>NC_092058.1:19735236-20045236 GCF_039877785.1 Chaetodon trifascialis | reverse complement strand
AAGATTAACAGCAATTCAAAACAATGTCTGAGTGAGCCCTCATCCCTAAATAACTTTGACAGTGGACTGAAAATAGCACTGATTCTGTTTGAACGTGTCAGCTCTTCTCTTTGTTAGCACTGCTATATTTGGACTTCATTGTTTTTGGGGATCAGTGGGTACAGAGCTCCGTCAAAGCTAAGGTTTGCTTTACCAATTTACACGAAATCCAACATTTTTTTAAGCATTTAGCTACATCACACACACACGTAATGCATAAAACCATGTGAAGCTTAGTCCAAACAAACATGACTCACATATTTCAAGCAGGTAAACACACTCTTTCTGCACCAGCAGACGATTCACTGATTCAAATACATTGCATTTTTCTTTTCTACCTTGGGACTGAGGTGTGAGAATGCCCATGATGCTAATTCTTTCATGCTAATTCAACTCCTTACTATATTCAAGAGCCTAAATCAGGTCAGGCATTGCAAACATCATTTTTATTTACAAAAGCCTAAAGTCTATAAAACTAGAGCTGTCTTGAAAGCAAAGTCTTTGACATAGTAATGGACCATTTGCTAAGCCCCCCTAGTTACTGTTGCCTGTCAAACTTTCTACAGCACATACATTTACAATGAGAAAGGTGGCAGATTTACAGCTCGAAATGATTAATTTTCTCATTTCTAGTTAGTCACCATCGATTTTGACTGCTAAAATGACAACTGAAAATGACAAGATTTAGCTATAGCTAGCTAACAAATTTAGCATAGGTTAGCCCCACATGTTGACTGAACATGCCATTTCTAGCTGACCTTTTAATGTTTGAAGTAGACTAGTTTTAAAAGGAGAATGTTGTTAAACTGTCTTACATATGCACATGACGGTCACGCCTGAAACCATGCTAAAAGTTGAGGCTAAAGCTACATGTCCCAGGTAGAAAGTATTTCTGACACCATGTTACATTTTTAATGTTACAAGAGAAAAGACTCTGAGGATGAGGATTAATGAATGTGTGTGGAAAATATAACAATATCAGGGTTTGCTGGAGCGTAGAGCTGCTAATGAAAAAGCATCCAGGACCAGCTCGCACACTGTGGGTAAAAATGATGCAGGCTTGTAAGTAGAAACCCACAAAATAAATGTGCCTTGGAAGTAACACTGGGTCAAGTTATTGCTGTAGGTAGCAGGACATGCTAATGTTTGCTGCTTACATTACAGAACAGTCTATCCATTAATCCCTTCCTTACACTTGCTTTTGTGATTACAGAGAGGGTTAAAAAAATGCCCACTGCAGCACCACTTTAATGTGGAGGAATCTAATGCTTGACAGACTTGCTGTACCCAGTTATGGTTGCTAAGCTATGACTGGACGATAGCCAGTCTGGGGCTGTGTTAAGAATATGATCAGCTGTGTTCATAATGAAAAAGATTCAGAATAAGACTAATCAAAGGAGACCACTGTGGTATTAACATCCATCTAAATCTAAACACCTAAACATCTGTATCTCTTTGAATGATTTCAACTCATAGAATATTCATTTAGATGACATCACACACTGGAAACACACACGACTGCACATGGATTAGGCTTTACAGACGTGCTAGTGACACAGATGTATATAAGTACACACAAAACTAAAACCTAAAACTGGCATTTTCTAATAAAATACAGCCTAGACGATGGGTGATTAATACTCAAAGCAGCATGTTCAACCATGGTTCACTTGGCAACGTTCTCAGCTTGAGACAGTTTTGAGTGCAAGTATGCATGTGTTTATGTGAATGCTATTTTTGCTGTTCCTTTCCTCAGGGATGGACACCTGCCTGAGGCCTGACTATGTATGTCACAAGATAACTGCTGTGTGAGTGCACGCTAACCTACAGGAGATAGCCTGACATAAAAAAGGGGGCTTTATGATGCACAAAGTAACTGCTACCCAATTTTTTATGTGTTTACACTTGTGTTGTTATTTACTTTCCCGCGTATGTGAGGAAGAGAAACAGATGTGGATATCTTCACAGAAGTGCGCGACAGCCCCCTCCCACTGCATGCTCCGGGCTCCAGTTCTGTTTTTTTTCGCCTGGCCAGATGGGATGCTCAACTTACACACAATCCAAACACACGCACACACACGCACACGCACGCACACGCACGCACACACACACACACACACACACACACACACACACACACACACACACACACACACACACACACACACACGAGCAGATACACACACATCCAAACACCAGATGTGCTCTGCTACTCCCTTGCAACAGACCACTGGAGGTCATAGTCAACCATGGCTCAGAGAAAAAAAAAAAAATGAAAGAAAGAAAACAAACAAAAATCGCCATCCCCCATGATTCACCACGTCATCATCAGTTCCATCCATCCAACCATCTATCCCAGATTTGGAGCAGACAGCAGGTGGTTTAAATCCTAAGCCAGACACAGTCACGAGTTACAGTTCCGGAAAGGCTCAAACGCGCCATGTTAATGGGTCCACAATGACTACTGTAGCTTAATGAATGGGTGGAACATGATGCTACAGCTGAGGTACATCACAGACGAACAGAGGAAAGAGTTACACGAGGAAGGGCCACAGAAAAGGAAAGAGAGAGAAAGAAAGACAGCCTGGGATTGGGAAAAACAGGTGAGGGACAGAGATTGTAAAAATGGAAAGTGACCCAGTGACCTTACATTGGTAGTGATGGCAACATGATTAGATGTGTGTACGTCTGTGTGACAGAGTAACAAAAAGACGAGCTCTTAGTAGGATGATCTGGACAGGAGTGTTTTAATAAAGCTTTGCACATGGGTTGACGTGGACATCCTGCAGTGACGTGTTGATGATGCCAAAGCCCGAGTTGTGGCCAGTTGACGTGGCCTTAATCTCATCTCCCCCCAGCCCCCCCAGGGTCTATTTGCCATTTTAGCGTGTTAGCCTTATTGCAAACCACAGCCTCAAAGCAGACACAGGAATAAACTGGCAGCCTCTTGGCACAATGTGCTTGCTGATTATATTTGCAGAAGAGTTCCACCTCTGTGTATTCAGTAGTAATGTAGTTCAATCTGGTGCAAAGGCATGCATTAGCACACTGTTTGATAAGTTAAATAGTGCAAACCATGTCCTCCTTCATTTGAAAAAAAGCACTGCAGAAGTGACATGTTGATAATGCTAAAGTTAGCATTGCAAGGCAGCTGTGGGGGCTTAATCTAAATCCTTTATTCCTTCTGGAGGATTAATTGTGCATGGCGTCTTAAAAAGATTGCTTTGTGCAGTTCATCGTATTCTCAGACCAGGAGCTTCTACCGTGTTCATCCTCAGAGGAAGAAGACGAGGAAAATACTGTCATAGCCTGACACAGGTAGGAATGAAAATACATGGTGAGGATATTAACATGCTGTTAAACCCCAAGAAATAGTTTCTGAACTTTAACTCTGGTTTAAAGGCGTGCTCACCTGAAGTGAAGGTAAAATTTAAGCAACAGCGACTGAAATATCTGACAACATTTTTAAGTTCCATTCTCTTATTTCTGGCGTCCACTCGTGCGCAGTCAGTGTTAGCATGCATTAACCATTCTGTGAGACTTTTAGAGCATCAACAAAGCACTGACATATCTGGGAGCAAATGGCAGGCTTTCAACAAAGAGGTTTAGTTTTAGGTTTAGTTTGAGCAGCACTGTCTCCGCACAGCAAGATGTTTCTGGGATTATGGATTTTCTGTGTGGAGAAAATACACTTCCAGTTCCCTCCCACAGCCGTGAGACTGAAATATCGCAAAGCTGTCAATCACCTGAGATATGGATGAAAGGACAATGGTTCGCACAAAGAACAAAACCTGGATAAGATATAATGTCAGTTAACATACTAGATGCCCAGTACAACCACTGCTGGTCACTGGGCAGCTTCCAGTGACTGTATCTCTATCACCTTCTGTAACCTTCAGGCTGCTGCCTTCCCATCTGACTTCTCACTGCCATATCTAAATCTTCCTCTCTCCTGGGAGTGCTAATGACTGCTACATCTGCTAACATCTGGAGCCTGCCACTTCACAGTGCTAATCACTGCTAAGTCCCCATATTCTATTCTTCAGGACCAGGGCATTAATATATGGTGCTTTATTCTCCACCTCTCAATTCCAGACACAGAACAAAGCCCATTACCTGCATAGTCCCTGTCTCCTCATTAAAAAGAAGAAAAGCCAGTAAAAACCGGCCTCCCTGAAGGGCTGTAGAGGCGAGCAGCCTGCTGTTACAGTTTTTCAGGAAACTGTTCGCCAGCACGGCGGTAAAACTCATCACTGTTAAGGCGAAGCTGAGGTTCTAGTAATATAATGTACCACAGCACTAAAGAACATGAGATGATATTCATAGATCCACACCTGCTGCTGAATATCATACTATGCATTCATTTCTTTCTTGTCACCGATATCCTTGTTTACAGTAATGGTGCAATTCTAAGGAAAGTGGCAACACAGCCGCATGCATCACTGTACGTCACGCATGGTAGGCAACTGGAAATCCTGGACATTAACATATTAATGAAGTGTAAATACCAAGGAAAAGCCTGCACGGCCTTGAGGCCACAATAGTGTTTTTCATCATTCTTGTCTTCTATCAGCCTAACAATAGCAGTACTGCCTATGTGTATGAACTTGTGGGATATGCAGCACATGCTTATAGAGAGAGCTCAGTTTCAAATCCTTATAATAATACTGATGTACTGGAAAAACAAAGATGACAACAAAGCAATGGAAAACGGGAATTTAAACAACTGAAAGCAGAGTTCAACGTCCTTTAGCAATGAAAAATACATTACATTATAAACAAAAGTTATTATAAACGGACATAAAAATGATTCATGAACTTTGTTCCAATAACACAGAGGCAAATTTCCATAAGTAAAAAACAGTGGCACTTTAAATCATAGTTAAAGCATCATCATTGTTCCATTTTGGTGCTAGCTGACAAACATTATGGTGCTTGCTCAATATAATATAATCTTTCTTTTTACTGATGCTTCTTCTTATTACATTATGCCCTTTGCTGCTGGAACACTGGAAATGTCCCTGCGGTGGATATTAATAAAGGATCTTATCTTATCATCACCTGTTTTCGAATAATATTTTCTTTCTTTAGTGACCTGCCTGGCATCAGAAACACAGACAAAGGACAAAGTTAATTCTAGTGAAACTGGTGAAGCAAAATAAACATTTAGCAACCTAAAGCACTTTTCTCAGGAGTTCTTGGAGACTAAAGCAGTGCTAAGAGGAGAGTGAATATTAGTTAGTGTTCACCAAATGAATGCTAATTCTGTTCTGTGTCTGAAGGCAACATTTGTAACAACTTTACACCGCGATTATGTTGTGCCTTTGTGTGTGTCTGCTTGTTTCGGAACGCCTCTGCCCTCAAGCGACATAAATAAGTAAAAATGCAGGTTTAAAGTTTATGGCTAATTTCATGAGGGTGCCTGGCAGTGGAGTTTAGTGTGAAACTTGTGACAGCTGCCGGTTAGTTTGGTGGCTGACTTGGATGCTGCATCACTTTGCTCCAGCTTTTCAGGGAAACAAATGGCAAATAGATGCAGCCTGCTTACACTGTTTTCAAGCAAGCTTGTTAATCTTAAATGCTGAATGTATCCGAAGACAGAAAACCTTGTGTAAGCAAACCCAAAAAGACAGAAAAAGAAAACCTCTTCCTGGTCCCAAAATTGCCCATTTTAAAGATGTAGAGAGAGGGATGTGTGAGTATGGAACTGAGGAAACATGCATTTCATTTCTCTTTTTGGCATTAACAATTTATTTCACAAATTGCAAGTAATGGTGTGAATTTATGTCTGTCATCGTTGTGAATTTGAAATGCCTATTGTCATATAACTGGTTGCCTTTCACTTATCTTGATGGGGCTTTGAAGTTTGTTCTGTGAGTTAAAGGAAAGGGTTCCTCTGCACATGTGAGCATAGTTTTTTCTTCACCAAACAAATCTTACGACAGTAAATGAACCCTGTATAAATTACAGGCAAAAAAAACAGAGCTTCCCTCAGCAATAGTAAAAGTCTTCACTGGAGGATAACAAAGAAAAACGTTGATGATGTGTCTCAGTTTGGTTTTTCCATACGGTCCAATTACTGCGTTAATTGAGGCCAGCCTCGTTAATTAGCACGCAAGACAAATTGGTTTGCTGGAAAAAGAAAAAGGCAAGTGGAGGGTGAGAAGAGGTTAAGAGATGTGTGGGAGAAAATTAAAGAACAGAACGTGTCTGGAGGGGCAGAAACTATAATTGGGCAAGTAAACACACACATGCACACACACACACACACACACACACACACACACACACACACACACACACACACACACACACACACACACACACACACACACACACACACACACACACACACACACACACACACACACAAACTGTTAAATGTTAACATCATGCATGAATCATCACACTGCTGTTGTGTGTAGTTTACCTGGGTAGCGGGCTTGGCCAAAGGGTGTGTATTATGTCATTAATGAGAAGTTCTTGCGCTGGGTTTGAATGTCAAATCTTCACGTTCCCAGAGGAGACGACGTGCTGTGGGTGTGATGTAATAAAACTTCTGATGAGAATTTATGCTTTATTGTGGGGAACAGGAGGGCAGACAGGATGACAGGCAAGGCTCAAGACTTGACTACAGAGCACACCCCCAACCCCAAGACTACACCCTGACCCAAAAGGGACACAAGTCAAAGCCAAGGGGTCACAAGATAATTAAAAGAATAGGAAAGAAATAGGACAAAAAACATCCTGCTACGCACTATTTTTTCAAATAAAACAAGGAAAATGATGTCTTTGATTGAACTGGTCATAACTGGAAGACATATACAACAAGAAGACACTGCTTCATCTTGAGAGGTCTGAGAGAAGAATGTGGCCCTGAACTTGTACAACAGTGGACGAGCAAAGGCATGTTTTCACCTGGCGTGTTTGCCTCAAGGAGAACAATCTAAATCAACCTCAGGTCACATTGAAATAATGCAGATGCAGATAATTTTCACGATTGACTCCCAGCGGCCCAATCAGTGCGTCTATCATCTCTGCATATTTTCAGTGACAGAAATAAAAGAGCCAAAGCCAGGTCAGCCAGGCAATCATTTGGTCAAACACTCTCACACTGAGTGAGGTTTGCTCAATATTGCGTTATATAAAGCTCTGCAACTGGCACTGTGGGATAGAAAAAGGTTGCTGTCAAGTAATTGAAATATCACAGCAGTTTCTGCAACGCAGGCTTGGGCTGTTTTATATCCAAACAGTTCTGCCTATTGTATTGAAGAATGCTTGTTGCATTCATTTTTAACCACATTTTAATGTTTTGGATTGCGGTTCTGATCAGTACATGATGAAAGGTTCGCCCTCTCTGCATGGCTGAGGAAGTCGAACCAGATCGCTCCAGTCAGCAACACTACGGCAGTTCCTCTCTTTGCCACAAGCGGCGGTGGCCAACGCCGTAAGTGGAGGCTGTGGGCAGTTGATTAAATTTGTTTTAAATGTCACTGGCATAAATTCCCATCCTTAAACCTGCTTCACCAAAGCTGAGTGTCTCGCTCAAGTTCATCCCGTTGTTGAGGTGGTGGGTGGTGAAGTCAAATGTAATGATCAAACACGTCACTGTGACTAATGTAAAATTAGCTAGTTACATTTATATTACAGCATTCATTTTAATACTCTTCAAGGTCCCTTTGAACTACTCTTTGAATACAACTACATATATATATATCTAAAGTTCCCCTGACTCAATTTTGCACTGCCGAGGTAAATCATCTGCTTTTGCTATTTTTTCCTGGTTCTTGTTTTTCCCTTTCTTCCTTCCGCCTGGAAGTGCCTTGGTTGCATTTCTCCGGTTCTTTTTTGACATAAGCTGCGCTAAAAGGCCTGAGGCATGTGGTTCTTGGTTACTGTTGTGACAATTTTTGCCTAAATTTATCACAGCAGGATATTACTTTCACTGACACACAGTGCATCCCTTCTGTAGGAAACAATACCATGATATAGATCTGCGATGTTGTGGACTCAAGCTATATTAGTTCAAACAAAACAATGACCTATACTGTCCACATGTTGTACCCAAACCACAGCTGATCTCATACTAGTCAGCTTATTCAGCGGGATTCCACCTGGCAGCATGTTAAGCTGACTACAGTTCAGGAAAGGGACGTTTATCCTGCCAGCTGGGCGGTTTCAATGTATCCGTGACCCAGTCTGACACTGGAAAATAAAGGAGGTCACATGTTATGCATTATGTTGACATGCCAACTGAACATCACATCAGATTACAGACACTTTTCTGTCCGAATCATTTTCCACATTTAATGGGTTAATTTTTTTTAGCCAGGTGAACTGTCATTGTTGAGCGGAAAAAAAAGGAAAAAGCCCGCTCATCGGCTCATGACCAGCATTGAACTTATCTCCCAGCGATCCCTATCGAAATGAGCAGCTTATATCTGTCTGAGGTTCACTCTATTAATCTTGTCAAATGGATTCAGAGAGCAAAGATACTGCAGACAGACATGAGGCTGAGGACAGAGGACCAGATGGCCTTGCAGATTGGAGGGAAAAATACAGAGCAGTGGCTAGATACAAAGAGAAGAAAGTGAGGGGAAAATATTTATCGCACAGAGTGAAGAAGGAGGGAATGAGAAAGGGACAAGTATTTGCAGGAGTGAGATGTCATGAAGAGAGATTCGCAGAGGGGAAGCAGTCAGTGAAAATGACAGGATATGGCTTCTGCTTGTTGTAGTGAGCTCCTCTACAACTTGCTGTCATTACATGCGGCGAAAACCCAGGTCCCTGTTGAATTATGCATGGTGGGTGAACGCCAGGTATCAAGACAAGAGCGGCAACACATGTATGTGAAAAAACACAGAGGACTGCAGTTACCCACAACCTCGATCAGGATGAAGAGCGTCTGACGCACCTTTCAGTACAGTGCTGAGGTCATCTGTCAGGTCAACGCATACGGTACGTGACACATGAGATACCTTACATTTCGATGCAAAGCATAGCCTGCCTTCCCATGGCTGCACCTCTCAACGGTGCTAAAAATAACAGGTGGAGCGGCTATATTGTGGGAATATCCATAAAAGTCACCAACTGTGGCAGATAAGGCCGAGCTTATAAATAAATTACTCCTGTGAAAAAATGATCTTCACACAAGAACTTCAGTGGGACCCTTGAGATTTTTTCCACACAAAATTAGGCAGAAAGGCAGCGTGCTCGTGTAATTGGCAGGATCTGGCATCGCACCTGGAATGCACACATGCATGAAAACATTAATACGCTGATGAGAAAGTCCCATATTTTTATTTATTTTTTGACAACATGTAATTAATGTTTAATCGCACTTCTCAGTAGCTGTAGGGTTCAATTGTTTTTGCTTTAATGAAACTGGTGATACACAGTACAAGTGCCAAATAAGAGGTCGCAGCCTCCTGGTGGAACTCTAGACGTTTCATAAGGGCTTTTTCCAATTACCTTTCAGTAATGTTACAATATACTTTCTCTCTTCAAATATTATCTGGAATGAAATCATATGTGAGAAATTAAAGCATCTGTCTCTGTCACATTAATTAGGTTACACTGTGTAATACTGGATATTGAAGACCTGCAGTAATTGATTGTGAGGTTATTAAAATAGAATCCACAAGTTAATCACGAGGACATTTCTCCCAGTTTTCATCTTGCTGGAGAAACACTTTCAACCAAGTCAGACTTTTCTAATAACGAGAAAGAACGAGGGACAGAGCAGAGTTTAATTTTCTCTGTTCATACTGTAGTTGGGCAGAAAATACTTCTTGTAAATGCTTCTCTATTTTTGTTCCAATCACTTCATAGAAAAAGCCACGGGTGGATGTTTGTGTATGTGTGAGATGTAGGCGCTCTTGTGGTTTTACGGGTAAGCACGCAGACATACAACTGTTCAGGGTGAGAGACGGGGAGTTCTACATGATGGAAGAGCTGTTCTTCCCAAGCAACGTGACCATCACCATGAGCATCGTATGACAGACAGAGAGGAGGGACAACATGCAGCACATGTCCCTCGAACTGGAAACGCTAAGATCACATGGTCAGCATCTAAGACACCCGAGGCCACCAGGACACCCTCACTTGACAGTTTTCATTGATCAGCCCAGTACATAACGTGCAGCTGAGGCCTGAGGTCAGTTTACAAATCTTTCATTATTGCTTTCTGCCATAATGAGTGTATTTATATACAACTGCTTAAGCATATTGATATTTCTGTTTAAAAATACATTAAAACCTATCATGAAATATAAACCATCATCTCCAAATGTATGTGCACATTATGTATAATTCATCTGGGGCTGCTGCTAAAAAGAATACCAGAGTCATTCTTAAACTGACATGGCAGCTTGACAGCTCTCTTTTCGAATTCAGGAGCCAGGAAAAGGGTTCGTAACTCTCTTTCAGACGGTGTTGCTTTCAACCATCACGACAGAGCTCTCATTGGTACTGAAGCAGTCCAATCTGTACGTTTTAGTTTCTTTTTATTCATTTTAGTCACGTCTATTACAGTGAGGTAAGGTCAGCATTGGTTGCAGCGGGCTACGTGAAAAATTACAAAGAGATATTTTAGATGACATGTTGAAGGAGATGGGAAGAAATTTTGAAAATTAATTTGCAAAAATATGAGCAGATGGCAGATATAATACAGTATTATTGATTGGCTTACTGAAAACTGACGTCCATTGGTGTTGTTCAGTTAATGCAGTCAAGCTGTCAAGGAATTGTTACTGTAAGTAAGTGTAGCTGTGTGAAATGTCAGTGAAATGTTTTTGGTATTGTATTGAAATCAATTTGCACCCCATGACAAATAAGTTAGTTAATACCAAAATGGCCAAAATGGAAAAAAAATGGCATTTTGAGACTGGCCAACATGTAAAGTTATCAAAATGCAACAAGCATCAAATGTAGTTTGAGTATGGAGATGACGATGATGATGTGACACCAAGAGCAGATTTGGAAAACAGAAGGGACAGAAGCACTGCAGATTCTTTTCTTCTCCGGTGAAAGGAAAGGATAGTGGAGAGAGAGGGTGAGAGAGAGAGAGAGAGAGAGAGAGAGAGAGAGAGAGAGAGAGAGAGAGAGAGAAATGAAAAGGCAGGAGCTTTAAAAGCTTTGGTAGGGATTTGGATCCAATAAGCCATCCAGAGGATTAAACCATGTTAATGCAAGGCCTACACAAACCGGACACACGCGCACACACACTCTCTCTTCCTCACACACACACACACACACACACACACACACACACACACACACACACACACACACACACACACACACACACACACACACAGGAATAAGCCTAAAACTATGGTAACACAACACTGTTGTTCTAAAGTGGTATTTACACAATACTATGTCAGCATATTTTTAGGCACTAATTAGGAAATTAGTCAGATCAGCCTCAGCAAAAGTATCAGCATCCTTCAAAAGTGAGGGTCAGCGAACTGAACGTAAGCGGAGTGTACCTCCAAGAGTACCAACGTTCCACCCGATCATCTGACCTGACACGCCACAGTTTGTAGGAGCACCAGTCAGACACCGTGTCTACTTTTCCCAGTGGAAGTCCCACAAATGAGGCAAGGGCACGACCCAAATCACAGCCCTTCAGTATCTAATGATTCAGTGTTCCAGGATGCGTTCCAGTAATTACTACAACAAATGAAGCATTGCATTTTACATCTAATATACATTTCTTGCAGTGGTGTCAGCACTTCTGCTCCTTTGGCCACAGTAGATTTAACATTCTAGAGAAGTTTTAGAAAAGCTCCTTGCATGAGGAGCTGCGCTGTAACTTCATTAAAGCCAATCCAATGCCTCTATGCAAATTAATGGAACAAAATGTTCTCATGAGAGCCAGAAATCCCCTGCAGAGCCGCAGCCTCGGTCCTGCCCTGCTGTATACAGCTGTGAGACACATCACGTCTCACTCACCAACTACAGTTTAATCAACTTATGTTTAGAACCGGAGGAGGAGAAATCTGCTAAAAAACTCTTACTGCACGTTTAAAGTATTCCTGTTTCCAGTTGGTGAGTGTACATAATGCCACATGATGAACATTTACTATCTGTGCCTATACTATTAGCCCTTCCCAGAGGCTTATGTTGGGCATGTAACAGTGGCGGAATGATGAACCAGTGAATCTGTTAGCGTTTTGATAATCGATTAATCTCTGAGTCAATCGTCATGCTCTTTGTCTTTTCTTATCACTCAGTATCTTTGTGTTTTTGGACTGTTGGTCAGACAAAACAAGCAATTTGAGGACAATATCTTGAGCTCTGGGAACGGCGACCAGCAGGACATTTTGTTCCTCATTTATGATTTCACTGCCAACATTACTGATCACAGTCGCAGCGATAGCCCGACTTTATCAGTAAAGTGACAAACAATCCGTGTGGATCTCTGAACAATTAGTGGAGTGATCAACAATCCAACTGAATTGTTTTTGTTGTGTGCTGGAGATGAATTAGAGCAGTCTCCCTTGATATATGAAAGCAAAACATAATAACATCAACAATTTATCATGGATAAAATGCACCACTGTGACTCCCAGGAGAGAAAGGAGAAAATTGATTGTGGGTTGAATGAAGGCGACGGGATCAGAGCTTTGGGGACTGCATGTCTCTCTGGCATTTAGTGCTGAACAATTTTCAAGCTGCGAAGAAATTAACCAAACGTACTGTAATGCCATCTTATCAGAAACACGGATGCTCCTGGTAGTCAGTGTGAAGGTATTACTCCGGAGAAGAAAATCCATGCATGCTGACAGTGAACTCATCTTGGTTTAAAAACACAAATATTTGATGTGCTTATGTATAGTAGCTTCTCATGCATAATTACAAACACTCTGCCCTTTCTGTCTTACACACTGAAATGCTTTACATAAACAACGCTCGATAAATACATATACTTTATCAAAGACAGACAGAAACTGCATAATTACCATGTTTTTATGACAATAACTGTTTGAATTTCAAATGAGATGTTTTATGCATGTGCTCTGCTAGACTTAACACTGAACAATTCAAATGTAACCCAAGCCCACCGTTTACTATCATATGGTATACATGGTGGTTAATATGTAATTAAAACTAAAATGGAATGTTATGTACGATGATGCTCCTTGTGGTCATTTATTTGTAAAAAATGCATTTACATACAATATCAGAAGCAGTTAGCACAACTGTCTGGAACATGATCAATTAAGTGAAATCCTATGACACTACTAAAACATGGCACTTTGAGTGTCCTAATATGTAAATGAAAGATGGTTGTGAGATGCACAACTACTGCAGCAGGATGCATGTGTAATCTCAGCAGGGGCAGATTTAATGGCATGTCTTTTAGCACCGGGGTGAGAATCGTCACGCAGCAGCTTTTTGTCTCTTTACAGCCATCATCAGGTGGTGTAATATGAAGAGCGACAAAGCCCACATAGAGAGGAAGTCATGCTGGAGGAATAGGTCAAACACAGGACCCAAGAGAGCAGGGTTTGAGTCCTGTGTGAAACCAGAAGTCAATGCTGACTTTTCTTAGATGATCTACAGAGTTGCTTTCAGTTACAGTTTGGTCATGGTTTGGGTGTAAACAGCATTGTTGGCTACAGACACCTGGGTGCTAATGGAATCTGTTCAGATTTCACTGAAGTCAGTATGACAGATATGTGTTGGTTTTGAACTCTAATCATGCATATTGTTCCACTATGAAAAGACAACTGGTAATGCTTTCGATTAGCATTAAAATACATGAAGGGATAATTCAAAGGTGTAAAGGAGTGTCAGTCAGTGCAAAACTCTGGCGGTTTTACTGGTTGAAGTTTCAACTTACACTCATTGTCACAACACGAGCTATCCATTAAACATTCCTACCCATGAGAAAAAACGGATATCCAGTCAACAGGGTCAAAAAGTGCTTTTCTATTTCAATAGGGGCTTTGCTCTCAGATGCTTGTCCATGTATGAACCCTATCTACAGTGTAGTTTTATTTCAGGTAATATTGATCCAATCAATATTTGCAGAGGTCAACATTTCAAAAATGTATTAAAGTTTCTTTTCCTGCTCTTGTTGTTGTATCCCAGACTTTTAAAAAGTTGGGCTTTTAAACTTTTCACCCTGTCATGTTTTCAGCGTGCCGTGATGAATGGGTCACTGTATTGTCTGTACGTCGAGCAGCTCAGTGGAGCAAAAAATCACTAACAGCTGCAGAAAGGATATTGATTTGTTTCTTTGAGTACAAAAATCAAGGAGGTACTATCAGTGTCACTGGAAATTTAACAAGGTACGCAGTCATGGCTCCTCCCAACACAATTTCTTGTTCTCCTTGTGCACTGGATGTGAAACATTTAAATGCACCTTAGTTTTCTTCTGAAGTGCAACAGCCACCACCATAAAAAGAGAGATGCTAAGGCATTCTTTGTCTGCATCTATACAGCACCACTGGCTGTACTGTATGCACAGAAGCCCTTTGCAATGCTTCTCTGCTCCACAACTTGAGCTGCAGTTTTATGGATAGCATTGCAGAAGAGATTTGTGCTCAGAGTGAAATTAATCCGGTGTGAAATCAAGAGTGCAGTGCTGTACCTCAGGGAAGCCCACAGAGGACACTCATGATGCTGAGCATCGCGGCTATGTTCCATCAGTGCTCACTGCTCTGCAGGCAACTTTGTGCATGCGTCTGCATGACAAAACATGCCCTTCCGTCCAAGCAGCAACACAACACTGGTACACTTACTGTACTCGTGCTACATTGAAACTACTTAACATCACATACGATGACATTTCTACTCAGATTCAGGTTTTGGCCTAAGCAAACAAAAGCCCTCAGAGATGTATTAGTTTGCACAAAGGACAAGTTCTGCCTCCACATCTTCATGTTTTTTTTTCTGTTTGACAGCCATATTCGGTCTACAAGCCTTGAGGATCCATCGTAGTTCAATCTAGACAAGGTCAAGGCATGTTGTCTTTCTGTAGCCTATTAGCTAATTCTCCTCCAGCAACAACATCAAGCAGGCCGCTGTCTCATTAGCACTGGCTCTCTTGTCCGTGTCACAACCGGGTAGAAGACACTAACGAAGGCAAGTGAACACAGATTATCAGAGTTCTGAGGGCTGGAGAAGAGAAGAGGGCCACATGTACTGTACCTTTTGGACAGGCCGAAGAGCTTCTTGCTGAGGTCAGGGAAGAGCAGCCTCAGAGAGGAAGAAATCCTGTAAAACAAAGATGGCTCATCAGCTTCAATCATCTAAACAAACCCTACATATTTCCATCCATCACACAAAATCTGTTCATGCTAAACTGCTCTAAAGGATAACGCATACAAAAGCTGCGTTGGTGGATTTTTACTGGCCAGCATACTTTTGCGAATATGAACATGATCATAGCGTTGTATTAACGTGTCTCTGTGGCTTCAGCGCTGCTTATTGTCTTAACAACTTTTTATTTCTTTGGAAAATCAATTAGCTTTTGGAGATGAGGCAAACTGGCACATCTTGAGAGATAAAGCATTTCAATTAAAACCATAGATTAGATTAGGAAAATGCTTCCTACGGCAGCAAAACTCCAGGAAGCCACGTCGTGATTCAGCAAGAACATTTTCTCACTTATGTAATATGACTTTTGGGATATTGTGCACTAACAGCATAAAGGCAAAGTTTTCTAATGGACAGTAAGAACAGGTAGACCTCTGAGCTTTTGTTTTGTCTTTTTTTGAACATGTTTCATACTCAAGCTAATGTCTAATGTCTGTATTTTCTGAGACAACCATATTACAGTGATTTATACGTGCATTTTAGGGGCAAACATCCCAGACAGCACACGACAGACACTAATTTTAGGATGCTGCTGCAGTCTGTCATTAAATATCACAGGTTATATCCGTTGCAGCCTGGTGTGACATGAAACAGTAGACTATTTCTAGTGTCTAATGTGTGTGCGGCATGAGCAGAAATATCAGACTGATTATTCCCTGAGGAGGACTGCTGCGGTTCAGCTGGACCTCCCACATTATAAAGGACATCCTCTGTCTGATGTGATCACACCTGGATGCATTCAGCGATCAGTCTGATTCACAGTCACTGATGGGATCTTCAAAACCAGGTTCTGAAGTGGACTGGCTGTGTAGTCACAACTCTGTGTTAGCGAGATGCTAGCCAGAATGAAAGCATTGAAAATACATAGTAATTAATATTTAAGAGGCAGTTTGAAATGGGGGAAAGTAATCATGATGTTCAGATGTGAGGGTTTGCATTAGAACAGCGAGTCTTACACTGCAAGAAAATACACTGCCTTTTAAATTGAAATTATATTAAAGAGTTTGGGAAAAAAATGTCTTTCCCCTTGAAAGTTTTCTAGTTTGACAACACGGGATCAAAGCAGATCTAATGTTGCTTTAATGTTAAAGTAAAGATCTCTACGAAGGGCTCTGAAGTAATTACAAATATGCATGAATATCACACAGATTATTTTAATGTCATTTTCTTAGGGAACTGATATAAAAAAATATTATTCAAGTATTCATAAATCATCACTGGTACAGCTGGTTGGTTTGAGGAGTCACATAATTAGCTAAATGGAGATCACCAGTGTGTGTTCAATGAAGAGAAAGGAACAAAGCAAAGGCTGCGAGTATGTTTTATAGACACTGAAACTAGGTTTAACTCATTCAATGGGACCAAATCATGCAGTTTATGTAAATCAAGTGATCTTTAAACATTAACCTAATGTAAACAGACATGTTTGTCATTTGAAAGTCAGGTCATCGTGTCATTTTTACTGCCTTCACAACCATTTCACACTCCAGGGTTTAAGACTTGTGGGGTGAAACTATAGTGTGAGTTCAATAAATGTCCCACTGGCATATTTCATATATACCTCTGCACATGCATTGTGTTGAAGTTAAATCCCTCCAGAATATTTCTAGTTTGAGTAGTTACATGATGCAGACTTGTCTCATATGTCTTTTCATGTATCTCAGAGGAGTGGCAGCTGTGATGCAAAGGAGATATGCATACAAACATATTCTTTAGTCATGACTAACAATTTGATTAATATCATCAATCTTAACTGAGCTTAAATTGTGCTGTATAGTTTGCTTAACAAGTGCAATTATTAGTGGCAATTAACAACTTATGCTTAATAAGGTTGAATAAAAATAATGAATGAACATTTTTTTCTCATTGTGAAGGATTTTCATTTGAGTGAGACAAAGGTTTGGGCTCAGTTGTCTGTTTTTCTTATCTTCCTCCACATGCTGAGCGTCAGTGATGATATCTGGATGGTTATTGGATGTGTGCCACTGAGCCGGGACTGATCAGCGACCTAAACTGACCTCAATCTGACCTCTGCTTGATTAGACAGGCTGCGGCTCCCTGGAGTATTCAAGGCTCTGAAGCAGGCTAAATGTCTGACCTCATACACTCTGAGCATCCTTTTGGGCTTTGCCACTGGCTTCATCTTTCATTAGCCAGAGGTCAGCTGTGTGGTCCATGGGTGTATGTGCACGCACATGCTGCAGTATGGGCACTGACAATACTGGCATGGGAGAAAATGGGTTCACGTACCCACATTTATACCTGCATGTCTGTGATGACCTGCATCTGTGTGTGTGTGTGATTCTATCAATACCATTACAGCTCTTTTTATACATATGAGAAGGACACCTAGATATGAAATGAAAGCACTTGTCTGCTGGAACACAGAGTGATGCCTAAAGCATAATTGGCAGCCTGCAGCCATAATTGAATGTGCCTGTGGTATTCATGAGACTGGAGGAGTAATGAGGCCTATTTTCCCAGAGTGATATTACCAACAGCATAAACAAGACTAAGATGAACATCTTAAAGAATTAAAGAAATAAAGACTTCTTCAGCACCAGTTTCAAAACACAGCACAGACTTACATTAAATGCATCTTGTTTAGTTTTAGATAACTCGAGGTGCTGTGGAACAATGCTTTCTGAGCAGATCACCATATTGTTTGTAACTCACCAGCATGCGCACATTAAAGGGGATGACAGAGTTGACTGCAAAGAGCACCTAAATGCAGCAATGGTACAAATAATAAGTGAAGAACAGGACGCAGTGGATTGCTCCAGCTACTCCTAGCAGCTACTCCTTAATCCTATTATCTTGTTGGTACTACTTGCTAGTTGCAGACTAGTCATCAAAACTTAGGGAAAGTCTTCGTGAAGACTTTAATAATGTGTAATTCAGTGGCCAAGAGACGCTTGCAACAGTGTCCAAACAAAAGCAATCAGCTGTGTGAAAAGGAGCGACTGCTGTGTCGCAGGGTGGAACATTACTCCCAAAACTAATAGCTTGTAGGAGGCCAAATGATCCCGAATCCTTTGGAAATGTGGAGTCAGTACAACTATTTTGATTGTAATAACTGGTTATTAACTGATGCCATGTGGTCAGTCAAACATAAGTAACACACCATTTTGTAATGTGAGGAATGCTGTGTTGTTTTCATGACTTCAAAACTTCATAAATACATGACTCAAGTGTCATATGTGTGTCCATCACTTCCCTTCACTTCCCTCTTTTATTCTTCACTGGAGGGTAATGTATTGGCAAGCTAACGTTAGCTTTGTCACTTCAGTCAGCTGCATCATAGTCAAAATTGGCAGTTGCAGTGTGCAAATATTTGGTAATAAGTAGTTTATGAGGTCAAATCTGTTTTAATATAGCGATACATGATTAAATAAAAGTGTTTGTTTGCTCCACATGGCACCATTAAGTCTGAAGCACTGTGCTGCAGTGTGATTCTTTGTAAGTACCACTGCATGTACTGAAGTCAATAACGCTGCCAATATTACATCGATCCTTGAAAGTGCTCATAGCTTTGATATTTGTTTTTTGAATTTTGGTTTCTTGCCAGTCTCTGGTGCTTTCAGGGTCATCTGAGGAGAAAAAGACATTTCTACTGACTGAGCAGCGATTAATGACAAGCGTAAATCCTCACAGCAGAGTTCGACCGCAGGCCTGTTTTGCCCATGTATGAGCTAAAGCCTTCATTGTGGCTCATGCTGTTATGGCTTCTCAGGGCACGACTTGTGCAAACAGTAACAGTAAGTGCTAACCGGGAGGCTTGAATGCAGCAGGGGCTCATTGAGGCCACATTAGCCTGGTGCATTAGCCTAGCTCTCCTGTGACACACTTTCTGCTGTCTGAGGCAGCCTCTCTGAGCCACATCTAACTGTTTCACTCCAGGCCACACAGCCGCTCTGCTGCTCGTCAGCCGCTCGTCTCTGTCATCTCCCATTCATCGCTCCTTTCTCTCTCTGTTCACCCGTCGACGTCTTTGTTTTGCCACTCCGTCTAATTGCTTCCTCATAAACCCTGCGCGACCATCTCTTTCTGACTTTGTCTCTCCTTCCATCTTTTTGCTCGCACTCATAGTTGATCACTTGCCAATCCTGCTTTGATCTGACTTACCAAAGTGTTTTGTAAGCATAAAAACACCCTTCCCTCCTTAGTCGAGGTCTTTTCTTTACACACACATATTAGAAAAGGCATAAAGCTAACAGTGACTACTCCACTGAGATTGATCGAAGAAGTCTATTTTCGGAGAAACAAAGATGACATCATGTTCCTCTCTTTCTCCGACTCTTACAGTATGTGCTCTCTCACAAATGTGCTCACTTCTGTATCAGATATCTGCATGTTGTCATCCTTTTCTATTTCCCAGCAGGGCCCTTTATAGACACAGTCAGACTCAGGCAGTGCACCCGGGGAGCAGTGCCCCCATAATCCACTTTGGATGTGGGGGATTTACTCACTGTCCCTCTCTCCTCTCCTATCAGTGACAGGAGTATAGGCTCAGCAAGGGGGCTCTAAGGTAACCAATCACAGGGAGCCACGCTGGTGGGTCACGGCTAGGTGAAGCCTGTGATAAAACCACGCAGGCATCAGATGTGATACATTGGGACAGTCACCTTCCAAAGTGTTTCGGAAAGTGCTGCGGGAGAAGCTCGAGGGTGATCGCTTTGTGTCAGAGCGTGATTAAATTAGAGGATGGTTGAGAGGGCAGTGCCAAGGACTTGGTCGATATTTCCTTTCTCCCCCTGGATATTCTATCAGCTCCTCTATTTGCAGAAGTAGTGACAGGCACTCAACAACCCCAAATTATTTTCACACACAGACAATACACTTTCACTGTAATACAGGATCTTCCGCTTCCTTATAATTACAACTGTTTGACAGCAGCAAAACAACAGATGACTCGTTTTGCTCTGGGGGACTTGACGTACAGGTCAGAGGTCACTCACTGTTTCCTCACCCTTTTGTCTTCACAGCACAGTCATTGTTACAGTGTGACTGCAGCTGACTCCAGAGGGACACGGCATGAGACTCACTTTAGTTTAGCTTTGCTCTGTGAGTGCTACTTTTTTGCTCTACTTCATGCTCCACTTCTTGTGCCCTATAAGTTATCTCTGGCATACTTAACTTCTTTAACTAGTCCATCGTTGCTGACAAAGGTTCATGCTGTAAAGAGAGCAACGTGCAAAAAATTATGTTTAGTCATCTGAAAAACTGGCCCTAAACCAGGTTTCAAGTGCTATGCAAATAACAAAATGAAAGCATTAAGGTGTTGAATATGAATCTGTCGTGGATGGATAGAGCAGGGGAAACATCCTGCTTTGGATTTGAGTTTTTAGCCATGCTGGCAGGGTGGCTCCAGGGATGGCAGCGTCAGTCGGTTGATCGGTCAGTCCACCACTTTGGTCTCGACTGAAATGTCTCAACAACAACTCTGACGGATTGCTGTGAAATGTGGCACAAACATTCATGGATTCCAGACAATGATTCCTGGCTCACTTCAGTGACCCTGACTTTCTCCCGTGGGGCCAAACTGTTCTCAGTCCCAGAGGGTCAACTGTGGACGTTTTGTGACGCCCCTCTGCATCTCATACAGAAGGCACAAGGTACCGTTTGGTGTGGCAAATCTTTCAGAAATGATCACGATTGTCATTAAAGCAACGTGTTTTATGGCCTCATAGGTCGGTGAAAGATCAAGTTTAATTTCTAATCAATGTAAAAAATCTTATTGGCTAATGAACTATAACTCACCGTAATGATTGCTTTACCATTAAACCCATAAACAACCTCAACATATCGACCGGGTGCATTGTCCCTCCTCTGACTGGCCCCGGGAACCTCCTTGCTATGGTAACAACCCCTAATGACCACCATTGTGGCAACAGCTGTAGTCGTAGCAACAGTTGACTAGTGCAGCTCTTTCACACTGAGACAAAAGGACGCGAGGGTGAGGAGGAAGGGAGCGCAGGAGGCTCCGTGTCAGCAGCCGTCAGACAGGATATGAGTGTGCGTCGGTTGGACCTCCTCTCGAACCATCCATCCATCCACTCATCCATCCATTTTTTGTCCATACGTAGGTCCATCTGTCTCTTGCCCGCTTCCCCCTTTGTACTCTCATCTGTCCCACTCCTTTACTGCCTCATTTTCAATAGATAATTAACTGCTTAATGTTCTTC
This sequence comes from Chaetodon trifascialis, assembly GCF_039877785.1. NCBI lineage: Eukaryota > Metazoa > Chordata > Actinopteri > Chaetodontiformes > Chaetodontidae > Chaetodon > Chaetodon trifascialis. The sequence continues at coordinate 20,023,679 of NC_092058.1, read as the reverse complement.
TCAGGCAAATGGATTTTCAGAGTCATAAATATACAGATCGTTACCATCATCACAATTATTTCCCTCTTTCTCTTGCTCTGTCTCGTCTAAGATTTACTCTCCAGTTCATCATGCGACACTGATATGGCTACATTAACAATCCTGACAAATCCAGTAGCCATTCGTCCAAAAAACAAAGCAGGAAAATTATGTTTTCATCAACTCTTGACTTCCATCCAGTCATTTTTCACTCACACGCCTTGGCTTTGTTCCATTCTCTACATTATCTCTACATTATCCACACTGCATCTCCACATCCATTTTCCCTTTTATTCATTCTTTTATAATACACACTCTTCTCCCCATTCACCTCTCTCAATGTTTCTATCTCTCCATCGCACATATGATCATTTACTCTCCTATATCATACCTGCTCTGTCTCACCTGTCAGTCTCCAGCTCTAACCTTTTCCCTCCTGCTCTGTCTCTCCATCAGCGCCTCCCCCTGGGCTCTGAGCAGCCCATGTACCCCCATGAGCGAGAGCGCTGAGAGAGCGTGAAATATTGATGGCCCCAGGCGAAGGCCACCTCCAGCACACTCAGCGGGGGGTACAGGCCAGGACCGCCGTCACAAAGAGTCAGAGTGGCTGAACTTTAGCGAGGAGAACGGGTATGCCGCGGCAGATGGAGGCGAGGTGGAGTGGAGTGAAATGATGGAGTGTGTGCGTGAGTGTGTGTGTGTGTGTGTGTGTGTGTGTGTGTGTGTGTGTGTGTGTGTGTGTGTGTGTGTGTGTAAAAGCCATGTTATCCCAGCTGCCAGCTGGCTTCTTCACATGCATCTGATGATTTGCTTCCAGGTGATCTGGAGGTTCATCCAAGGCAGAGTGTGTATGGAGCGAGTGGACTTTTTCCATACAGTGCTCACTAAACATGTTATTCCAAGGTTAGCTTCAAAATAAGCAAGAGGCAGTTTGCTTGTCTATGCACCCATCCCCCTTTGATGCTCTTTATTTCTCTAGTTTTCCACCATCTCCTTCCATCTCTCTTGACATCTCTCTCTCTGAACCAAACCCTTCATTTTCTTTCCTTCTCATTTTCTGCTCATTAGTCACACTTCTTACCTTTGTCTTAAAAATTAACATTTTCACTGTTTCCTATTTTCGTGGCTTATTATTCTCTGGGTGACTCTCTCTCTGGTGAAGGTGACCTTGCCAAAGAGATCCATTAGAATCGCCATGGAGACAACATCCGGCTAGGTGATGCTTAGGGAGAGAGTGGGGGAAAGGGGGGAGGAGGTCCAAGGAAGGAGAGTAGGATGAGAAAGCAATGGGGTGAAGGCAGCTTCACCACAGAGCTTATTTTCTGTGGTGCCTGATTCATGGTCCCATCACTCTGGTTTAGATTACTATAATATTGCCTCCCTCCATCCCTCCCTCTCTCTCTCTCTCTCTCTCTCTCTCTCTCTCTCTCTCTCTCCCTCTCTCTCTCTCTCTCTCTCTCTCTCTCTCTCTCTCTCTCTCCCTCTCTCTCTCTCTCTCTCTCTCTCTCTCTCTCTCTCTGAGTTTCTTCCATAAACCTAGGGCAAAAATGAAAAGCTGCCCTGTTAAAAAGAGAATTAAATGACATCGGATGAGAAGCAATGTGTCACACCTTTCTGAACCCTTTTTACTTTCAGAGGACCTGTTTGTCTAATTTTGCATTTGGAAACAGAACTCCTAATCTGTAGGGAGTGCTGATGTGGTCAAAGTAAAACATTTGCTCTCTCTACGATAAATTAAATATTATAAATTAATCTTACTTTAACGCCAACAGCATGTAACAAATGGCTAAACAATACACCAGTGTCAATAAGTGTGTCCAGCTGTTGTCCATTTTGCTGAATACAATCAGAGAGTTAAACATGTCAATTCCATGTGTGTTATAGTCAATGTAAATGTGGCAGCAACTTAATGGATGTGGTTGAAGCAGTCTGACTTCCTGTCATTTTAAATTTTGAAAGAGGCTACGGGCAAACAAGACAACTGAGAGAGTGATTATGAAAATGGATGGGAGATAGTATCAATGCAGTCGGTGGTGGAGCATGTTTCTGCACCTCTTGCACTCGCTCATGCTTGGTAGATTTGTCACGTTTCCCTCCGTGTGATAAAAAAAATACATGTGGCATATTTTGATATTTTGATCGATGTTGCTCTTCGTTAAACACGAGTAAGCCTCCTCACATTTGGTGGGATATTTGCACAGACTTTTAGCCTTTTTGGCAGGTACTCCATCCCTCTCATGCTCATCCAGCTTCTTCTTATTATTATTATTTTATTTGCTGGTGCTGTTTGAGTGAAAGACTTTTCATCACTAATACTTGATGTTCTACATACTGTTCCCCGCCTTAGTGAAAGGGAATGCAGGGAACACACGGAATAGACGGTTAAGCTTCCAATCAATGTTACAGACACTTTTGGGGGTTTTTTTTGCTTAATCATGGGAGATTGATGGGAAAATATCTAAATGGGAGTCAGCAGGAAAAAAAAGGGTAAAATAGAGGAGAATCTTGGGAAAGAGAGTAAGAGACTCTGGATGATTTAGATGTTTGTTAACTGTTAGTTCCTATGCTGCACCTAATAACCATGGTTACATTTAGGCAGCCCATGTTTAACATTAGAGAAAGAGATTCATCATGGATGACTTTCAACAAAGGCCAATACTGACCACGATATGACCCTGGCCTCCAGGGTCAAACACTGACTACTTCCTGCACTGGTACTGAATGCTGACACCAGATGCAGATTGTGTAATTCACAATCGTCCCAATGGCATTATACCTGGAGGACACTCAGGGGTGGTGATGCCCTTTGGTCTTTATCAGCACACATGATATTATGATTTCATTATTCAGCTGTGTGAAGTGTCTGAGAGCATTAAAACAAAGGGAAAAAGGAAATGTCCATTCCATGTAGTAGGAAGGAAACGTTCAGTAACAGGAAGTCATTTGGATCAGCAGAAAGGGAAAACACGATTCCTTCACTAGCAAATTCTCTGGCCCTCAGTTGTTGTGTAGGGGAGATGCAATCAGGCCTGCAATGCGTCACTCTCACAGCCGTAGGCAGAGACATTCACAGCTGCCTGTCAAAGTTAGGGCATTGACTCTAAATGTAAATGTAGAACGCTGCAGCATAAAAACTTCACTTGCTATTTGTAACATTTTTATACTGAATTGAAGAGGACCACAGGCAGGCTTTGATCTGTGTCAAGGCTCTCAGTCCAGTGAGCCTCAGAGTTTGTCAGCTTTACAACACTGAAGTGCATACATCTGTATTTTGTGTGAGCAAACCACTGCAGTGTATAATTTAACATGGAGAAGACCACGCTAACTGTCCAACAGCAGATCGGACATGAAACCTAAGCATCAACTTTTTATATTTTAGTCATAGTAGTGGCTGGGAAGCAAAAACAACTTTAACTCTCTGTGGTAACACCAGCCTGCATGCATCATGTCAAAGTATACAGGCTGGTGACAGTAAAAAAACACAGAGCAGATGTAAAAGCAAGAAAACAAGCCATGTGTTAAATTCATTTTAATAAACTATTGCCTCTCCCACTGACTCCCTCAGGTGCAGAAAAACTTGGACAAAAGCTGCTGAGTTTCACTTGTGACTTTGTAGCAGAGAGCAGTGTTTCCATTAGAATCATAGCAGATCAGTTTGATGGATTTTCAAACGCACCAAAACGACAACACGCAAGCTTTTCTGAGTGCAGCGTTTGATATATTAAATAGTATATACAGCATATATATTATCACTATTGCTCTATGTACTATAAATTATTTATGTGGTTACTTGAGAGCAGTGGAATAAGCTGTGAACACAACGCTGATAAAACATCACTTCATAAAGTTGATATGGCAAATGTGTTAACATGCAGTTACCTAATTACACATGCAGCAGAAGGGACAATGCATTTGCAGTTTGGCTTCCATCAACTACTGAGGAACGTGTCTTGCTCTTCGGTCGCTAAATGCTCCACGATGTCCACCAGCTAGTCACTAATTATGCAGTTGTTCGGTGCTGGGAAGGCAGCGTACAGTGGGTTTGTCAGCTTAACCCTAACCCTAACAGCTGTCTGCTGTGACTTTCTAACAATGCTGATGACACTGAGGAAAGGCAGTGCAGTTTAAAGAAAGTGGCTGAAAGATGTGAAGAGGCTCCACAGAGCTGAGGGGAAATGTACAGTTGAGGGATGGTTCTCTGAGGGTTTGTTACTGTAAGTGACTCCATTCACATTACACACAGTAATTTGATCCAAACGCTAAAAATGAAATTAAGATTAGTGCGGCTTTAAATCATAAAATTTGGAGTTCGGTGTATCACTGCCTGCAAAGTCGATTACAGGGTTTATCTTTGAACAATATGAATTTGCAGCGCAAAATAAAATTGTCATCTAATATTATGCAGCCCGGCAGACAGCAGGTGACTTTTTATGCCTGGAATAAGTTATTGTGTAAGTTTGTGTGCGTGCAAGTGTGTACACAGCGTAAGTGTATGAGGGCTTACTCGTTTCTGTGTGAGCACATGTACATTCTCAAAAATGTGTCCTGTGCCAACGCTGAATGAGAGCAATGTGGCTGAAACAAACAGTGTTTTGTAACAGCTAACCGCGGAGGACTAGATGGACGGAGCAACTCTGTATCTCTGCCCCATCACTGGTAAAGAACATTAGAGGGCACTCGACAGACAGGTAGTCAAGAAGAGGGACACAGAGAGCGAAAAAGAGGCTGGGAGGAGGTAAGAGGGGAGAGAGCACTATATAATCGGAGATTGAAAGGTAGAGAGACAGAAAGTGGTAAAGTTTGGAGGATCTGAGGGTTTGCAGTAGTTGTTGCCTCTTGGCCAGAAGAGTTGATCTCCTTCACTTAATTCTAAGTGATCTTGAAACAACCACACCACAGCAGCAGGATGAGCTTCGTGAGCTAACAATGTAACACAGATAATCAACATACAAAGCTGCACTCACACCCGACGCATTATGAAGCCCTTCAGAGCAGCACGAGCAACGACATTTCCTCACACTCCAGATATTACAGTAAAATCCTTTCAACGCAATTCAATTTTTAATGAGTCTAATTAAAGTTTGGAACAGCAGAGTGAGGTTAGAGTGATTGTGCTCAATTGCCGACCTCTGAACACTGTGTGCTATTAAGGTGCCTTGAACGGTGCAAAATAAGGCCAAACAAGTAGCAGTTATTTTAAATTAATTATCAGTAGAGATAAGAAAGACTCATTGAAAAATTTTAATTAGAAGAACAAGTAAATGGAATTTAAATGCAACCATTTAATGCCAGGAATCAACTGTGGCTGTTTAAAAACACAACTGATAGCAAGCTGGTCCTCTTAAATGCGCAACTCAAGCACGCTATAAATTCCTACGTGTTACTGTGGGTACAATACAGTTATTAATGGACTTACATGACATGACTATTTATAATAAAAACAGTGTGAAGCTAACAAGAAATAATGCCACATATTTGTATTGTGTGCCCAAATTCACTCACACAAAAAGTTGCCAAACCTTGTTTTGACTTAAGGCACATGAATATTTTGCCAGGTTTGTTGTGGAGGTGTAAACTATGCAAACACAGAGCGAACAAAATTAGCATGAAAAGCACAAACCTGGGCCTGGGGCGCACAAAATTACAATTACATGGAATTAACTCCACAGACTCTTACTGTTTGAAAAAGTTAACCTCGGGATATTAAGAACTCTACGTGCACCTGCAAACGCTTCAGCATGCAAAGTCTCATCTCAGCAATCCACCCCAGCCTGCTGTCACTTCATACTCCTGCTTTGTACAGTCATGGTGTGATTACAACTGACTAGGAAATAATACTATTGTGCTACAGAGCTGCAGTAAAAATGGATGGAAACAGTTCAGAGAAATGTGTAAAATGTTACTAAAACATTAAAAAAAATAGATAGAAGTGCACTTCACATCCATGTCTGTCAGACTCATACATGTAGTGAAAGCTTCAAACAAACTTAATAAAAGGTATCTTTTTGGGTGAAATTGAAGTTATCACTCTATTGACATGTATGATTCTTGATGTGATGATATGATGTCTTCACTTAGAGACTATTTCTACAGAGGAGTACAGAAGACTGACAGAGAGCTTCATCACATGGTGCAACAACAATCACCTGAAGCTCAACATCAGCAGAACCAATGAGCCTGTAGTGACTACAGTGCTTTAAATATGGATCTTCCTGCAAAGAAGCTACAAACTGTAAAAGGTGGATGCTTCACACACATCTTCATCCAAGCAGCACAGTTTGAAGGTGGACACCTAACATTAGTGTCACTAATTCAGTATCTGATATGGTCACAGTCTCCCCTTCATCATTTAAGACATTTGTGTGATTTTTTTTTTCATAATTAGCCTATTAATTCTCAAATGATCTTTATTATCATCAAAAACGTGTTTTGTGAGGTCATGTTCTTGAGTCCTTGTGAACAATTGTGCCAAATCTGAAGAAATTCCCTCAAGGTGCTCCTGAGATATTGCTTTCACGCGATTGGGACAGACGGACGACCTGAAACGTAACACCTCCTAGGTCAGTTTAGCTAATTAGAGCTACAGAGGGAAAACGTCTTCAGAATAAAAAACACGACGTCCTGAATGTCTCACATCCTTTTCATTCACACATAGCATTATTCAGGGTGAAAGGCCACTGATGCCGCTGCCTTGTTGCCACAAGAAAATCCCTCAGCCAAATTTAAACCTCTACAATTTTCCGTGAATACACACCATAAGTCACCAAATGAGGTCAGCGCTTGATGAACTAAATGATGATGACTCACAGGCTCACAGCGCAGCCCTGATGCAGTAGTAGCAGGCTATTCTAATGAGCTGAATGAGTCTGAGCGTGACCTCTCGCTGACCTCTGTGCTCAGATAAGGTTCTGGTCAGCTTCAATACCATTTTGGCTAGCGAAGGCTACGGCTGGTATGCTTTGTCAGCACACGTATGAGCAGACAAGGGAGGGTGGATGAGGTTAGGCTTATCAGACAAATGGATTTTGTGAACAATGCTAAAAGCATCCTTATAAAACTACCTTGCTATATTTAGCAACATCAAAAAATTTGGTAAGTTTGACAGTCCAGTGCAAGAGATCACAGAAACAGTGACAAAATACTGAGATTTATTCAGCGATGGATGGAGCCCTGCAGAACACAATAACAGTACCATAATCGCACCCTTTAACTGTCAAACTCAGACCTGCAGCAAAGCACTTTGCACATTCATGGTTACTGAGGCTGAGATGCTTTTGTCACCGAGACAAACAGTCAACACTCAAGTCTCACAGGCATTTCTGAAAGGCCAGTAGATTTAAAGATGTGATATTCTGGGACTGCTGCACATGGATTACATTAAACCTTGAGAATTATTAGAGTACTTCTGCATTAGCAAAAATGAAAACCCCTTTGTGATTCTGGTGCATGTTGGTCATATTGTCCAGAGGGCGTGTATCCTACTGCACATCTACCTTTGAATGTATTGACTCTACTGTCACTGCATAGTGTTGTTTACAGCCCATAATCTATAACTCTGCAGGCTAGTAACAAGAACAACAGGCACACTATCCCCTTTACAGCTCTTTATTAATGATTTTTGATTACCGATAAACATAAAATCAAGAGGGGTCAATGTGTGACATGTTAATACATTTCTTATTTTTTCCCAATTTAACTACAATGAAAGAAGTTGAACTCTTTGAAGTTGATGAAAGTAAACACAGACTGAGTACCTGAGTGTTGTGGAGCTGCTTAGCTCGCAGGCGCTTCTTCAAATTTGAAGCCGAGCTCCTCGCAGCTGACAGACACTTATCACCCAGCCACAATTTCATGGTGATGTTCTCGTCCCTTTCACCCACAAATTCAGAATAATGCAAATACTTCCATGATGTAAAAGCTGTCCTCTCTGCTAGCTGAGCTACATATACTGACACAACCGCAGGACTGGACACCTTCCATCAGTACGCAGCTACGAGGGAATGTGTCAGGGATTTTCTTTAGATCTTTTCTATGGAAGAACAGACTGCTGATCGTTAATGTTGATTATTCATCAGGAGGTGTGCTTGTGCACATTTCATCTTAACCCAACATGTTTCTGTCACATGTCTCCAGCACAGACTTCCACCTCAAGTCTGCAGTGCTGCAACTGGAGTGAGCTCTTATCTCCAGCATGTGCGACCCCTGAAGGATTAACCACCAATCCATCCTAAATCTGCCCTCATCGTAAAAACCGTGACACAAGCTCATGCAGGGATACTGTAAGTGCTGCACAAACATTTATAACAGTACCAACAGGCACTGTCAGGACCTCATCATGACCAACTATCAGTGGCCTGACTTCACCAGTTAGCTCTACCCTAGGGTTCAAATGTCAGACTGTCACAGCAATTTGCTAATCCTGTTGCAGATGTCACACTGAGAAGTTGAGTCCTCCCTGTTCTGCTGTTATGTGGAGTTTGCTTTGAGTGTGTCACTTTACTCCCTGAGAAATGATTCTTCCTTTAATCTTTCTTAAATTAGAACAAACTGATATGCTGTAAAAGATCAACCAATCGTAAGAGGAAAAGGTAGTTATGAAAGAAGGTGAGAAATCTTCCTTTTCTTTTCGTTTCTTGCATACTTGACATAAACATCCCCAGGTATGCAGTGTATGCCAGTTGAGGCTGTTCTGTAGTGTTCATGCAATCCAGTGCATAATATCCTGCAGAAGAAAAATATCTTTTTGTGGCATGAGTCACATCAGTTTGAACAGTTTATATATTCTCTTGAGCAACTGTCACTGCCACAATAATCCTCCTATTGCCATTTTCAAATGCTAGAGCAATGGAGCGGAAATAACCCGAAGATGACAGAATCGTTTCCAAACTTTCATTTTGAGGACGTCTTTTGGAAGCAGAATTGACATGAATCAAGCTCATGTGAGACTCAGCAGTTTGTTCAATGTTTGGTTTCGCTATGAGTCAACAATGACGAAACCCAGTCTTGTTAAACCATACAACTCCCACGTGTTCAATGCATTGCTGATGGCTAAAAGTGAAGCTAGGCCTGGCGTAGGGACGAAATCTGATGGTTCCTTGTGTTGTCAGGACATGGTCCAGGTCATTATATAGGTCAAAAACAAGGACAGTGGCAGCTGTGGGAGGGGAGGAGAGGGAATGGAGGGGTGCTGGGGCAGAGAAAGAGAGAGGAGAGCAAGAGGAGCAGGGAGAGCGCAGAGGGAACAAAGGAGGAATAAAGCAACAGCATTAAAAGAGACAGAAGCTGACCTCAGAGCACCCTGGCATTAGCTTGCTTAGAACAGAGCACGGATTTGAACAAATCACTTCAAAATAATCCACATTTGATAGTTTCCTATCTGCCAAATTGGGACAAACCAGTCAAAAGCTGAACAGCCAGACACATAGAGTATGCACATATGCCAAGCATCACAGCAGGGACACACATAAACACACTCACACACACACACTAGACTCTGCCTTTCCGTCACTCGGAGGGGACCAGTTCACCATCACACTCTCACATCTCTTTCAATTTTCTCTGCCTAACATAACCTGTCGTCCTGTCAGGGCTGCGAGATTAGCTGAGGAACAGTTTCCTCCTCAAGTCAATTTTACCGAGGTAGCGTCGAAATAGCTTGGCTATTTTTGGTCTCTGAGTGTATGCGTGTGCACGTCCGTATGTGTGAATGCAGTGACCATATGTGGCAATTTCCACAGTCAAGACAACGCAGACAGCCATCCACTGCATAGCACACCTCCATCACCACTCTTATTCTGTGGATGACTTCATTACTCCTCTTCATCTATTACTTGTCTTCTTCATCTTCAAGCATCTCCTCTCCTCTCCTCTCCTCTCCTCTCCTCTCCTCTCCTCTCCTCTCCTCTCCTCTCCTCTCCTCTCCTCTCCTCTCCTCTTCATCGGAGCACCAGTCCCATTTCCAGTGACAGCAGTACAAGCAATTAGGTCAGCAGTTGGCCTATTTAAGGCATGAGGAACTCAGGGCCTAGATTTGCTCTGTCACTTAAGAACATCAAAGACTGCAAAAAAGCCCACCAAGGCGACATGTATGAAGAGCTTTAGACACAAATGCGTCAAAATAGGCCTAATTTGACAAGGTGTGTCACAAGGTGTACCTTCTGTTGTACTTTCAAAGAGGTCGAGTGAGGTTTTTGCATCAAATATGCATGGGCTCCTGTGGCCGGCTAACAGCACCGCACAAGTGCAGAGTGTACTGCCATTGTGAAGGTCAGCCTTCTCTTAGAGCGTCTTTCACACACACAGTGGGTGTCCAGATGGTTCAGCGGACTAAGTCACATGTATTTACTCGCAATGTCACGGAGTGTGAATTCTCCTGATGACCTTGGTCAGACGACCTGTGAGATGTTAAATAAGTCAGTGGATTGACTGAAGCACTAAGCCAAGCAGTCTAGGAGAGCTGAATGACCGAATGTGTCAAGACTGTTGTAAACATTACCACATCGAGCCCTGAAAGACTCAAGAGTGTATCCACAAACAGCTCCTGTGCGTTAATCATGTCTGTGTAAATAAGACTTTACTGATGAGAGAGGATGCACTGATTCACTTAAACCATCTAAGCAAATACCAACAGCCTTTACTGAGTTACTAATTAAAAATAACTTCCAGTATACTTTATTAAATTGTAATGTTGACCATCCATCAGGCTAATGATATCATTAAAATTAGTTTAAAATCCCACTGCACCACATTGTAACTGCATGGCTCGGTAATTGAAACACTCACTTTGGGGACTTGATGAACTCTTTTCGGTCATTACCTGCTGTTGGGCACTTATATTAATGCTCTACTTGTGGCAGTCAGGCCACAAAGTGAAATTTATTCATACATTACACAATTAAAATCTTAACAGTATTACAACCTTTTATACTTCATCCAATAACCTGACACAGTGCAGCTTCTGCAGCCAAAAACTGCAGGTGGAGATTACATGAGAGGGGCTGCAGGGAAATTCACTTCAGGAGAAGTACCTGGATCACAGGAGGAGGAAGACACATGCCTGTCAGCATAAGACCGTCTTAAGGTGGCAGTGACCATCCTGTCACAGGCGGTGTTCTCTTGTAATAGTGCTCCACTGAATGTTATCTGGGGAAAACTGTTCCCCTTTCCCACTTCATTCGGCAACATAATATGCAATATTTCTTTTTCTAATTTATTCTAGTCTATTCCATCGAGTCAATATTTTAATCATGTTTATGAACAACTTGAAAATCTATGACATTTCCATCAGCCTCAGCTGTGCTTCGTGTGAAGTGTTAATTAGCCAATGTCAGCATTTTAGCATGCTAAGCTAAGGTGGTGAATGTTGCAAACATTATTCACATCAAAAACCAGCATGTTAGCATTGTCACTGTGAGCGTGTTAGCATGCCGACGTTAGCATTTAGCTCAAAGCACGCTGGTGTCTACATACTGTCGTTTGAGGAAAGAGGCGCCAAAAAACACACCAGCGAAACATAGAACTGATTCAAAAACACGTCATTGTATACACTCACCACATACATGCATACAAGACCCCCCAAGGCAAGGAGCTCAGTCAATTCAAGCTGCCATACACACTAAGTGCTGTAGTGGATTCGGTGCTGCTCCTCTTCTAAAATCAATTGATTCACCATGCTTGTGATTTAGCATCAATCCCCCCCCAACCATCCCTCACTCTTTCACTATTAGCCTGTCACAGTCAGCGAACAACGTTAGGAGCCATTGATAAGTCTGGGCATGACAAGAGACTAGACAGAGAGAGACCACCCGTCATGCAGCAATACGCTCACAAACACAAGTACTACATGTTACATGGCATTAATCCAGGCCCATTTCAAATGTATGGCATGGCATGTGTTCAGCATGGTGGCAATGATGGGTGAAATGCAGAATGATTCAGCGGAAGCACACAGGCATTTAGAAAGATTACAATCCTTTGTCCACAAAGCCATTTGTCTGTTTTTAGTTCACTGTATAAACAAATGCTCATGTTCAAACATGCCTTCATGATAATCTGCCCTGTAATGGCATTAACTTACACGGGCCAGATTCAAGCTGGCTGTATGCAGCTGGTACGCCTGTAAAGCCCACACATACAGCAAGTGCAGAATAAAATTAGGTCATGGGCTCTTAACATGGAGGTTCACTTGATTCATATGAGACAATAACCAAGAAATCACTGAGATGACATTAATAATATTGGAAATGTATCGCAGTCATATGAATGAAGGAACACGTTTTTATCAGTGATTCATTGACTTTAAATAGGCCTCGTTATCAGAGTGATCAGTGGAGCTTGTATAAAATCACAGCAACCAGGATGCATTGTTATTATTGTCACAAAACATAAAGCATGGATCACGCAGCACTAAAGGGTTAACGTGGGGCTCAATAGTTCTTCTCCCGCACATAATGTGCTATTTAGTGTGCAGGGGACTGCGTGACAGCACACTTAATGGCATGTGTGTCTCAGAAGCAAAGGCAACAAATTAATGCAGACATGTCAAGGCATGTACACTCAGTTGCTGGTTCATTAGGTGCATCTAGCTAAAACTAATGCCGTTTAATACAATTAGCAGATTTTATTGCAGGACTAGCAACTAGAAACTGTTGTTGCTTGTTGCTATTTGCATGTGTTGTGTATAGTTGCCTGTGTTGTACAAATCTCCTTCAGAATAAATTTTTTTGTCTATTGTTCTGGCTCTCCTTTGATACTTAAAGCTTCAAGATCACATTTGGACTCATTAAGGCTAAGGTATGGCAATATTTGCCACAACTCTATTGCCTACAACGCACATTATAGGACAGAGTCAGCTGATTCCGCTTTATGTTGTCCTCATATGTAACTCCTCATGCACAGTGTTTCACTGCCAGTACTCGGATTTTACACAGTGCACATCATCCAGCACTATCATCAAAATGATCTGTTGCCTCGTTGGCAAGAGACGTAACTGCCCTAATCTATATGCAAGTGTCCTATGAGTCTTTCTGCACATTGACTCATGGTATTCAGTAGGTGCTGCACTGTGGAATATCATCAGCTGTCAATGTAAACTCTGACAAAGTTGTCCTGAACCAAATGTCACAGAGAAAAAGAGGAGAGACTATGAGGTAAAGGACACGGCTTTCTAAATCTTTGTCAGTAAGACTTGTGGTCAAGTGCTCATCACTGTGGAGAAAGCTATTACATGAATCACTTCCTCTCCTGCCAAAGCGCAGAATGCAGCGGGCCAGACTTTAAACAGCACATGCTGTCGCTCTAACTCTGGCATCAGTTCACAAGTTATCCATGTCCAGAATTCGATGGCTGATCTCAGGGACATTTATCCTCTAGTTATATGACTGACCTGTTACACTGTGACTGTTGTGAGCCTTAACCTATCCCTGGTCAAGGTCCACTTGCTGCTTCAACAGACTGATGACATAAATAGCATCGTCTCACTGACACCACTTTCTGCAACTTATGTTCTTGTGCAGTATATCCATGAATATGTGCTTTTTCCCACTCTGCTTAAGGCTTTGTTTTCACAGTGTTTAAATATTGGTGAATTAAAACATCAATTAGAGTATGCATACTTTTATTTCTGCAGTCCAAACAGAACAACCCACATTTGAGCTGTTTCATTTATCCAGCATAACAATTGGAAATCTATATATTCTATTATATTATCACAACAAAAATGTCAAGTAAAAACACCAGTATCAAGACAAAGATGGTTCATATCAAAGAAATGGTTATTGCTTCTAGACAGAAATCTGAAAATGCATTATATTTTACCCTTGCTGCTAATATCTGTCACTGGTGCTGTAAAAAGCTGGTGTAATATGATAAGTGCTCTTGTGCCAAGAGGGCTTATTCCTCCCTTCACAACTTCTCAAATGCACTGACAAGTTGTCAATGACTCAGCCTGATGAGGGTGGTTAGAAGGTTAGCTTAGCTAAGTGCTAAGCTACTGTGACGCTGCAAAAAAAAAAAGGGAGGATGATATAATTAGCTGCTCTCTGCTCAGATAAGCCAAGGTCGCTTCAGGCCATTCAATCAAGACCTGATTATGATTTGACTGACACAGATAACCATGTTAATCTTCTGTGACTGGATAAACACTAAATGATGCAAGACTAGGGTTACAAACTAAGAGCGGAGTTTGATGGTTGAATGGCTGTTAGGGTCACTGAGAAGGTATAAAAAGAAGCATGAAGTGGTGGTATGTCCTTACACTATACTACTGATATCACTGCATGTATGAAAAGCTTTTAAGGCCACACTGGAACACTTCATATTGTGTCCTTTGAAATGGTTATTGAAGGCTGGATAGCGAGGAGGACATGATTTCCTCATGTACAACAGTCTATTTAAACAACTAAATGATAAAGAAGAACCATTTCTGACATACTGGCTAATCCCTCTGGGAATAACAAATGTCCAAATGCAAAATTTTGTGTCAGTCCATCTTGTAGATTGAGAGATTTTTCACAGATGATAGATGAGCTAGATGATAAATCAGGGGATAACCAAAGTTACTGGGATTCATCTTCTGGGCATCACTTGTTGTTGGGATATTTACAGAAGGCATGGACCAACAGACCAACATTACCAATCCACTCGCATGGCTGAAAAGAGACACTATCATTATCATCATCACCAAATGGATCATGTCATCTACACATCTATACAGTAGGCAATGTATAATGCTGCTACACCGTTGAAGCTGAGGTACTCAAATTTAAAGGGCCATCAGCTTTTAATCTAATGGCACTTTGGTGGGTGAGTACAGAAAAGTCATGCCAAAGAGAAGAGAACCCAACAAAGACTTGATTGAACCGGACAGAGAACAATACGTGAGAGGATGAGATCCTGACAGCAGTTGTGTGGAGGAAACAAGCTTTCTTTGTAGTGATGGATCAAAGGCATGGCCCTGACCAATAGATTTATCAATACACTACATTTGGTCCATGTTTGTGCCTCCTGCGCTTCAACACTCATCGTTGCTCATTTGTTTGTCTGGAGCTGGCATCTGAACCTCGCAGTTTCCCTGTCTGTCTATTCATCTCCACCATCCTCACTTGCCTTTCTCTGTTCCTCCTCTCGCTCTGTGATATCCTCTATGAGTCACCTGCAGGTCTGTGCTGCAGAGGACTCCAGTAATTACTCCAAAACAACTCATATCGAAAGCCATGGCAGGTTTATTTATATTTCAAATGCAGGGCATATCAAAGTGCGTCACAAATGCAAAGAAGAATTCAAAAATCAAAATAGACTAAAAGACCAGGGACAAATAAATTAGCATAAAGATAATGAAGAGAGAATAAAAGTAAGACTTAAAAAACTGAGCTAGTGACTGAGCTAGTGTCCCTTTTTGGTCCAAATGCATTGCTCAAACTATGTGTAGCAATCACATCAACCACACCACATCAGCACATAGCGTGCGTACATGCATGCAATTGTATGTCTTTGGTGTAACAGCAAACAGCAGAGTGCAGCCAAAATCATCAACATATCATATCTCTATTGAGGGAAAACAAACTCTCTCTGTACTCTTTTGCAGCTAGTTCTTTCGGTCTTTCCAGTGCCATTAATTTGTGCCACGCTGTGTTATTTCTCCTGTGGTGAATGTACTGTATTAGTTAATGCACAGTTAGTGACAGAAACTCAGCCTGCTGTGACAATGCAATTAAGCATCATGGTTTACCCCAGCATGCACTGTATTTTGCTGTAAAGTTATAACCTTTCATTACAAATACATTCCTATTTTGCTCCTTGATAATGACGTGTGTTGCACATGTATATCTTCAGCTGCTCTAAACACCAATGACAGGTGCATCTTCCTCTGAGTTGTCAGCAAGTGATGGAATCTCTTTTCAGTTGTAGGGCCCCCGGATGACGACAAACTCCTGCCAACGACTCAAACCTCATCAACAGAAAATGTAAAAAAGAAAAGGACTCATCCATAACCTTGACACATCAAAGCACTCAGACATGATAAAGCAGCTGGCAGGTTCTGCTTCTGCTTAAGAGCCTTACATTGAGCCAGTGTTTAATTAAGTTGCAGCTTCTTAGATCTCCACTGAGTGCTAACATTTGTCCTGCTTCTTAGTTATTCAGTCTAATTTTGGTTGACTATATGCACAACTTGAAGCTGTACAAGCAGCATCACAATCTCTCTCTCTTTCGCTCTCTCTCACACACACACACACACACACACACACACACACACACACACACACACACACACACACACACACACACACACACAACACAAACATGTGGCAGAGACAGATGAAGAGAGGGAGAGTGGCTATTTCTGTGGACAATGGAGAGCAATACTAGAGCCATAAAAGTGTTTAAAAGCATTTTACCGATCACTGGGGGATGTTGAGGTCAAGCCCTGATTAATCTGAGCACACCCCAGAATTTGTTTCAAGTGTATGTGAGGACCAGGGGCTGTGTGTGTGCCATGCCTCATTTCCACTGTCTGGTACAGCTTGGCTTGACATGCTTGGAACCGTTCATTTTTGGTTTTCCATTGGCAAAGGTTGTGGATATTAACACATACCTAGTAGTTTTTTGGTATCGTGGTTCCAAGTGAGTTGAGCTGATACTAAAAGGTGCAGAGAAGATACTGCAGACCGCTGACTGTTTAGAGAGAATCGTCTCTTGCACGACACAGCAGCCTTTTGTCTCGCTGCCTTCAGCCGTTTCTGAAACAAACTTTGCCTCCTTGCTGTGACAAACAGCGACATACAGAGAATCAAGAGCAGCATCCCTCCATATCCTCCATTGTTCTGGTGTTTGTGTCGCATTGAAGATGAAGTCACAACAGTTTCACAGCCTCGCAATGACGATCAGCCGCTTATGCTGAGCGGGTACAATCTGCGGTGGCAGGTTTTTCCACAAATTTATTTTACGTTGTGAATTTTAAGGGGACTTCTGTAATAAACTGTGAAAAAAGTGCAAGCCGGTGTGTATAATACCAGTTCTCCACCTGCATTGCACAGTAAACACAGATGGCATTATAATGCAGTATTCATAGACAGTATGTGAATCTATTTATCTCAATACAATGTGTGTGTGTGTGTGTGTGTGTGTGTGTGTGTGTGTGTGTGTGTGTGTGTGTGTGTGTGTGTGAAAGCGACAGGAAGAGTTGATTACCAAGGCATTGTGAATGGATTTAACAAGTAAATTGAACACAGAGGTGGGTCTCCTCTCTGCGTGTTCTTGTGTCCTCTAATTTCATTTTTTCCCTCAGTTCTCGACTGGGGGCCTTGCATCTCAATGAGGCTCCATCCAGCTGGGAAGTGGTCTCACCACTATAAAGAACAATTCTCTCACGCTATGAGGAAACTGGTGGGAGAGGAGGGGGGCAGCAGTGGCAAACGTTATCAGGGAGAGTGTGTGTAGTGGTGTTCTTTAAAGGATGAAGGAGTGTTAGTGTTTCCATAATAAGCTATGTTCTCACACCACTGACAAACACACTTAAATGCACACATGTACTATTCACACAGAAACTAAATGAAAACCTTATAGTGTGCTGTAACTGAGGATAATAAAGCACAATTCCTCAATGAAGAATCTTCTTCAAAATAAATAATTAGAAGTTGCTTATTGGGATAAAATATTCTGATTTTTGTAACTTAAGTATGACGAGAATATGTGTAAGATAAATATGCTCACGTTATTTATTCTGATGTCATTTATGCCCTAGTAAGGTGATTAATTTTATGTATATTAGTGTATTTGTAAAATGCTCTAGAGTCAAATGCTACATGCAATGGGCTAGTTGAGCTAGCACTAGTTCTTGATCACCTTATCACCCTCTTCCAGTATATGTAAGATTAGCACAGTTAGCAAGGCTAGTGAAATAGTAGCCTACAGCTGCCTCTGGATGCCTCCCTTGCCTCGTGCATTGCAGAGGCCCCTGGACAGTACCCTTTCTTGGCCTCTGGGAGCACTAACTTCCTGCAGTCTTGTCATCATTGTGAGGTTGCTAAGCAACCACTGTAGATTCCAAAAAAGCCTCTGTTCACAGTCAAAACGCAGTCCGGCACGTAACCCCTGGAAAAAACACAACTTTTTTTTTTTTTTTTTAAATACTTTTTGGCTTTTGTCCAAATAAACAGGACATGATGTGTTAACTAGTGAGCAGCAAAAACAGATTCACTCACTCCTGATAAAACTGATCCGTGATCAACCATGGCACCTAACAGTCATCAAGAAACACAAATTTGTATCATAATCTGAATTACTGGGGGTAAACCTAAAACAGAGGCTTGTATCCAGTATCCAGCTCTCCATAATCTCTGCCACGGGCCTGATCGGGACCTTTTCTCTGTGCCGGGCTCCCAGGTCTATGCTCCCACCATTAAGACTGAGCAGCTGACAGCTTGACCTCTCCTCACCGAGACACATCTTTTGACTGTGGTCATTCTCTTACCATTACTTTTAGCAATGGGCCTGTGCCTGCCAGAGACAGGGGGCTAGTTGCTGAGGCTATCATTCATAGCAGAGAGGAGGAAAGGATTAAGGCCACTGAGAAAGAGCAGGAGAGAGAGGGGTTTGCATCTTAATGCAGGCCTGAGTGTGGAACAGCCTTGTTATGAGGAGGCTCGGTGGAGAAGGAGGAAGATGCAGCGGCTGGGTGGGTTGCTAGGTGGCGGCTGGTGGGAGGTGGGGTGGGGGGGGTAGGATTAGGATGAGGAAAAAGAGACAGATGCAGGAAAGAATTTGAGACAGAAATTCATAGAAGAAGAGTAGAAGAAAATAAAAAACAACAGATGCACAAAAAGACACGACAGCTCTTTCTGAAGCTGCCAGTACTGTAAACATGACATTGTTAGATGTGATGTGCGTTTAATTCAAACATCGCCGTATTGTTGTGGCACCGAGAGAGAGCTGTTTTTGTTCCAATACAACTTGTGTCTTTTAATTCTGTCATCTTTTTTTTACTCTCAAAATGAGAGTGTAAAGCCTTTATTGTGGAAGTTGGAGCAAATGGTGTGAATTTCTTCACGACTGCATGATTTGCACTTACACATCTAAAAGCATAACTTATTTGTCTCCGATTCCATTTACTTTTCACCTTATTGGGACATTTGAGAGGGTAGAGGCAGACTAAACGAGGGGAGAGAAAGACAGATGCACAACAGTCTGTAGCCAGAGTATCATGGTGTGTGCTGTAACCATCTATTGCTGCATCTGAGGAATCTGTTTTTTATTCGTTTTTTAATATCTGATAAAACACACAGTCAGAGCTCAATAGTCGAAACAACATAAAACAAAAGCAGCAGAGTGTCTGCAGTCTTTCAGCCGATGAAAGCTGAGGCAGACAGCAATATGCCCAAACACACGAGTTTTAGTTTCAAAAAGTCTCTCTTCAACATTTGGCTGGTGGGACGAGGAAATAATTTCACTTACAATTCAAAGGATTCTGCATTACAATCAGACACAATCCACAGCTCATACAGACACACAAACATAGATCTGCTGTATCATGGACGCATCATAACAGCATCACACACTCCACTGGCCTCCCTCAGTCATGGCTGTTTGCTCTCACACTCTGTTAGGTTACGGTCAATTAATCACCTCAAAGAAAACAGATCCTCTCTTAAACACCGCCGCTGAAACAGAAAATATCTCCTTATGATCGAGTTACTGAAAAATGATTTTGCACATCGGGATTTAATCCAAATATGTACCAAACACAAATTTGCTGAAAATTTGTTACTATATATTTGGACTGTATGTTTCCATTTAGTTAATTTTTACGTTATGGAGCGCACACACACACACACACACACACACACACACACACACACACACACACACACACACACACACCATGTTGTCCTGTAGCTGGCACTAAAATGAAAACCTGAGAATCGCTTTCATTTCTCCCAGGTATGCCTTTGTTGACCTGAGGCAGGTGCTTTCCAGAACCTCATACAGTTGTGATTTGTGGGAAAAACGCATAATCATCCTCGAGGTTCCGCAGACTTTAAGCTCTGCAGAATGGAAAATGCAAAGAGCCACTGTGTGAAGAATCGTTTTAGCGGATGCTTATTTGAATGCATGACATGCATTTCGAAAAGGCAGCAGATAAACATTTGACAACAGAGTGCGAACTTTGAACAAAATGAATCTTTTTTCATGTCTGACCAGGGTCCTTGTACTGTGTTGCATCACCTGACATTTTCATGTACTGACTGGCTTTAGAGCACTATGACTGACTATGATTGACAACACGTACAGTGTGTTTAGCTTTGACACCAGAGGCCGTAGTTCCTATACTGTCTCAAACCATCAGTCAAAAGTCAATACTGTAGTAGACTAAGTGTTATAGTTGCCTGAGCTTAAACATATTTGCTATGCACAAACAGTGTAGGAGTAATCAATGGAAAAACAGTAAAATGTTCCAAAACATCCATCACTAATCCACAATATTGCAGAATCTGTCCATTTGACAAGTGGGTTGTAATTCCTCCTTAAATCCTTGACTTATAGGTGCACAAAAGAGATTCTTTTTGTAGTGTTTCCTAACGTCACACCAAACATGGCAGCACGTCATGTTGTGTGCAGAATTACAACAGCCTCAGTGGTAAAGCTACCCCTTGCCAGCTTGAACCTGTGCCAAGCCTAGTATCCCAGCACAGCACGGCTAGCACGCCTATTAGCTGCAGGGCAGGTGAAAAGAGGGTTTGGCACCCACTCCTAAGCCTGCCGCCTCCAGGGAAGTGAGACGTAAGGTTTAATTAGAGTGGATAGTCTTAGGTTTTGGACACATAGAAGAGGCTTTCAGTGATGTCAAAAGCGTCTTTCGTCATGTCAGCTACATGCCCACGACACTGCTTTGATTGCAGGGGGGAGAGTGGGAGGTCTGGAGAGGCCGGGGGGAGGGGCGCGACAGAGCGTTTCTCCAAATCTTTGGTTTTAACTAAAGACAGAATCAGCTGGTTTGTGCTTATGAGAGCTGAAATGTGACTGTGTGACAGGTGAGAGAAAAGCAAGCAAAATGAGTGCAGAGGTGATACCGACTTGATCGTTTTCTGACACTATGCACTGTTTTGTATCGCTCAGTCACGAGCAGATGAGTGTGAATTGTGCCACAGCTTAATTTGAATGAAAACACTGCGTTCATTCAGCTCCATTATACTTCATGGCAATCACTGCAGATCCATAAACAAATTACTGATAGGGACTTTGAGCTTTTGTTTAGCATAATCCAGTTTAATGACAATATTCTTGTTGATTTTCTTGCATCTCAACTAGCTTTTAATAAGGAAAATGCGTTTGTTTTTCCAACGAACAATGGAATGGAAATCAAGTCCTTGGCAACAATGAGCAAAAGAGGGGTACTGTGTGACATTTTAACTGTGTAAATTATTCAGTTTTGACATTGCTGGTTATACCTGTGAACTGCTATGGAAGGTAAACAGACAAATGTGATGTCTTTTTTTGCTCTCATATCAAAACAGGCGCGCACTCTTTATCCGATACAACCAGTAACAGCGTTTAAATTGGCGCAAAGATGTGATCTATTTCTAAGAAGCTTTATTGAGAACAAGTGGAAAAAGGACACAGAGATATGAAAGATTTGGTTTCTTCTGCAGACAAGGTTTCCAGCTGGGGGAATGACGACATCTTATCTCTCAAGCGAGGCCGTTTAAATATAGACTTCTGCTACTGTTTCTGCAGCTTCACAGTTGATACATGATCATAGACTTCCTTTTATGCTTGCAGCACCACCAACTTTTTGCCTTTAACCTTTCCAAAAAGACGTCAACGTTACAACTCATATTTACTGCGGCAACATTAAAGCACCCAATTAAATATTAATTATGACTAAGCCCACACACTAAAAAGTCACAGCATCCAGGCGAACTTTCCCATTTCCCCCCATATTGCCTCCATGCCTTCATTGATGCAATATGGTGTAATCTAGCCTCCCTGACTGAGCAGTGGAATACACACCTCCGACTCTGCAGATATTTAATACAGGAATGCTCCATACATTATAAATGGTCCTCTACAATATACCATCCCTCTAAAACGGAGCCACTGCGCAAATAGAGAAAATAGAAATGACCTGCCCTTGGAATACAGCTGGGGTTTGAGAGCTCTCTCCTGATGCCTTTTCTTTCTGTCCATGCAATCGGTCACATGATGGCATTTGTAAAAGACTTAAACAACCAGATAAGAGGTCATTATGTACACTAGTAAACTGAAGAGGAAGTTCAGAAATGTCAACAAATCAACCAAGAAAACAGACACTTACAATGAAATTGTAGCACAAGATGATGCATATGAGAGCTGAGTGCAAAGATCACAGATTTTATGAAATAATATCCAACATGGCTGTGAGCTGGTGTGCTTGTCTTTGAGCGTGCGTGTGTGTGCATGTGCATGTGTGTGCATGGGTGACGGAGACAAGCAGAGAGGGCAGAGTGCCGCTGAGAGTGATGAGATGCGATGAGACACAGTTTGAGTGAGTGCATACTAGCAGGAGGGAGAGAGAGGTAGAGTGTGTGAAAGTGGACGGGAGAGCGAGAGAACGAGAGAGGGAAGATGGACGTAAATGGCTATGAGTTAGCATGGCCTACTAGCTTTTTTCTGTCTTTTTTTTTTTTTTTTGAACAAATTGAGGCCACTAACGCAGCAGTTAGGCTGCTTTTCAGGTCACTCAAAAAGCTGCGCTAAAAGGGTAGCTAGACCTAAATCCATTGTTAATTTGATGGAATGAAAGACACTGCAACCTACTAAAGGATCTGAGCATGTTGTAGTACATCAAGCGATTACAACTTCAATACAGTAGAGTCAATTTGATTAAACTGTTGGGAAAAAATACTATTGATTCATCTAGATTAGTATCCAAGGCTGAGCCCAGCTGGATCTGCTTCCTGTCACGTGCCAGAGATAGCCACATACTTCTTATCATTCTTTCACTCACTTCATGTTTATCACAGATGGTTTTTTTTTTCTGATAATATCTTCTCTGTGCTCAGTACTGTGAGCTGGACCTGCTCCGCCATGCTGTGGGAAAGTGACTGCTGAGTGGACAGAGCTGTGTGATTCATTTGAGTTTGTAGAGTAACTGACCTTGTAAATATGGGAATGGGAGTCGGAGCTAAATCATCATCTCTGGAAGCAGGCTAAATGTTAGGACGCTCTAGTGGCCACATGGCAGTCAATTCTCACTTTTTTTTATCACTTGAAAGACCCTCAGATTTATCATTATTTGCAGAAAACTAATCTTCCACTAAATATATTTGTTGTCACCCTCCATAAAACACATGACAGATCTGATTGTCGCAGTTCTCGCTGCAACAAACCAATTGGATTCATTACTCTTACAAGTGTCTCTGCTGGAGTGTTTTGAGCCAATAAAATGATGCCTCTTGACACAACAAGTCTCTCCAGTTTCCCCAGGGCCATCTGATACTGTGGTGGAGAGCAAGCTCCTTGTTATCAAGTCTTACAGATGCAACTTCTGCTGTGCAATGTGTGAAATATGGCTTTAAAACACATGAAACTTAAAGGGCTTCTCTTAAAATGCATTAGGCAACATAATAAGATAACTTCTAAGAAATACACTCATACAATGAGACATCTGTGCTTTCTGGTGAGACCATATGAGCAAAAATAAACTAAATATTTTAAACTTAAGACAGCATAGCATCTCTGTAAGTGCCAACAGTAATGGAGTGATTTTTCTTACTGGGGCACAAAAGCTTTTGACCTCATACCTGGATTGCTCTCTCATCCTAAATGCTCTTTAGTTTACACGCACACGCACGGAAGTGATCCTGTAGTCTGTGATAAACACGTTATTAATCCAATCTGACAAGTCACAGTGTCATCCGGCCAATACCAAGCCAAGACTCCAAACCTCCATTACGCATAGCTTTACCTGTCAGAAATAATAGCGCCGAGGAAAGCGCGGTGGACGAGCTCAATGGCTTTAGACACACATCACAACATCACACGGACAGATCGCCCACTGCTGTGCTGTTTAAGCACACAGCCACCGTGAGAGTGCCTGTGAAAGATTTCCAAGAAACAGCCTGTGGCCTGTATGTCTTTTTAAACCCGCAAAGGCGCAGTGGAAACACCGAAATCCAAAACAGCGCTGGAATCAGTATGAGTCACCTTCCCACCCACTTTGGACGAAATGTTCACTCCTGTCTCACACATTTTACTTAACATGTAGAACACACAGAGCCAGTGGGCGATGGGTGGGCTGCGAGACACAAACACCGAGCAGCAATTCAACAGTTTTGGTTTCTGTGGAGCCGTTTTTACCTTCAGGTGAGAGCGCCTCCGAGAAACTGGAGAAGACGACTTGGAGGATTTATCCGTGTTTTGTCCGTAACTTCCCGTGCAGGGCATCTGTTTATGAAGACGTGTTGATAGAGAGGAGGAAGAAGAAAAAGAAGAGGAAGAAAACACCCGCAAGCGTCAATGTGATAACTGCAGCGGCGGCGTTTTCCGATGAAAAACCGGCATCTGCCACCTTATTTGTCCGGTGAGTTTGTTTGTCTCCGGCGGGGAGAAAAGCACGAGCCCCGGTCCACAGCGGTCTCCATTACCCGGCTTTATATTCACCTCAGCGTTCAAACAGTCACACCACCGACAGGCAGACAGATAGCCAGGTGGAGAGACAGATACAGAGGAGCACTGCCTCTGTCTGACAGGCGAGCCGGGATAGATACTGAGATACTGCTGCAACCAACCAACAAACTCCAGAGAGAGAGAGAGAGAGAGAGAGAGAGAGAGAGAGAGAGAGAGAGAGAGAGAGAGAGAGAGAGAGAGAGAGACAGAGGGGTGGGGGGTGGGGGAGACAGAGAGCGTGTGTGTGTGTGTGTGTGTGTGTGTGTGTGTGTGTGTGTGTGTCGGGGTGGGGGTGGTGGGGTGGGGGGAGTCAGTCTATAAATAGTATATTAAAAATATTTGGTACATTCATAACCTGTATTCATATTCAGATGTATTTGGATCCGCTTGTTTGGCCCACATACAACAGATTGTTTGCAAGTTACAGCTCGCATAACTGACCGTTTTGTGTTTTTGTTGAAGACATTTGGTTGTACCTTGTCTGCTGTTTGAGGATGCCATTGGCTTCCATTCATTCCCGTTTGATATGAAAACCTGTTAGCAAACTCAGGAAACTTGATTGAGTTGTCTAGATCCATGACAGGAAACATCACGTCTGCATCAAAGGTATCGCCAGTGATTTAGTTTTGCACTTTCATGAAATCGAAGGACTCTCAAGAGACAGATAAAAAAAACAGTCGAGTCAATGCAGCAGAGGCCAAGACATACTGACTTATACTAGCTCGAGTGAGTCAAGCTCCATGTCTGCACACCCAAACCTCACAGTTTATGACACAGGCTTTCTGTTATGACGTTTTTGTCTCCGAGCTCAAGCTGCGATAACCCTGATGACATCATCAGGGTTATTTTGTCAGACTTGCCCACACTCCACCAAAGCCACAAATGAAATTGTAAAGCTTTTTTTCCACAATCTGAGCAGTAATCCTCATGACAAATAAACTGACCGTTATGTGTAAAATCAGTGGAGTGCCCCTTTAAAGGGCCAGTCTGTGGGATTTAGTGGCATCTAGTGGTACTCGTGGTTTCTATTGTAGAAACATGGGGCACTCCAAGGAAGGGCACCTGGTCCATTTTTAGAAATAACAAGCTCATTCTAAGGAAACAAAAACACACCTGTTTTTATTTTCAGGTGACTGTATACATTACACACAACGCAAACATATCTGGGATATTATATTACATTGCTGTCAATAGATCCCCATAAATCCTACATACGGACCTTTAATTTTTGTCTAAGTTACATTCTCATTATGGATCTGTCATTAATAATAATGCAGCTCTCTGTGATGATTTACACAACATAAGCTAGTTTCAAGAGACTGCTAAGAGAGTACTGAGTAAAAAAAGAATGGAAACCAATGGCTGCCTGAAACTGCAGGAAACATCCATGAAAATATATAAAGCATGCATTCAAAAATATTCAGCAAAGACACATGAGTGAAGGAGGTAAAACAAACAAAGAGTACAGAGTATCTGTACAAAAATGGTCTTAAATCTTAGCCCAACATCATGGGTACATCACTTTGGCAAACATAAGCTTATTTCCTGCAAAGCCAGTAAGTAATACATGGGGTGAAATGAACTGAGAGAAAATAGAGAGAGAGAAACACATATATATTCAGTCTATTTTTTCTGCGAGACGTGATGATTGTTGTCTCACATTAACGGAAGCAGGCAGCCATACTGAATACAAAACAACACTGTAGATCTTCCCATCTGTTCTTATTAGACAGATCTTTCTGTGCCGGAAATGTAATTCATTCTGTCATCCTCTGCTTTAGCACTGTGTGGAGTCTGTGTGTCATGCCAGTAAGGCACAGACTGAGGTGAAGTGAAAGAGAGTGAAAGACTGGGAGACGTGAAATGGATTCAGGACCACGGACAGCTCACTGTGTATCCTAACTAGGCCAAACACTTTGCTCTTGTTCTTGCTGCCACCTCTTTTCTCGTGTCAGTCAATCTAAATTCAGCCCGGGACAGACTAAAGATATGCTGACATTCGTGTCGTTGTACTATAACAACATTATCACATCCGCAAACGATGAAGAGAGAAACGATGAGAGAACGTGCAGGAAACAAGCTCTGCTGTCTATGCGCTGAAAAAGACATGAAGGCATGTGAAGTGTGGGGAGACATCAAACAAGATTTAGTCAAGCTAATGCAGCGGGACACTCACAGGGTTATTGCTTTATTATAGGCCAGCTTCCACATGTCACAAATGATTGCTCTCATCTCTGGGAGGTGAAGGCCAAGGAGAAAATGCAAGTATTTCTTAAAAGGTCGACATTTACCTTGATGTACCGTACAGCTGGGAACACACGAGAGCTCCCGCTCTCACGCACACTCGCACACACTGGAAGTGAGAATAAGTCCATTCATAATTCTTATTAGCGCTGCGACTGCTCAACGCTTTCTGTGATCAGTGTTGTACCTGGTGCCAAAGATGGTGATTTGAAGTTGGAGCATATGGAAATCAGAGTTGAAGTCATTGGCAACAGTTTTAACTGATCTAAGACTTAATAACCCAAAGTTTGTTCCGCAGTAAAATAATCATTAGTGGATTAGAAGACTGCCGGTGCAGTGGTACAGTGAGGATCTATATCAAAGCATCTCTCTCTCTCTCAATCAATACATTTGTGCGTACTACAGTAACCACTTTTCTCCAAGGCAGGGCGAGTTCTTGCTTGTTGATCACTCTTCCATCAGACTGCCCTTCAAGCACTTTGAGGCAAAACATTTTAAATTGAGCTGGTAATGAAGTGACTCCTCAGTTACCGTTCACTTTACCCAGGAGAGAGACAAGGATCTCAGAGGACGATGCAAGGAATGACCAGCTTTGTGACTTGGCATTTTGCGTTGCACTGCTGTCTTCTACAATGCAGAAGAGTAGCTGAAAGGCAGCTCAGGAGAAAGTCTGATTTTAAAAGCCCTCAAGGTCCTGACTTGAACCCACAATGCATGGCAGGCACCTTGGCACGTATTCTGATGGTGTCTGCTGCAGCATGAACCTTGCAGATAAGCCCAACTCATGTGCATTTGAATCAAAGCGGCTTCCCACTGCTCTCTCCCTCTCTAAGCATGTCTTTCAGCAGCATCTGTGCCGTGTGAGAAGGGAATATGAAGGAGGATTACCTGCTTAATTAGAAGAGGAGGTGCGTTTTGTGTGTGTGTGTGTGAGTGTGTGAGGAACGTTATGTGCACAGCACACATGAGGGAGAGTGTAATCACAAGTAATCAAACACCTTAATAGGCATCTATTTGAGCCTCCCCACAGCATTTGTTTTACAATGTAGTGAGTAATTGTGTTGTCTATTACACCGTATAACCACATATATTAAAAAAAAAACATTAATTTACATTTTAGCTAATTCAACTTTATTGTCATAGAAAGAATGTATTTATATTCCTTTATATTCCACATCAGTGCTCGAGCTCAGTATGCATTTGTTTGCAGTTCATTAATGGATTGACATGAGGGGCGGAGAATGACTGTCGCAGAGCAGTAAGTCATGTGACTGTCCAGCTGATAAACAGATGGTCTCTCTCTCTGTCACACACACACACACACACACACACACACACACACACACACACACACACACACACACACACACACACACACACACACACACACACACAATCAAAGCTGTCTAATGCCCTTGCCTCCTCTTAGGAGAAGAAGATAAAGTTTCACACAGACAGGAGATTACCAGTTAAAACTGCATGTCAGAATTAGTAGCGGCATTTCACAGAAAGGAAGGGACCTTTCACTCTTTTCCGTGAACACTGGTGTGACTGTGGCCTGGACTAATTAAGGAAATAGTCCTGTTTATGTGTAATGTCTGCACCTGCTCATCAACGTCCCTGACAACATTGATTAAGTGCATGCTGTGTAAGAGCAGGCTTGGCAGCTCATTAACCATAGAAACAAAAGTTGAAGGGCATGCTGTTGGAACTACACTACAGATCAGAGCTTTGTGTCGCTGGATGCTGAGCTTTGACTCCTGAAGAAAAACAGAAGGAACTCCATAATTTACACCACACCTTTTCTTAGCGAGTGAGATTTTTTTTATATTTTCTTAGACACTGGAAGACAAAGAAGAAGAGGAACAGGGAAGAGTCTTAACCACTCAACCATACTGACGACTACACAGAGACTCTTAATAAAGTTCTTAAATTCAATTTGGCTGAATAAGGGCTGATCATTTTCTCCATTGACTAATTAATTAATTGATAATTAATTTGACTAATTGATTAACTAAACTAAACTTCTTACTTGTAATTTTTGTTTGTTAGTTTGTTAAATCAGAACATTTCTCTATCTTCATATAAACAGACCAAAATACTGGTATTAGCTATCATACGCTATTGAAAATAAAAAATAATTGAGAAAATAATTAAAGATATAAAAAAATCACTTCAGTACAACCAAAGCTTCAGTTGAGTAGCTCTTGATGGAAATGCAGAGAACATAAACAATGGCACATGCCTCCGTGTACCCTCCCTGCCTGCACTCTGATAATGATATGACCACCCACCTTTGAGTATCTATCCCTGCCAAACACCTGTCAGCCTGTCAGATCACTCATTTTAATGCAGACGCTGCTTTATGAAAGTCAACAGAAAGAGAGCTCTGCCAATTTACAAGTCCACACAGACACACTGATGCACCTGTCCGGCTGTGCTGAACGTTACCATCTGAACAGACTGTCAGCTGGTGTCAGTTGCAGGGCTTTTGTGCTTGGTGGGTAATTGGATTCAAATTTAGAGCTTCCTGCGCCGTGAGGAGGACATGGTCAAGTGATCAACACTCTCAGGCCAGAGTTTTGTGAAGATGTCAGTCATATTTCTAGAAAAGTATCTGTTGCAATTTGTTGATTTACTGCAACTAACTGCACCATCTTTATTCCACAGTGACTCCACGTGGGATCTAGCATGCAATGCAAAGCACACAAAAGACGTCTAAAGCGCTCTCAGTCTATACTCCATCAAATGTGTCTTTAAGAAAAATGATTGTGTTAGCTCAGTATTTTTTCAGTGTATATAATAAGAACTTGCTGCCTGTAATGAGCACATTATACAATTTCACAGTGTGTAAGGTACACATCACACTGTGTACTGTATGTGTGAGTTCAGCCAAGTGGAAGTTCAGTGCTATATATTGCCCTGTCAACACCTCTAAAATGTAATACAAACGAGCTCTAATTTTTCTCTGCTCATTTGATTCATTATCACCTGGAGTGCTGCACTTTTAAAGGATGGTAAATAAGTCTATTCTGGGTGTGAGGTTTATACTCAATAGTGTTAGGCAGGAAATACACAGGATTGTGTATGTACTCCTCGTGTGTGTAGCATAGAATAAAGGCTTTGCAAATGGCAAAAAGTATTTTGATCCTGTCTTGCCCTTATATCCCATAAAGAATAGCAATTGTTCATATTGCATGTTCACATCACCTAATACAGCCTGTAAGCATTGCCTCAGAAGCTGCTGACTCCCATGTGAAGGAACGACAGAACATATTTAGACTGAAAATAGCTGTAACAACAGCTTCAGAGCAGTCAGGGCCATGGCACAAGTTAAAAGGCTATTATCATGACAACTAATAACAGATGGTTTACGCATCTTATTGCAAATAAATGACCAATATTTAATGTTATTTATGTAACTATATTGTTTATTTTTTCCCACCGGTTGTGTAGAATTAATCCATGATACTCTAAACAAGACGAAGAATCTACAGCCATGCTCGCAGCTGTGTGAGACTGTACAATGCTAACGTCAACATGCAAACATGCTGTTGTTTGGCAGATAATGTTTATCTTAACCTTATTGGTTTATTATGTTAGCATGCTAACATCTGCTAATTAGCAAAAAAAAAAGTACCATGTACAGCTGAGGCTTATGGGAATGTCATTAGTTGTTTGGTCATGAACCAAATTATTGGACAAATTTAAATTTTCACCTGACGGTGATTCTAGAGGAAATATTAAAAGACATGAAAGTCTGTACCAAATTTAATTACAATCCATCCAGTGGTTGTTGAGACCAAAGTGGCTGACCGAATGACCAACCAACAGACGGACCGAGCCACGGTCAGACAAAGCCATAGAGCCCTGCTGCGAGCATGACTGAAACCATTCTTCTAAGGAGTCTGTTGCCATCCTGAAAAAAAGAAAACAACCAAATTGCTGCATGCAGTTTTCTGCAAATAAAGAAACAATCAGTTAATGACTGAACAAGGACAAATGATACCAGCGCGATGAGCATTCGAAAGAAATCTCTTAGCAGTCATTCAGGTGATGAGTGCTGTGCCTTTGTAGCTATTTAACCTTCTGTGCCAAGAATCAGAGCTCGTCAGACTGTGCTGATCAAATATCCAGCTAGTCACACATGGGGCAATTTCAGCAGAAATACAATACAGCAGATTCCAAATTAGTTATCCACATAATTATAGACTGTTGTCCAAAGCCCTCAGTTGTTAGAATGGCTGAGCTTTTCAGAGCTCAGGATTAAACAAGAGGACTATGCAGACCTTGATTCTGGTCTGAGCCAGGCTTCCTCCTGTGACTCTGGTCCCTGGAGTGAATGGCGACAAATGAGACTTGAAGCCAGTGACAGGAACACAGGGGAGTCTATTACTGGGAGAAACTGATGGCATATGATGTCCAGTGGAGTTTATCGCCTCAGACAAAACCATGCCTTGGCCTTTAGCAATCACAAGTGCATTACAGTGCAAGAATTGTACCTTTGTGCAGGTTTAAGAGCTGTGGGAATTACCTGAAAATCCCCTGGATGGGATTTGCTCTAAATATAATGGTAATGATAGTCTATCATTATTGTGATTTGTTTTCTTTATTCCATAGAGATTAAGAATTAAATAAAGGAATCTCTCTACTTCTATAGAGTGACCACAGTCAGCTATTTCCTTTTAGGACAAATGTGATCAAACGGCAGATCAGTTGATAAATAGTGTTTTTATTACATCATGCATTAAACCAATTCTCTTTCAGCCAACATATAAATGAGCATTTAACACCGCCTGTAACGTAGCCTAATTTGCTTGTGCTGAGACGTCACTTCTAACTCCCTGTTCTATTTTTTACAGCAACATATTGCACAATTCATCTTCCAGAAGTATCTGGAAATTACTTTCCATGCCACCACAATCAGCAAATTTCCTATTCCTTTTGAAATGAAACCAAAGACGTGTTGTGATTGCACAGCACACGTCCTAATCCAATTCTGAGCACAAAACAGCTATAACTCATTTTGAAACCCTTGCATCCACCTACCGCTCAGACATAACACCTAGCCTGTGCTACTCCAAAGAGTGTGTCTCACCCTCACAGCCAGCTGCCTCGCTGACCTTTGCCTCAGTCGGAGTGTAACAAGATGGCTCTGACACAAAAACACCAATAACTGATCTGTGTTAGACTTCCAGAGGTCACACCAATTATTTCCTGTATGAAAGTGGAGCAAAAGAAGACCAACTCCCCAGGTCCATCATGAAACAAGGAGCAGACCTGCAGCACTGTTTTGTTTTAACGTTTCTTTCTCCCTGTATTGTCTCTTCTCCCATTCAGACTGGAAATGTCACCAGACGAAGTGTCGGAAAAATGTGCTGCCTCTCACTCAGCCCAAACCAAACTGATTTGTTTCTATTTACGGTTCTCCAGCTCTCTGTTCTCATCAGCAGACTCACAAAGTCAACCTTTGCCCAGTCACATGCCCTGTGACTCAATGAACTCGGATGAACACTGACACACGCATGCAATGGCACAAATGTATAGTCCATACACACATTTACTGTACAGGCAAAGGCAAACACGTGGGGAGAAAGAGCGAGTCAGAGGTGAACCAACACGTTCTCACTCCCAGCTTGTCACATATGGATGCTTGGTCAAGACCGCCTGGCGTCATTTTTTCAGTGTGCAGGGCACACTGCAAAAATGAATATGCAATGTTCGGTTAGATTTTCAGAATAAAGCTTGCAGACAACACTAATAAACATGTAGTTAATGTTGTGAAACGCTGCACATCCTCATATACATTAAACTATGTACATTATTTCACTTACTAAAGAAATCACCTTTTACGTTACGTTCACACAGGACAAGAACCTCAGTCTCCTGCGTAAAAGTCCTGAGCCTTGGTCCATCCAACCATCCCAATGTCCTCCACAGATGGACTTTTCTGGTTTCTTTACACTGTAATTTTATCCCTTGGGAGTGGGAATGGGATGTCCATAGAAGTCTATTGGACTACCCTGCATGTTGAAATATGATGCTAAAGGGGTACCCAGGGCCTTAAGAAGCAACAGCTAGGGGTCCTGACGAAGCATCAGTATGTGACGAGCTGGGAGTGAGAACAGGTTGGGTTAACCAGCTCCCGTAAAGCTCAAATCAAAAAGAGATGAGGGCATACTGTAATGTGGTGATGAGTTATGTTATTTTATGTTGTTACTGAGTTTTGACCTCAATGTCTTTCTCTCTCCTCCCTGTCCTTGACTTCTTCCTCCCCCACATATTTCCACATACTGTATATCTTCAGCTCCTTCTCTCTCTCTCTCTCTCTCTCACACACACACACACACACACACACACACACACACACACACAATCTAATGCGCTAGCACTGCTGCCTCACAGTGTTCCATGGAGTCTGCATGTTTACCACACGTCTGTATGGCATAAATTTCCCTAAACTTAGCAGTCATTCAGACCAAAAACAGCCCTGAATTAAATCACCACATGGGGCTGCATTGGTGGCTGTGCGTTGTTTGAGCTACCAGTGACTATGGAAGTCCATTTGGAGTAATGCACAGTAATGCATCTAAACGATCATCAGATGACAACACTTCAAAACAGTTTATGATACTCAGACACAGGATTTTACAACTCTGGAAAATTATCATGGAGCCAACTATGTTATCTTTTGTCACATCGATTGCAAGGTGAACAGGTTCACATCGTCAGGATAAGTAATCTGACAGAACTGTGCATCTGTATGTGTTTCATTGGTCAGTGCCTTGCCAGATGGTTCTTACTTTGGCATACGTTATTCAAATGAATGAGAGGGCTGTACTTGTTCCCAAAGGGCCGAAGTAAGCCTGAACATGGCCTTGTTGCGGTCTGTTCAGGGGTTACAGCATAGCTCTGGAGCCTACATACAAACTAACAAAACATAAACACAGTTACTTTATTATGGAGGATAAAATGAATGCTTGAAGATACGGACTGAGATGCTTTTTGCTGATATTTTGCATTATTGTATTGAAATGCTGTGGAGGTAATATGGATTTAGCTGTACAAGGCTCATTTTACATCACATCCTCTTGGAGGACTCATTTGTGTTTATTTTTAGTGAGTATACATTAAAAATATTTATCCTCTAATACACTCAAACATTCACGCTTACACGCACACACAAACATTTCCAAAGCCTGAACATGCTCCATTTGGGGCTAACCCTTCCATTGCTTCTATTTAAAAACAAGAGCCTTGAGCCAGTGGCCAATGAAACACAGCCACAGATGGTTCCTTAATGCTAGCATGGACATTTAGAGATGGGGGGAAAAGAATGAAATCAGCCAAATGGGAGCAGAAGCAGCTTTGCGATAAAGGTAGAGGCTGAGGGATTAGCATGACTGGCTAAAGTGCAAAGCTGACAAAGCAGAATGCTTTTTTGACCCCTATAAAGAACAGTGACAAGAAATTTCTCTTCTTTAACACTGTGGAATGAGCTGTGGCACTCAAAGGATTTTTGACCAGATGAGGACAAATCTGTGGAGCATGGTGGCCATTAACTAACTGTGGCAATGGCATATCTCAAACTAAAGATTATATGTGAAGAGCTTAAGTATCCAGTTTCAACGTGGGGACTTTGTTGTCATGTGTTTGTGCTCTGTGATAAAAATTCTGGTCAAACAGTGACTGACCTTTAACTGAAGATCTGACTGGAATGGCTTGTTCTGGTTGCAGCTAGATTTAGAAAACTGTCACACTGCCAAAAAATCTAAATATTAAGAAAGCTTTAACTAATTTGGAATTAAACATACAAGATTATACAGAATGCACAATACTCGGGTCACTGGGAGAAAATTCACGTGAATGTGGGATTGCTAGTCATTCTGCTGGGAAAACCAGCACCAGCTACTAGTTCATGATCACAGTCTGTTATATTATAATCATAGTAGCTTATGTATTATAAATACTTAGCCTACTATGCATCTGTTCTGCACTAGTGCATTAATTCATTATTCAGGCCTACAAGGCATTTGCAACACTTATGCGTCATGCAGTGTTTCTATGCCTTTATGGAAATAATGAATTACTGAAGCAGTAACACTGTTGAGTATCAAGTGTGCAGAAGAGCTACAGAACACGTTGGTGAAGATGATATAAATTCTATGTGAATTCACAGCCTCTTTGCACTGGGATGTTTTAGCTTGTTTGTATACCTTAAATATTTACAGTTTGTCTCTAAATGACCCATGATAAATACTACTGTAGATTACATATATTTACTGCACGTGGCAATGACAGTCATTTTAATTCAAGTGATTCTCAGTATGTATTGTTAAAGGTACAGTATAACAAAATAAAAACACAAAGTGAAGGTGAATGTGTTTCTAATGAATGTGCAACAACACTGTTACATCCTCACCTGTTAAGGTATCATATGACATCTTGGTTGCCATGTCACTGACATCATGCATGACCTTGTATGTGTTAATAAGCTTAGACATATGCTGTGTTCAGTGAGACACACACACACACACACGCACACGCACACACACACACACACACACACACACACACACACACACACACACACACACACACACACACACACACACACACCATCTTGTACAACAGTACCTCCGAGGTCATTTTATTGACTTAGAGTCAATCTCTGCAGGCTGCAGCTGAGGTGGCCGTTAATCATTGGTCTGGTCGGTCAATCCCCATCTCCTCCTGTCCACATGTTGACGTAGCCTTGAGCAAGACACTGAAAACAGTGTGAAAATAAAAAAGGTAACTCACTTTGTTCAGCAGCATCTGCCAAATACATGCATTGCAATTTGTATCTTTACTATATCCCTAACCTATAACCAAAACATATAATTAACCTTAATGTGACAAAACTCTGTACCTACTTCAACACTGACTCATACAGCACTTTCAAGCCTGCTATAAAACATTTGGCTCTGGCTGCCAAAGGAATTACCACTTTTATGTATGGCTGTTTTTGTTGAGAAAAATCTCAAGTTTACTGTGACATATGGAAGAACTGTGAACTAGCATAAGGAGCTCCTGGAAGGCCTGGAAAAGGAACAAGGAAAATAAAACACAAGAGCTTTCTACTGATACTTCACTACATAGTGTGCACATCCTCATCCTGTAATCGCAGATA
Source organism: Chaetodon trifascialis (assembly GCF_039877785.1). NCBI lineage: Eukaryota > Metazoa > Chordata > Actinopteri > Chaetodontiformes > Chaetodontidae > Chaetodon > Chaetodon trifascialis. The sequence goes on along the minus strand of NC_092058.1, from coordinate 19,987,603 downwards.
AATAGAGTCCAAGTGATGGGAATTAGTGGTGATGCTTGAAGCTTGTTGGGATTGTTCCTTTGAGCCTGTGTGGTATACAATGGATGTTTTAAACATATTTGTTATGAAACATGTCTGAGTTGGATTTACTTCAGAGATTTGTGCTTTTCATGTCAGTGCCAGTTTGGTGTCCTTTAATGTTGGTGTAAAGAGAATCTGAGAGTCTGTGATAAGTGTTTGCATGTGTGTATATACTGCATGCGTGTATGTGCGTTGATGTATTCTTATGTAGTTCCCCATGTGTTTTATCTTTCCATCTCTCCTCAGGCATCCTTTCCTCTCATTTTACAAGATGCTGAAAATTGTTGTGTCCCTAAGGGATTCCCAACTGTGCATCTAATGCAAAGGAGCCAAATCCAGTTAAAGTGAGATAACAACATTAACAGTGAAAATCAAAATACTGAAGACACAGTTACTTCTGGTGCTTTATGCTCTAACAGCTGTTAGATGTAAAATTCTAAAACTTCTGGAACAATCTGCACACTGCCTCGTAGTGTTATGTGCCTTTATTGCTGTAAAGGCACAATGTCCCTGTGTGCTGCAACCTGACAACAATGAAAACCCAACATCATGTTCATGTTATCATCATCATCATATTTCTAAGTATAAGTTATAATGGAGACAATATGTATGTGATACGACAATTGTTTTTGTAAAATGTTCGTCCATTATATCTTTTTCTGGTTTCCTCTTCACAAATTTGAGACAGCAGGAAAAGCACAGGTGACACAAATGTTGTTGATAATGGCTCATTTCCATGGAGGAAGATCAGAGGAGCTTGTTGTTTGTGTTGTTTAACATTCGGCTCTTTCAAAGATGGGATTCAGCTTTCAGAATAACGGTACAGTCGCTGAGCCCAAATCTAAAGCTAATATATGAAAACAAATAAATGAACCAATTTTTGGCTCAATTGGTCAGAATCAGTAATTCTGCTAACCACTGTTAGCAGCTGACCTGATAGCTAGGGTACATAGCTAGCTACTGTGTAAGCACACAAAATAACAAATTATAAGCACATTTTAATGCATAACCACTAACCTTGTAATTTTTCTGTATTATTTCTCTTGGTATTAGTCATTTCTTCAAATGTCAGTTCCAGTTGTTTTACCTGCTCATAAACTGACAGGAATATGCTGCCTTCGAATGCGGTCATGCTTGCTGTGTTCATGGGAAAAGCTCATATGAACGCACCCCTCTTGTGGTATTCATAACCTCGTGAGTGGAACTTTTCTGAAAGCTCAGAGTTCATGACTTGTGACATGTTTGATGACATTTTCAGAAATGATGAGAGCCATGGAAATTCACTTTTAAGCAGATGCTACGTTTATCCTCCTGTCCTCGTCCCTGCCCTGTCAGTCCACGTCCTGGAAGGAAACCGGATCAACACCCGTCGAGCCTCCTCCTCTTCAAGATCAGCCCAAACTCTGAAATCTCTTGACTGCCTTAGTCTGTTTTTGACAATAAAAAAGAATGAAAGACATTGAAGTTTTCCTTTAAATATGGCATTTGGGTCCTGTATTCAGTTAAGTAAAGGGTTAAGAAATGCATTCACAGGAATTAGAAATGGCATAAAAGACATTAAAAAGTAATAGAGACTACACTACAGTTCATTCTGGGACTACAGTACAGTTCATTGCTAAAATAATGAGTTAGATGTGTTTTGAAATAGACCCCCCATATATATTTTTTAAATAAATGCCAATTTCATTGTACTGTATTATTACTGTGTTAGTGTAATACTTAAACAGATCACTAGAGGGTGCATAGTGCTTAAAAGGAGCCAAGAACCCGCTTGGAGGCAAGCACTGTAGAATAAATCCTACACTGAGCTGAACACAAACAAAAGTTTTCTGACTCGTTTTCCATACAGGTGGGTTAAGTTGAGTGTTGTGAATCCTTGTCATGTTTAACGTCGAAGTTAAGATTTTTAGCGAGACACTGCCAAACGTTTTGCTAACATACACAGTACAATGGAAATGTTAATGAGAAATGCTAAAGGGGTTTATTTGGTATACTGTAATTAACTGTTCTGGGTATGTATAAAGTGTTAGTGCATACATTTCAGTTCTGTTAAATAATGTTTTAAAAAATGTTTCTTCATATGTTGATGAGTTTTTTAAAGATATGTTAATAAGAGTAATTTGTGAATGTGTGTTAGTGGGGTATAATGAGCACTAAAGTTGATGTACGTTAATGTTGTAGGTTAAAAATGACATGTTGAACTATGGAAGATGAGTTACTGTAATCATAGCAGAATAAATCCTGTAGTTGAGTGGAACACAAGCAAAAGTTTCCCTCCTCTGTTTTACATACAGCTCGTTTGCTGCAGGCTCAGGTTCCCTGAGGCCTGAGGTGGGCAACATTTATTTTCCAACATTAATAAGCTGTATCTGTATCCATTAACTAAGAATAACATAACAATAACAATTATTTAGTTCCTGTTTGCACGATTCAGAAGAGACTATGAATATTTATATTTTTCAAGTTACTAATTAACATCTTTCACTTTCATGTTAACCCAAGTGACTTTCATGGACAACCACAGTACAAAGTAATAACTCACGACTCCACTCGCTACGATGTGCATAATTAGGGTTTAACTCACCTAACATCACCTAACATCGGCAAGAGGACAGCAGATTTACCAGCACCTAAGAATACCTTGAGACACTTACCTGAATTTGATGAATCGTGTGTGTGGCCAGTGAGTGTCAGTAAGGGGAAGCACAGATAGCGAAAGGTGGTAGGACAAATCCATTGACATAATAGGAAAAATAACTCCCTCCTCTTCACAGTGCCTCCAGATGCAGGTATGTGCATGTCACTATTTGTGAGGATCATTTCCGACAATTAGCTTTTGATCATCTCTGGTAGTGTCTAATTAAGCGGCTCAGATATTGATGACTTGGCGTCTGTATTTAGCCCCCTGCTGCCCAGGGATTCAATTATTCATGTCATTCTATGTTTTCTTGTTGTCATTAGGTCGTCCTTAGTTCTTCATTTTAAAATAACATGGTGATTATACATCCAAATGAAAGCAAAATTACATAAACCATCACAACTCTCACAAGTGTTCATATGCCTGAAAGTCAGTATTCCTCTCTAACATCAGTTTTTGTCTTTTTATTTGTCTGTTCCTCAGCAGAAACCTTTTCTCAGCATATCCCAGATACAGAAGTGGTGACCCTAACTTTATTTTTTGCCTGCGCCCACATGAAATAAGCCGATACTTACTTGTGACCCCAGTCTCACATTGTTTCATTTGAAGTCGTTTTACAAGCCTGCACAGGTGAACGTATTCAGTATTTCACCAAAGGCAACAATTTGAAGTCTTAGTGCAATTTTATGTCATAGAAAATGAGGACCTGGGATCTGTCACAACTGTGTCTACATTTGTTTTGTTTCTTATTTTTCAGACTTATGATTAGTAACTTTATGTGTGTTTTTCCTTTTTATTATTATTGCACTTCCTTGTATTTTAATTTGCATGTTCTTTTGTGCATGTTACTTGCTTCAGTGTAAAGAAAGTTGAGTTCACTTGAAATGATATGTGCCACAAACATAAAATTGCCTTGCCTTGGCTTCAACTCTCCCTTTGTCTCTTTCTCTACCCTCCACCTGTCAGGCGAAGATTAAATAAAAGATGAAAAAGGGAGCAGACATCTGAGAGAAGTAAAATCTCAGGGCATCATTCATGCCTCCACACAGCACTGCAGCTGCCTGGCTCTGTGGATGAGATCATTCAATAATCCGCTCTTTGCTCTGCAGAGATAATGATCAAACACACACACAGGACATACGGTACATTAACACATTTACTCGTTGGAGGATATTAGCATTGAAAGTTGTCTCCTCATATAACGTAGCACGTGCTCGTGTAAATGCCGCTGACAGCAGTTAACACTAAATCTGCTGAGAAGGCCCCACAGAAAGTTACTTCGTGGCTGCCACATATGAAGCTTGGCAGTTATGTTCTGGTGTTTGGTAGGCGTCAGCGTCTGCACGATACTGTGAAGCTACAGTGCTGCACTTAGCTACTATCATGCAACGACAACCTCTTTTTGATGAGTGCAAATGGAAATCAAATACATTCAAATTTTATTCAAACACACAGCAAGACAAGCTGAATACCACCACCTCAAGCACACACACACACACACACACACACACACACACACACACACACACACACACACACACACACACACACACACACACACACACACACACACATTTCTGTGTTTAACAACTTTCTGAGCTCTACAGGCACACACCCACACTTATACAGTATTTGCAGACTTCACAATAAAATTGATGTCTGAACACCCCCGTACTCTCTCTCTCTTTCCTCTGTCTCACACACATACACAAAGTCTTCAACAATCTCCCCACCACAGTGTTTCCACCAATCAGATGTCCACCCACCCAGACCTTGTGATCCACTAGAGGTTGCTATTGCTCATGTATCACACACCTTTGCAGTGTCCTAGACATTCACTTGCATTGAGTAGCATCCTTTACTCAGTAGCTGCTTTTTCTTTTGTTCCATGCAGTTTTAATGGCCCTCCTCTCCTTTGCAATCACATTAGCTTGATAGTCTACAAATATTATTATAAGTTTTCAGCACTTTTTAAGCAAAGCAGCCTTCCATTTAAAATGTTATTTTTTTTGAGTAATGGTCATGAAGTGATACAAACACAGACTCGCGGGGTCATCCATGGTTGCATCAGAGTGTGTGTGGGAGGACAGAGTATTGTGTATGTTGTGTAAGAGTGTGTGTTTGTATTTGTTTGCATTTTAGAAACTTAGGATCAACTGTTTCAGTTTGCAGTGAGAGTATTAATGTTCAACTGATTCGTGAAGTTTAATTCTTAGCAGCTTCTTTAATATGCGTATCTTACCCAGCTGATGTCAGACAGTGTGACTTTGGAAGATATGATAGCTGGTTTGGATAAATAAAAATATTTAGGATTTAAACCTATAACCTTTAACTAAGATCTCTAATATCTGGCATGTTTTTCCCCTCATGAAATTTTAGATAAATCCCTTCAACTTCGCCAACTTTTCTGGAGAATTTTTTTTTTCTTTCTCCTCCAAATCGAGATTCCAAGGATAGGGCGTCATGTGTACTTAGGATTATAAAGCCTATCTGTGATTTTGGGTTGTATGAATAAAACTGTGTCACTTTGACAATGTAAACAGATTCTCCATGTGAAGGCCTTTTGAACAAATTACCTACAATTTTAGTTTTTAGCCTTAGTCTTTAATCAAACAAGTAAATGTGGTTCTGACTTGATTTGTTTTATGTGGCTTTATCCAGTAGTTGAGGATGTTAAAAGCTCATCATTTGTAGACAGTATCAAAGCAAGTGTGCTTGTTTTCACTTTGATAATTTGTATTTGTACGTGTTTGGCATCAGGAAATCAGTGAGTTGACTGTGCTGATTGATTACCCAGCTCCCCACCAGATATTACCTCAACAGTGGCACAATGCACAGCAGGACTGTCTCCATTGATTAGCCCTGTGGTGAGGCTTTTAAAACATCTGAGATGGAGATGAAGTTGAACCTGATGCAAACACAAATATCTCTCAAGAGACGCTGTTCAAAGGTTGAGCTGAAGGTTTACAGACACGTTTGAGCATACTGACACTAGTTTTTTCTTATCATGAGAAACAATGTTTTGCTGCAGTAAAGTGTAAGGTCATGTAAAACACAGTATCAATAAGGTAGGCCCAGGATTCATCTTTCATTCATACAGCACATAGAAGTATTTCTGCTTCAAACAACATGCCTGTTTGAATATATGCCCTTGCGTTGACGGGAGGAAATGAGTCATATTTTCCAAAAATACACATCTTTGAAGTCAGTGTTAGCCTAAGGATGAGTAGTATTCCTACAGAGGAGTGTAGTCATGGGTGGGTAAGCGTGCATCGCATATCTCATCAATAAGATCTGAGAAGCAACACAAACAAATGCTGAATTCCTAATATTTCACTTTGGTCTCAGACCTGCAGCTCCTACAGCAGATCAAAACCCAACTCATTAGGGTTTCTGTTTGTACTACACGCAGTTTGGAATCAGCACGCTTACTTTCAGCATTGCATATCAAGTGTTTTCATTAGTAGTTTTGCAGGAAATGTCTGAACGCCTGGAGCAAGTTCTTCCATATCTGGGAGCAAAAGGTAACAAGAGCAAATTTAGCTGTGAACACTAAATTGTCAGATTAACTGTGAAAACAACCAACTGCTTGCCATTACATTTTACACTGTGCAACCTGCTATCATCAAACTGGAAGCAAACACATGGCGACTAATTCAGAGTGTGGAAGGAAGCCACTGCTGAAAAAAGCTCTTTTGTTATTATAATGCGATTTCTCTGTCCAATTATGACAAAGTATCTTATTATGAGAAACAATGCTACACAACATAAACATCTTGTCATTCATTTTTCATGTTTTGTCTGTTCCTCTGACTGATTTTCATCCATTTCTGAGTCCCAAGTCTTATAATTATACCATTTTGTTATGAAAATTGCATTTACTGACTTTAACAGGCAAGTAAACTCTCTTTTATCTCATTATGATAGCCTTTACCAACTAGAACATTTCCTGATTCAGTATTACAAGATTTGTTCTCATTATGGCAGCTCTGTGTCTTTGTACTTGTCTACAAAGTCAAGGCACAGCCTGCAGGGTAACAGGACATCAGGTCTGTGGTTTGCCTCTGACCCACTGTCAATAATTAAAGACCTAAACAGTGAAGGATTGGTGCACAGACTTAAAGTGGCCTACATCTCTGCATGAACAACACAGCAGGAAGCTGGTGATAACATCTTCTCTGTATGAGGAGGCATAGTCATTCTGAGACGGTGCTGGAAGTGGGAGGCACTGCATGCAGTATGCTGTATACTGCAGTACTAATATAGTGTATGCTGCATGCAGTCTAATGTATAAAGGCATGCAGCAGACTGTGTTGTTGAGCACATGTAGCAGCATTTTCTCAAAATATGCCACCTGTCTCTGAAAACACAGCGTTTTCACTGGATGAACATTACATGTATGGAAGCTCAGAGCTGAGAAGAAAATGTCTTTTCCTAATGGAGCTACACTCTCATACCATGAACAGCAAGTAATTTGTGGAATTTACACTTTGAGTCATGCATCAATGCAGTTACTTTCCTGACATCAGTCAAACAGTGTAGTTTAAATACATCCATATTTCCCTGCAGCAGAAACTCTTTAGTGTCACTTCACCACATGTGGCCAGACAGAATATGTCGTGCTTAAAACCCCCAAAGCTTCCTTGTTAGAATTTGGTGCATAAACACAAGAAAGTAAATAAATACACAAGGAAAAGAAAGCAAAGAAGTTACATTAGATCTTAAGGAAGAGAAAAGTCTCTAAGTATTTGTATGTTGTCATGTATCAAACAATTCATGAGAAGTATCTTTCAGTATTTGAATCAATCAAACTATCAATCAAGTTTGTCACATGTAATCATAGAAGATACAATCACAGTGAAATGTGGGGCTGGGTCAGTCTTAGGCAGTGGTGATTTCATTTAGGATTCTAGTGGCCTGAGGGTAGAAGCTCTTCCAGAGCCTCTCAGTGAAGCATGGAGAAAATGCTGTTATGCAGGTGGTTTGGATCCTTAATGATTCCCCTAGTCTTATTCTTGCAGTGCCTGGTGTAAATATCCTTGAGACAGGGCAGAGCACCGCTAATGTATGTTTATTCAGCTGAATGACGCACTCTTGCAGGCCTCTTTGGTGCTCTTTCCATACCTGGCAGTGATGTTCCCATCAGGACACTCTCAATGGTGCAGGTGTAGAAATTCCTGAGGGGATACCCAGAATTCCCTCAAATGTCCGAGGTGAAGCAGTCTCTGGCTTGCCTTTCTCACCAATCAGTACGCAGCGCCCAGGATGGGCACTCAGTGATGTAGACACCCAGGTACTTGAAGTTGTTCACCCTCTCCACCCACTGATATTAAGGGGGCACAGTTTCTTCCCTGCTTCGGACCAAAATCCATGATCAGATCCTTAGTCTTGCTGATGTTCAGGAACAGGTTGCTGTCCTGATACCAGCAGGGCAGGTCCTCTACTTCCTTCAGTTAGGTCTTTTTCATTGTTATGTGATCAGGCCCACCGCAATTGTGTTATCAGCTAACATGACAATGGTGTTGGAGTCTTAAGTGGTACCGCAGATGTGTGAATACAGCAGGGGGCTCAAAGCGCAGCTCTGGGGTGCTGTGATTTAAAGGATGAGGATGGAAGAAATGTGTCCACCCATCCTCACCCTCTTGGGTCGGCCCATCAGGAATTCTGGGATTCACATGCACAGTGAGGTGTTTAATCCCAGGTGTTTAACTACTTGACTAATATTTGACCCTTCAACACTTTAAATGGGATGTAACTTACTTAGTCTGCACTTTTGTGATGACAACATATTGCTAACAGTGATGTCATCATGTGTTTTTTTTTTTTTTAGAGTCAAATGAATTCTTCCTGGGGCTTCAGAAAATCAAAATACTGTTATAAACAGGGAAACGATACCATCAATTATTAATGTTGTGCAGCATTGGACCAAAATGTGACTAACAATGCATTTCGAGACAAAGTGAGTAAATTTCATATATGATCTGATGTCCGGAGAAGGTCATGCTCGTATGTGCAGCTGTACTAACCCACCACCGCACAGTGACATTATTAGTGATGTGGTTATCAAAGCACATGAATGCAGGGGTAAAAAGGAAGCTTGCGATGCTGATAAATGTTGCAGAACACATACTATAATCTATGCAATGATGCTGCAGCCTGTACAAGAAAGCCTCGTAACTCCTGGGGCTGCTTGACCCAAATTCAGAGCTCCATTTTGTGTGACGGGTGGAAGGCAGGCACACTGGGCACAGCGAGAACAGGGTCGGGCTGTGCATGAGATGGTACACAGCTATATTTATTCAAAAGAGGTTACCTCCAGCAACCTCTATCACCAGCTGATCTCATATGAAGGCCAGTGTGCTCTCTGCGGAGTCTTCAACAAGGGCAGTTACTTCATTTCTGGTGTTACACATAGACTATAAATTTTGTGTTAATTTGTCCCTTTATTTCATGACTCCAGGGGGGTGTGCATGATAATGTTGGAGAAAAGAAGGATGTTAAGATGTAATGTAAACCCATCCTCGCCTACATCTGCCACTCAAGTAATCCCAGCATTTGAAGTTGTTGGATTAAGACTTATGGAAGTCTTTGGGAGCACAGCCTTTAAAGTACCAGCAACTGTGCAGTGTGTTCACTTTGCAGCCACACACCGACAATAAGACACCGAATCAAAGCTTTGAATGGATCACAAAAACAAGGCTTGCTGTAGCACGACCACAGGTTCTCGCCAAAACAGGCCCATGTGTATCCTCCGCCCCAAATTAACTCCAGCCCTCCTCCTTTCTTTTCCTCCACCCTTCCTCCAAGGCTACACCTGTTGCATGGGGCATGGCATGTTGTTACAGCTTGCCCTCAAATGATCAGCTTGGAAATGAGCTGATTTCACTCAGCACATGATGATCCTTTGGTAACTGGACATACAGGTGGAAAATCAAGTGACATTACAAGGTATGTGAACCTTTTTCTTTATCTTTCCTTTTGTCTCCAAGGTTTTTTTTAATATTGTGCTGCTCAAACATAATAATCAAGCTTTTATGATGTCGCTACAATGCTCAGTGAAGTAATGAGCTGAGGATGAGTGCTAATTTGTGGTTTCCTCAAAAGCTCAGACCAACAGGGACAAGTTTTGGCCTCAAGGTATGTGAGGGAACATTGTGGGGGAGTATGAAACACTTTGCCTCTGGGCTTGTCTGAACTGATGAAGCTCACATGCTGCTGTGCTTTAGGTTTAGAGTGCACTGTTAATATTTGATAGGCATCTCAGCAGTGAGGTGTCACAAACACAATAGCACACAGCCACAATAAATTAGCAATTTTGCAATCAAGAAAAACATGAACAGTTTCCATGAGTGTCAAAGCCATAAACTGCAACATCTTGACATGAAGTGGCCTAACGTGGGCCATTCTTGAAAAAGTGCCCTGCAACACAACATGTTCATTTAAGTTAATTTAGTATGATCATTTGCTTTTTTGAGGCATCTTTTCAGTCTTTAAAGCGCAAATGAAAACATGTTACATCTTTAGTTACTTCAGCTAATGTCAGTGCCACTGCAGCTTTCTCTTGATGTTGTCTACCTGACCTGGAACTAAAGGAGTTTTAGGTTGTGTTTAGTGGAAGTGGGATGGCTGAAACTAATTAGAACAGGACTTCTAATGGAAAAGCTGCCACCAAAGTTCCACTAAAACATTTTTTTTTTTTTTTTTACATTTAGGAGGCCAGTTACAGAAAGTTTTCTGGCAACAGTTAAAGCATGTTAAATAATAGAAAAACTCTTTCCAAGGTTTTGTTTGATGTTTATCTCACCTCAGCTGTCAGTATCAGGGCAGGTAGTGAAAAACAAGATTTAATCAATCAGATTCGTATACATGGACATGACAGTTCCTTTTTTCAGCACAGCTCTCAAACCAAGGGCAAACATATGCAATAGAGTCCATCACTGTCACCTGAAAGCTTTATTTTGAAAGTCTATGTTGCATGAATGGTGCAGACACACAAAATACTTCCAACTGAAATACAATAGTCTGAAAGTCGTGCTTAATCTCAAGGGAAAAACTGTGTCCATGTGCACTAATTTTATAGATTAAATTTCGGGACTATTTCATAAACTGTTTTGAGACTGTGTTTGCAGGTTCCAGATCTTTTCATTGTCACGTGGCATAAGTCCACAGACAGTTTCACATCCTCTAAGAAAAACAGGCATCTGAATACGTTATTTAAAGCTTCAAAATATTGTGTGAAATAATGGGGCAGAAAGATGATACAAGCTATCATCTTAGAGGCCTCGCAGAAAGATAGGACACAGAGCCGTTTCTGTCGGATGTTTAGGCAAAAGGCAGGGGGACAAAGTAGGTCAAAGTATTTCTCAAGGTTGTAAAAAGCCATTAATTTGATCCTAGAGGTCACATTTCCTACCTGTAGGCCTGTCAGCCTACACAAAGACAGCAGTTTCACTGACGTTCCTGTTCAGGAGTCTGTCTTCTGTTAAGGACTCACACCTGTTGGCCACAGACCTAAATGCATGTGAATGTGTGTATCTGTTGTTTTCTCTCTAGACTTGTGGGACATGTTGAGTCATGGACACTAAAGGTCATGACCTTTTAATAGTGTCCTGGGGCCTGTCTCGGGGTCAGCTGCCTCTGTCATGCGTGAAGATGCCTGCATCTTTATTTTAGGACTTCTGTAATGAGCTGAGCAGTCATGAGGCTTTTACATGTGTTGCTTTTGTAATGAAGCTGTCACTCCTGAATTATTTTTCTTTGAAACTAAGCGGAGATAGACGCACGTCATTTCCTTGAAAATGGCTTCCTTGTTTATGTCTGTGTACAGAAATGAAACGCTGTGCTGCAATAATTTCAATAATCATAATAATTTCCCAAATTCCAAAGTGCAAGAGAGCAAAAAAGCAAACTGGTTTTAACCAAGACAAAATAAAAATCATGAAATGCAAAACCTAGACCTTTGTCTGTCCTTTGGATGAATATAACCCACTGCAGTGTGTATCTTTGAGGCAGTTGCTATATTAATCCTGGCTTTCTATTATTATTAGCTTTTTTCCCTTCATTTCCAACAGATGCAGAATCACATTTCCCACATAAAAGCTTTTAATGTTTCCTAGAGCGGAAAGCCTTACAATCCTGGGCAAACACAGCCACAGACACACAGGTGTGTCAGGAAACCCATCAAAAAGGGGAACACACACACACACACACACACACACACACACACACACACACACACACGTACAGTTGTTTAAAACTAGCTGTGTTATCTTTTACATTACAGACATGTCAACATTTAAAATCCACAAAGATCAATGAAAATTGTTTAGTAACAGCGTGTGATGACAATGAAACTTTAATTCAAACTGACCTCCAGCAGTGACATGAATTGCATGACATTAAGAGACAAAAGAAGAAATAAATCTTTAAAAATCTTTACCACCTGTTAGCCAGTAGCTGGTTGCTCTTGACTTCTTGACATTTAGAGAACTGAACTTTCAATCATTATGTTAAAAAGTTCAATCTATACAGCATAATGTGTTTGTTCAATCTTCAAGCCACTTAGCATGAGCAGCGTGCATCGTGTGGTCCTTTAAGTACACACCCTGTGTGTGTGTGTGTGTGTGTGTGTAGGTAAACATGTGCTTAAAAGACCAGGCCGCTTGCTGCTAATGCCCTGTCAGGTCGATTGCTTAAACAGCTGCACACTTGAGTATCCACGCACACGCATACACTCTCTCTATCACACATGCACACAGGTTGTTGATTTTTGCAAACAATGCTTCGGACACACCCTACGTTGGACAAGTGTGCGTGTGTTTGTGTGTGTGGTGTATTTACATCGACATAACTTAATCTGCTGGATCTTAGTTTTGTTGAGAAACACTGTGACGGTCACGCACTTTACTACACTAGCTTGATACCACTTCTTTTCGCAACCGATAACACCAAACAACAAGCAGCAGCAGTTAATGACACACAGAGTTCTGCTTTTGTCCACTACCATCAGAGAGTTGGAGTAAATCCAGATTTATATCCACAAACTATCTCATCTAGCCATTTAAACCTTTCTTAAATGACAGATGTGAAAAGTATGCCTGTGTGTGTGAACCCTGCATCACACAGCTCTGCCAGCCAGATGTTTTCTGGTGTGGTAATAATAATACCTTAGAAGGAGGCAGGTGAGGAGAGGGTCATAATGCTCTTAATGATGAGTCCACATGCCATCTGGATAAACTTATCCAGCCCGTGGAAATGAGTGCCTTCACCTGGCAGCAGGGAGGAAACACTTATCATTAGTCCTTGTTTGGCTCAGGCTTGTTTCAGTGGAACATCTTGTCCTTTTTAGGACAGACTGCTGCTGCTGCACTTGAACTACACATTCAAGTCTTTCTCATTTCAGATGCTTTGAAGTCAAGAGATGATATGTCGACACTAAACAGAGTGCTGAGAGAATACAGCCTTCTCTGTCTGTGGTCTGGCTGGGAGGCAGAAACCTCTCAGCTTCTCAAATTACAGTCACAACACAGTTGCCACAGTCGGAAATTGACAAACAAAACGTGACACCTAGTGGTCACCTTGTGCACTTACACTGCAAGCTCTGATTGAAGACCAGGGCCGCTCAGTGTGAGTTAATGTCCAAGTAGGAGTTTATTTTCACCATATTCTACATTAAAAATGTAGCTGTAATGTGCATCATTGAAATGTTTTCTGTCTCGCTTTAGGGACTGTATGATAATTATTAGTGGTGATGGGAGCTGTACCTTTTGTTTCACTTTATAAAATATGACCCTGACTAGAGTATTAACGTTTTCTGTGAACCTTTCTCTTAACTAAAATATGGTAACAAACTCCCCACTTAAAAATAACATAAAACTGTTTAACTGGCACAACTTGTTTAAACACATACCCCAATTTAAGCCTTAATTTCTTAATGGAATATCGAATGTGTGCCACTTATTAATAAAACTCTTAAACAGAACTGCTGTTCACTGCAGATGGCAAAGTGCACAATCATGAACCACAGCGCACTTGAATTTTATCTCTAAAACGTCAGACTTTCAGACATTCAGCCAAACCAAAAAGTTCAATTCCCTCCCTGTTGACTGTCTGCCTCCTCCTCGTAATAATTTTTGTACAGTCCCTACCCATCGGCTTTAATTCCATGATCCCATCACAGTAACAGTAAATTATGGGTTGGTCCTGTACACTGTCAAGCCGCCGCTGTGTGGCGTGGTTTTATGGTTAACCAAAACATCTGCAACACCCACAACCTCAACCCAAACAAAGCAAAGCAAGCAGGCATGGCTACAACTGAACGCAACCACTGTAAACACAGTTTCACGTAAGCAGACACGCCTCAGCAAAACAGGAATAGTATCAGACGAGAGGAGGGAAAAAACAGAAATCTAACTGTGAAAAAATGATGTGGGGTGAGAAATTGGGTTTGAGAGCACAAAGAGAGAAGAAATGACAAAAAGAGATTGAAAAACAGGGGAAAGGGGGGAAGTATTGATGCAGATGTAAGAGTTTTTAATGCGCAGAGTCAGAGTAAAGGATTATTAACTCTGTCTAGTTCAAATTGCTGTTACTAAGTGATTAGCTCCACTCAGACAGCCACCCCTCCCAACAGCTGCTTCTGGACTGCTTACTGTAAAAAAAAAAAAAAAGAAAGAGAAAAAGATAAGTGTGAGGGGGAGAAGAGGGTGAGAAGAGCCAAAAACAGGGAATTCAACTGGAATGAGAATTAAGCAGAGTGTGAGAAAAAAAAGAGGGGTGAGTGGCAGGAGGCATTAATGTAAAAAGACAAGAGGCATTTAGGGGAAAATGGAAAGAAAAAAGGAAATAGCTGACACAGAGGAGTATCAGCGTAAGAGAAGGTAAAGCAGTTCGAGGCGGTCAGAGACAAATGATCCCAGGAGACACTGAGGAGACAGTTGATGAGACAGATACTGGGAAAGACAGGGGGAAAGAGGGGTGGGGATAGCTGCCAGACCAGATTTACACAGACTTGTGGTGACTCAGTGGTATTTTAATAAAGCTCACACATTATTGTCTTATTGTCTCAGGCTTTCCCAACAAAATTAACACTGCTGTTTACTCACATGCCAACCTCTGTGAATCACACCATAAATCTGATATTGGGCACTGTGCATTCCACTTCATCTGAGAGGATGCCTTTTCAAATAAAGCGTTTGACTATCTCCCACTAGCCAGTTTCCTCTGTTTATTGGTGGATCTAGCGAGAAGCAAACATCGCTCTTGGCTTGTCATGTGTTAAGAGGAGGATAGCGCGAAGATATCTCCTCCAAGCTGCTCTTTTCTCAGACACACACACACACACACACACACACACACACACACACACACACACACACACACACACACACACACACACACACACACACACACACCTGTTGGCCTCCATTTCACCTGAAACAACAGTGTCTGTGTGTGCAGCAGTCTATCTCTGACTCGGCGGCGTGTTTGGGTCTCCCTGTTTCCCATGGCCCAGCAGCAGGCGTTGTTTTTATATACCACTCTCCCAAAACACCATTGTGTCGACATCTTTGCTTACACAAGCAAGTAATGTTGAGTGTTAACCATTAAATACTGTCTTGGGGTAGTCCTCATGGGTGTCCTAATGACTACTTCAGTCCAGTGACTTCCCCCAAAAGCTTTACTGTGTATCAGTGAGAAAGACTTGAAGGCTTATCGGATTATTACAGTAGAATGAGCTGTTGCTTCGCGGTGCAGGTTAATGTGTTGTGTGAACCGTTTTTAGCCACGTCATTCCAACTGTAAGGTGGCACGGTCAGACTGCTGGTCTAGCTTAAAATTTATTACCACATGGTTTACTAGAGTACTTACTAGAGTTTGGCAGGCATTCATATTTTCGAGAAAATGATTTTGGATGATGCAGCAACTTCATCTAGTATCACTAATTTGTCAAAATGTCCCTTGAAATATCTCAATCTTTAAAAATATCTCTAATGCACACATTCTGTAGCTAGCATGTTAACATTACCATGCTAACATGCTGTAGCATGCCACCATACTAAACTTTAACATGCTACACAAACATGGTCACAGGTAGCATAAATATTAAATGACATTTTTAGTATGTTCAAAATGTTTTTTCTTTTTTTTTTTTTTAAATTCAATAGCTGTATGATATTAGCTAACATAAATATGGTTTCCCTGTTCTTTCTGTCTGCAACATTGTGCAAAAGCAGCAATAGACTGATGTGTTTGAGTCAGGTATGACGATGCAGAGCTGGCCTGACAAGAGGAGTCTGACTGACTAAAATTGCATTTCATGGCTTTCCTTTCTGGCATCACCCTATAATTTATGCCCTACTGGTGGTAAGAATATAAGGATAGTGAAGTTCATGTTTCATCCTCGTGATGCACAATTTTGTTTTCTTGTGTGCAATGAGCATTAAATCCTCATGAGGCCACTAGGGCGGAATCACTTGTTAAAAAATGGGAAAAAAAAAAAAAACTTTTTGAGCCAAAGTCTAAAGCTTCCCACAGTCTTGTGTCTCAGTTTGCAGCCGTCTTTTTTTTTTTTTCTTCTGGCTAGTCCGCTGTTGATAATTTAACACCTGCTTCCAACACTGGACCAGCACCCAGCAGTGGCCAGCTGATGTTAAAGCCTCTCAGCTCTGTGGCTCTCAGGAAAACACATCAGGACAGAACCAAAACATGTGGAACTGCTCAGTGGGTCTACCATGCGGCATGAGCATTTCACATATGATAATAATATTGCATCTGTCTGTTGACCAAAAGCTTGCACATATTCCACAGAGATGGAAAAGTCTTTGATTTGACTTAACAAAACTGTCTGTGGAGCATTGTGCGGTCCGCAAATCCTATACTGTAAACTGAAGTGAGATCACTAAACCACAAACAGTTCACATACAATTACCCACTTGAATGTCCAGTCAAAGCCTATGGAACAAATACACTTTGTTCTCCTCAGCTCTGGCAAAGATGTTTCCAGTTTGGGAAGTCTTTCATGCATCTCCTGCAGAGCATACATGGTCCATTATTCTCAGCATTTGGTTTACTAACACAGATAGATTCAGGATATATTGCAGACTGCAGCTGAGTGGGATTCTTTGGGAATGCACATTGTGTTTTGAAAAGGGATTGACGTTCATATTGTGGATTTGCTATAAACAGGATTTTACGATACAATAACATGAGAAGGGTATCATCTGAGATGTGGAGCGCATGACCAAGAGGATATCTGAGCTGCTGCAGGCATCCACAGAGGATTATTATGAGTCTAACTATACTCATCAGACATGCTGGATTACTGCCTGTTGGCTCATTTTTAGCATTATTTTGTAAATTACATTAGGCATTACTTTTGTACAATGAATGAGTTACTACTTAACCTTTCAGTCTTTTAAGTTTATTGTCTTTTTTAGTATTTTGTAAGAAGCAAGATATCTTTGAAAAATGAGACCTGGCCATACAGACAAAATGGTGTATTTGTACAAGTATCCCAGTGAGACCTTCTCGTTGTATTAAAATGTGATGTCTCATTAGAAAATCTCAGTGGGAGCAAAGCTGTTAAAGTGGGACAGATGGAAAGCAATTTAGAGTGTTGGAGGCATTTCTGTCCTGTCTTTTATTAGCCATAAAAATGGAGCGCGATATGTAGAACTCGATAGACTGATGAACTTACAATTACAAGAGAAACGAACATTTGGGAACGATTAGTGTCACGATGTTTCACTCGACGGCACCTGAATGAACAATGAAAGACCAGCACACACGCACACACATGCACAGAGTCCCACTGACCCTGCTGGAATGTCCTTGAATGTACAGCTTTTCTTCACGAGACACTTATTTTCTCTGTAGTAGCACACAGAGTGACACGCTACTCAAAACATGCCTTAAATCCTCTCTTAACAGACCCACACAAAAACACATCTGCGGTGCAGACAGATATCGAGTGGGAAGAAGCCTGGACTTCTATCCCTTATGTTTGCTGAAAGAACAACCAAATGTCTAAATCACACGCTAGGGCCCCTAATCTTGACAGGCCAGGGTCGGGCAGGAAATGATGTCACATTCACAGCAGTAGATCTCCAGACGCTGATAAGGTCGCCCTCCCTGGGAAAGCGAACTACGGGACAGACAGATAACCCCTTTGTCTTCCTTTTCCTCCATTCATCTTGTCCCATCAAGACAAGAGTGATTGCAGCCGAAAGCTATTCAGACATTCGTCACTGAGACAGTACGCTTCATAATAATGTCACTGAGACGTGCTCAAAGTGTTTGGGTCTCATCAAAAAGCAAAATCCTTGATGAATTATCAACGCAGAGCTTGCTCTTTCACTCTACTTGTGTTAAATGAAAACAAGCCGCAACACATAAAGTTAATGAATATGGGCTTGGAGAGCGGATGGAGTCAGGTAATTGATCCAAGAAGTGATGCAGGGGGTTGATTGCCAAGAGGAGAGTTAGTGTTTTCCCATCCTTTAATGACGGTATTACTCTGAACACTCACTGTGAGTCATTCTTTATAAACCGTCAAGACCGTAGGCTGCTGTGTCTAAGTGTACATGGGAGGTAATGTGGGCGAGCGTTGGTTTGAAGTAAATCACTGAAGGGGTCCTGCTCACTCGCCTTAGGGGTCTTCCACTCACTCGAAAGGAATTGGACAAGGAGGGAGGAAGGGAAGACGGAGCGTTCGGGGTCCCATCCTGCTGTGTCTGCGTGCCACAGTGTGTGAATGTATGCATTTATGCCTATGCTTAAGAAACTGCAGAACATGTTCATGTTTATATGGTTGCTTAATGAACCCGTGTGGGCGTGTGCTCCAAACTTCCTGGCTTTGGCAGTATCTCAGGAAACTCTCGCACTCTATCTCTGTGTACATTTCTCCATCTGGTTTTGTCTGGTTCTGTCTGTGTGTACCTATGTGTGTTTATGTCTGCATTTTTAAGAGCACCCTATCAAATCTCCACATTCACTGACTCAGAGCACAGAGCAGACCCCTCCACCATCTCTCTGTTGGTTTAGATGGACAGCCCATCTGGTTTTCATGAAGGAAGGATCAAAACTGTCTGTCAGCCTGCTTTGGCTCGCTTTCATCCTCCTTGCCCTCAACATCACCATCACATCTATGCTGGGGAGACGGCCCGGTCTAGTCTAAACCTTGACAATGAGTGAAACCAAAACAAAAGTCGACTGGCTCTCTTTCTCATAAATCTGTGTCACAGAGAGAGCCCAATGGACACGTTGGCAGATTATTGGTCATATTGGTCGATTTTATTTTGTGCCTCTAAGTATGTCAGTGGATCAGCATACACTGCCAAAGGTATTTCTGAGGTCACTTTGAAACAATCACATTATTCTATAGTTTGTTCTCTGTCAAATGTTCCCCTCAGTACACTTTTTTAAACTCTTAAAGCTGTGATAATCAATACTTTTACGTGAATCAAACGACTACTTGTAATGTGAAAGGTGTAGCTTGTTGCTTAACTTTTACATGTATAATGAAATCTATCAAAATGTTGTAAAGCAGAGAGATTTTCTAGTGGAAGATTAAAGACATGAGCTGTGGTTCTTCGTTGAGAAAGTAACAAGGAGTTAAAGAACGAATGAGAAGGGGAGAAGGAAACAAAGAGGACAAACAGGGAATTCATTTTCAAGAACGTCACCTACATATCTTTGTGGTTTAGAGTGAAAGACAAATTAGCATGGCTTTCTTTCTGTGAAAGAAAAACGTGAGGAATGCTGAAGAGACTGCAGTTTCTGCAGAGTGGGAAACCACAGATACAGACAGAGTCGGGGAGAGAGAGAGAGAGAGAGAGAGAGAGAGTCTGAGGCTTATGTTTCATATTTCCAGCCGCTGCTTCACCTGCTGAATAAAGACAAGCTTTTGATTAAAGGAAATATATTATGCCCTTGGTCCTCACGAGGAAAGTATCCATGGACTCTCATGTAATTTCAGGAATTTGAACAAACAAACAGACGGAGGTGGAGGCCAGCTGTGAGGTGCTTGTCTAAGCCACCTCACTCACACTCATTCTCTGGCCTTCAGCCGACAGAAATAAACGATCGCCTGTCAATCTTTCTCCTCAAAGAATGTCTCAGTGATGAAGCTCACTTCTTGCAGCAGCAGGTCTTGGATTTCACGCTCTATACATCTTCCAACTCCAGATGTAAAATGTAGTCCAGAGGGTGTAACCCTACATTCCTTGGGCCTAATGTGTAGGTACTGCAGCCCTCTTCACAAGCCTGCTGTTTGGCTTGGACCTCCACAGGGAAGCCCCCTCTGCTGTCTCTCCCTTTGATATGAGTCAAAGACTGGGCAGTCTGCCGGAAGACAATTGCTGAAGAGAGGAAATGAGAAAGCCCAGTGCAGACAGTGGAAGTCTATGAGGGATAAGAGAGAGGAGAAAGACTGACTTAGCCCTCTAAAAGCTTCCAGTGATTAAAATAGAAAGAAAGGGGCCACAAACGAGGGGCTGGATTTCTGCAGCTCTCTGATGGTGGCAGTGTGTGTGTGTGTGTGTGTGTGTGTGCATCAGTGTGCATGTGTGTGTTAACATGCATAACGAAGTAGAATGTGGTAATGTATAGATTCTTAAATGACATACACTAACAACCACATTTAATGTGTGTATGTGTGCACATTGGCATGCTTTTGTGCATCCATTTGTGGCGCACACTGTGTGTGTGGGTGAGCGTGGGTATGTGATAGAGCCCGTGTGTGTTTGAGAGGGAGCAAAGAAACTCTGAAAAGCCTCGAGGGGGATTTCCTCTGAAAGGGAAAGCTTTTCTCCTCCCCCTCTCAGACACTCTCCTTCCCTCTCTCTCTCTCTCTCTCTCTCTCACCCCCAAACACTCAGAGTAGCCAGAGACTCGAAAGAGAAGTGAGAGAGGAGCTGGAGGATCAACAGGCAGCCTTGTAATTCACTGTGCTGTGCTGCACGCTCACAGATTTTTGGAGAGTCTCTGAAGAATGGAAATGGCTTTAGTTAATTTTCAACCGAGACAAATCACTGTCTTGTGGATGTACTTCAGTCGACTTCTGCTGTTGATGCACTAAACATGGCAAGTCTCTCCGCACAGAGCCCAGGGAGGCTGTCTGGAGAGGATTACCAAGACCAAAAATGAAAAAACTTTCTGCATGATAGAGGAGACACTCTTGCAAAGATGGTAAAGTACAACAAAGTTTTACTCCAGTGTGTCATTCTCGTGTGTTGTTACTCTCTTGTTTAAGAGTTAAAGTGCTCCACTGACCCAGTAACTGAGAGAGTGAGTTGCTGGTTGGGACAAGTGACTTTGTTTCTCTCTGTGGCTTTGCCAGTCATGTGTGACTGCAGTTTTAGACGTCTGATATGTTGCAAGCATAGTTTACACATTTCACTGCTTTTTTAAAGTTGCATGATTCGGTCTTTCTTTGTCCTCTTTTTTTTTTTTTTAAACTTTATTTCTGCGACATACAAAGGCAGCACAAAGCTAATGCCACTGCTCTCCTCAAGCTTTTCTATTATCCTGAGCACAGCTGGTGGGACTGTTTCACATCGACAGTCCACAACATCTCATGCTTTTAAAGTGTGTGCACACCGACAGAGGGAGTGCCAGGGAGAGGCATGCTGTCTTTTGTTTTGCATCTTTTAGTCCTTTCATTAGGACTTAACTAATGCGGATGGCACACATACTTCAGTGAGTGGAGAGTGTTTTGGTGTATAATTTATTTGACTACTTTGCATGTGCACATAATGGAATTCTCCAGCTCAGCGTCGGGCACTTTAAAAAGTTCAAACTGTGGGGCTTTTACGAGTGGAGAGGACAGTCTAATCCTGGTCATAACAAAATAATTGATGGCGAGCGAGCCACAAGATGGGAATACGATAGACTATGACGATGCGTTTGTGGGAGGATGTGGCTTCTTTGAACTTTTATTACTGTTTGCTGCTGCTACAAAAAATGTTAAATAAATGCAGATTAAGAGTAAGGTTTAGATAATGAAAGACTGATTAGACGACCCACCTTTTTGATAAACTGAAATATATTCATTAAATCTCAGCGTTCTGCTTATTTAATGTATGTCTCTTCTTTATATTGAAAGCAGTCAGACTCATAACATCTGTCCAGATAAATTTACAAAGAGCAGGAAGTCTGGATGTTTAAAGGAGTCCAGACTTGGCTGCTCATCACGGCCACCACTGTACTTTGTCCTCCTTTCACATCCACTGCAGCACTTGTTTGACCAGCTTTTACAGCCCCAACTGTTTGTTTTACTTACTGCGTGACTGATGGCTGTTTTCCGTGACCACCCTCCAACTTACAGTCATGAGCCTGCTGAGTCTAAATTATTAAATTACTGCACTGTGCACGGAGTTTCAATCTAGGGTAAACACTCAGGAATAATACAAAAGCCAGAGCCCTGGTTTGCTGGTGTGCATTGTATTTGCATTTAGTTACTGTGTGACAAGGACAATCATGAGCCATTCATTCACCAGCAAGGTCAAGCACTTTTTTAAGGCCTTACAGCAGCGTGGGTTGTGTTCATTCATTGTACAGTAAATATGGTGATCTTTGAAGTGCAGATTGCATTGGCTGTGTTACAGTATTTTGCAGTATTCAAAGTCTATTCAAAGTTTATGCAAATCATCAAGGTGTGTATGAGAGTTGCTCTTGGGTTTTGGATATGCTCTTGGCTTGTCATAACATGTTTAGTTTGAGCTCAGCAGCCTTTTCTGTGATTCAGCCAAAAAAAAAAAAAAAAAGGTCAAAATGCCGTCATTAGCAGAGATTATTTTCAGAACAATGGCAGATTCATCTTTCACTAGGAAAAACATTTTAGATTATGTTTTTCTAAATAGGTTGTTTGCAGTCACATGATATTAAATTCAGACAGAGAGGAAAGTTCTTATTGTGCTAGTTTAGATGAAATTATGAGAGAAAGGTATAAACAGAAAATCAGATCATATGTTAGATCTGACCCCCTGAAGGAAGCGATTTTTAAACTGAAAGTTTTGCCTGCTATTGAGACAGCAGATACAACCAACTACCTCGAGAAACCAAATGAAAGCATATAAAAGTATGGAGGAATACAGCTATTTTATTAGCGGTTGGGACCACGACCTTGGCACAAAGGTACTAAAAATTACCTGTTAGCAAGGTCAAGAGAGGATGCTAATCAGTCAGAGCAGTAAGATTAAACAAGAAGATTTAAGCTGTGGGACATTAACCCAATGCAATTAACTGAAAGACTCTTAAACGCTCAATAGAAGTGAGAGGAACTGCAGACTCTGGTGATAAGTCTTTGTGGGTTCGTCATTACTAGCAACCACCTTCCACATCCATGTAACTTCTATGTATTGCTGACACAAAAATATTAATTATATCAGCTATAAGTACCTTGACAACTGACAGCAACAGTCAGACTCTAATCACTCTACTCTAATCATACCTGCTCCATATCATCAGTCACCTTTACAGGCCCCTCAGGTATGCTCATCAGTCACAGTCACATTTTTCAATGACTCAGCCGAGTGTATGCACACACATACCTTAATTTCATGCGAAACACTGTGGACACACTGTGCAAGAGCATCCAGATTGGCTCAGAGTGCATGTGCTGGCCTTGCTTTCATGGGTCAAAGCTGTGTCTCTCGCTCTTTAACAGCCATTGGACAGTCACCAGTAGCTCCCTCCCCTGCCTGTAGCAAGTCATCACATCTTTACAATACTGTGCTGCCTTTGACAGACAAGTGCTTCTTGCCCACGGCTTCACTCGCTGTGATTTCACCAAATTTCTACAGACGCAGACGGGAAAAGCTATGCATGCAATAAACTGACGTGATTTGTAGAGAAAATATGTATAATTGCAGACATCTGCCTCGTGGAGCTGTATGAGCCGAATTATTTCTGTTTTGCTACAGTCAGCACGTCAAAGTTCTAAGAGTTGTCATGGAGCCGTGAATCATATTTTCAGTGTGTTTATTATCTCTGTATCACAAAAGTGGGTCACACTCAACAGAGACTGTGCAGTGTATTTTCAAAACAGAGCCATTGCCAAATGTTTGAGGGGAAATAGGCTATAGACTGTCTGTGAGTCAGTTTTCAGCATGCATTGTCTCTAGAAACAGTTACTGCAGCGTTGTCACTTCTCTCTCAGACTGCGTTTGAAAGTTCTTGTGGCTCCTCTGCTTGCCTTTTTAGGGATACTAACAGTTGTATTATAGCCAGTTCAGTGATCATGACACATCAGGCTCCTGCCAAAAGAAGTCAAAAGAATGTTTTTGCTTGCTTGAATTCAAACCAGCTGAACAGCTTCAATCAAACCTGTTGGGCAGAGCATGAGGTGGCTCCCTGTGCGACAAGGCCACATTTACTTAAGGATAAGGCATTCATCTTATTTTGTCAATGCAATGGGTTGCTAAACTCACCAGTGACTTTCCATCATCTTTCTCTGTCCTGCATTCTTCCAAATGTGGCGGATGCCATGTAGACTGCTTTAGCTTTGTTTGTGCGCGTGTTTGGACTTTTCAAAGCTCAAGAAGGAACAGTAGCGGATGCCAGAGTTTAGTACACTCCTTATAAACACACTCACTGGCTGACCAACAAACAAATCCCCAGTGCTACAGTTTAATGGATTTCACAAGGCCTTGGTTTACTTGTATGACAAATCTTTTTCAACGTCTTGGCCATTTTAACATTGTGGCTTCAACTATGGGGGCTATTATTGTGTGTTGCAGTCTCAAAAAACACAAACCATTTAGAATTTTATTCCTGACAGTTTGCCAGAATGCAAGCTTTGGGAAAACAAGCTGCGATTCCAGGAGATTTCTTTTTGTCATGTTAATGGGAGCGGTTCATTATGAGTCAGTCATGGAGAAATTCCAGAAAAGAAAGTCAGCATGTGAGCTTTTCAATTGTTACGTGACAGTTTTTGTTTTAATGTGCCTTAAGGCTTTTTTATCTTTTGGGGAGGCCTTTCAGCGTTTTGATATTTGTCCTTTAAAGCCACATCTGGGCCTTCTCCAAATCCTTGCCAATCACCTCTTCAGTCAATGGGCAATGCTGCTAAACTTGACCTAAACGCTACACCTATCTGATCCTGTGGTACTATTTAAGAAATATGCTGACCTGGAACAGGAAAGGAGATAACCAGTCCTTTTGTCGAGTGCATCCAAAACAGAAGTCCACTCAGAGAATGAATGGAGGCATTGTTTCAGAGCACTGTTTTGACATTTCCTAACATGCAGTGTGCAGCTGTGGGTCAGTGTTGTTGCTTTCAAAAGAGATTCATGTCGGATGCATGTGTCAGACACTCTAGGTTGTTTGTCACAAGATAGCAAAAGACATTTTCAGCAGTGGTCTTTTGAGACTTACAGGGAGCTACATGTTAGATTATTCCAAGATAGACTTTCAATGTTCATTATTTACAGATTCAGGGGAGATTAGTGAGTCTCTTGTGATCAAATCTCAGCACAACCTCACACAGCACTGTAGAAACCAGCCAGTTTAAAATTCTTAGATCCCTTACGATACAATAACAAAAGCCCAAACCAGAAACCTGACACTATTTATGTGGCCTCCTGGCTTTACAAACATAGCTTGAGTTGATACAAACCACAACATAAATGAATGGATGAATAATAGGAACTCTGCCACACTAAAGGGCTATTACACACACCATGTTTAGCCCTGGCAGCAGTGAAGGAATGATGTAGTTTTGTCTTGTAGGGGTCTTTTTGGTGAATTGGTGGTTAAAAGGATTTAAAATGGCTTAGCTGAATGGAGTGGCCCTCTAACAAGAGTGGATCATATACTAAGACAACACTGTCTTAAAACCAAACAGGAGACAGAGGATGTTTACTCAGGAAAAAAGTGGAGAAGGATGGGGTATAACAGAGATACTGGGAACATGGTTTTGGTTATGATATGACTAAGACTGTGATCTTGTTTATGATTATAACTGCTCCAAGACTCAACATCTTCCCACATTTGGTTTTTGTGTGAAACCAATAATAGTGTATGAATGTTCATTTATTGTGGCTTTAAAAAAAAAAAAAAAAAGAACGAAAAGAAGAGAAAGAAAGACGAAATCTGTGCCTGGACATGACTCACTTGGCATTTCTACCCTTTCTGCTTCTCATGATGATATTTTTTGTGGTGAGGTGTCACATCCCATCAGCCCTCTGCTTCCACGCTTTGATTGGCTGTTGTTGTGACTGAGTTGGTGGTGTGTCATCTGAGACTCTTGGACACATTTGCATGCCCATACATGCAGAATTCCGGCAGTCTTCAGGATTTACCGGCAGGTCTCGACTCAACTGTCACTTCTGCTTATGTTTTGGTTTTAGCCCGGAGGTGCAGTGACAGTCTGCTATTATTGTGAGGATTTCAAGAAAATGTGATGACCAGTAAAGACTGAGACAGGAACAAATCCTTTCAACATGCCACATCAGGAGCTGTGTCCATTTAGTTGAAGTTAATCTTCTTTACAATCACATTCTGGTCAGCTAACCTACTCTAATCTTTGAACTTTGGCTGGTGACACAGATACACATTTGTGCATCACACATCTCGACAGCTTGTTTATACAGTGGTTCAAATCTAGGTCCTGACTTTCTCTGGCCAGAGCCCAAGGCAATCTGGAGAAACCTGCAATTATCTGCTTAATACTCAACACTGCACAGACTCCCAAGGGGCCTGAATGGTGGACAAGACAGAATGACCCTTTACAACAAATGCCTGTTGTCCACACTAGCATGCCAATGCAGGTCAAACAATGATCTTTGTTGGAGACTGGAGCTCTTTCTCATGTTAAGTCCCAGCCTGCACTGGACACAACTGGGCAGAGTGGGAATCCCCTTGTGTTGAACATGTAGAGGAGGCGGCAGTGGAATGCAGCCGTCAGCTGGACATCGATCAAACCCCGCTGTCTCTGCAGGCCAAGATAAAGGTGAAGGATTTAAGGCTGGTCGAATGCCCCTCAGTGGCTGATTGTGGGAGCGAAGTACCTTAGAAAAAGAGCTAGCAACTCTGTGTCTGTCAACATAAGGAGAAAAGAGCTAGATACTGTGCACTGATATACAGAAAAAGATAAGTGATTGTGTCTGGGTGCTCACACGGGACTGAACATAATCACCAGCCAGTTAGCCAGCAGTTTTTGAAATGGGAGGAACTGTTAAACATACAAAAGGAATGGCTGTGGTGCAGACAGTTAATTCACTTTTATAGCATTCAAGGACACATTACACTTGCCCATGTGAACAGATAAAATCTAGAAACTGCAGTTTGAGACACCAGTTGGAACTAGCGCTGCATCTTAACATAGCTAATTAATATTTTAGTCCTCTTACTTCTGTAACATGTTCCGTATTGTACCCTAGCTGCTGATGGATGCTCCATCTCTGACATCAGTCAAAGGGAGACTGGATTAAAGCACAGAGAAACTCAAGTATAAATCTCAGAACTTCAGGTGTATTGCTGCTGTTTGAAGAGGATATGCATTGACATCACTTTTTCATGTGGTGTACAACCTCATAACCTCCTACTGTACCTACTATAATTTGAGACAGACAAACAGATACCAAATCTTGAAACATCAAGGTGATAATGATATGTACAACAAGCAGAATGAGAGAAATGGAAGTCACAGACGAGAGAGGATGAAGTAACTGAGTGCGTCTGTAACATTCCAATCGCAGATGCTGATTGTTTGCACATTTGCTGGTCAAGGTGTCACATGCATACCCTGTATTATCCAGAAACGTGTGTTCAATGGTTCATAAAGTTCAGGCTACTTCTTGAAATCTATAATTGCTTGCTTACTGAATTATGCAACCAATTAACTAACTCATGTTCTAACCAGCTTACCAATAGTCATATGCCAAAGGAGAGGATTTTTCTATGATTATGATAATGACTACAATTACGATTAAAATGACTGTTTTCAAATACCAAACCAATCTACAGTATTTATATCAGGAGACAATTTTAGCTTGTTTCAGAAGAGTTAATGCTGAGCCTTTCACAGTTCGGGCCTGTTTGGCATGTTGTCTGGCAGTTTGTCAGAGGTAATGAAATACAGAAGAACTCACAACACCAGCAGCTACGCTCCCTACCCTCAGTTCATTTGGCTGGGTGGCCTGTCTGAACTGGGTCCAGCTGGGCTATGCTTAGTAAGATCTCAAGAGGGTCTCACTCATGAATATCACTAGTCAAACCACCCACAGAGAAGAGTTCCAGTCAGGGGGAAACATCTCATACTTTTAAACTTATTTGTTTTGAGAAGAAGTTTAGCCAGGCATTTGTCATCTTAGCCAGTGTTAACAAAAGAGGTTTAAAGCTCAAATGATTTTGAAGTAATGTTATGATAATAAGTCACTAAAACTTTAGTTTAAGGTTGAATTACAGTGAGTGACGGAAGGATTTAAAGCTAGGCAATAGAAGAGTGGACAAGGTCAATCAGAAATACCACTGAACTACATTTTTTCAAACAAAATGAACACATGGTAAATTGAGTATGTCAGCCCTGTAACTTCACTGAGCTGTGATGTATTAGCTATGACCCGAGGTTTATCTCTGAGAAATACAGTAGAGCCCAAAGTTGAATGGCTGCAGTCAGTCTAAAACAGCTGTGATGCATTACCACTCAAGAGCCAGCCTCGAAGGTATTCTGTTCTCCATTTCCTAATCTATTGTGACAGATGTGCACAATCAGAAAAAGGAAGAATTCTTTTCCACTGAAGACATCCCGTGTCTACAGGCGATATAAAGACTCATAGTGGTCAAATATTGATACTGATTTAAATCCAACTTCCCACATTATCTGCTGTTGATTCACATTAAAACACATTTCCGACATTCACCTTGTATTCAAACTAATAATATGAAAGTTGTAGTTAACCGCGAATGCAAAGACTAAACTGAGTGGTAGGGTCAAAGATGAGTGATTTGTATTCAGTGAATCATGAAACAACTTTATGACCTTTGTTACCAAGGTTTCATGGCTGTCCAAGGAGCTCACATAAGCATCCATCAGCACAGTCCTGGTGCAAACCAGTGTGAGGTCTTTGAAGCTGCTGCACTTGTGTTTACCCTGGGCTGTTCTCTGGTCTTGGTTAGGCCATCAAACTAAATGAGGAAGGGGCTAAAAACAGACTCCTTTGTGTGGTTGGGGGATTAACACAGCAGGGTACTGTGGACTGATTGTATGAATAGCATGCCTGCTGTGGTTAGTGGCTAAGACCTGTCCAGATCCAAAATAAGTGTCAAGTGCTTATTTTCAACTGTTAAGTCAACAAGAATATTATTCATTTCTCTTCATTACAAAGAGACATTTATTTTACAATACTGTATGTGTATAGCAGAACAAAACCGTACATTTCAACAAGCTCTGTAGGTGCAGAATGAAAAAAAATAAAGCATGATATATAATTACGTATGGTGAGTATAACTACTGTATACCTCCCCTCTTTCCAACGCAAGACAAGACTGAAGGTTTTATTAAAAACATTTACCTAGTCTATGAAATGTATCTAGAGATATTAATTTACCTACAATGTTAATTTAGAGAGGTGAATATATGGAGTGTATTGGTGATTTTGTGCCAAGATAGCGGCGTGGTTCCCGGGATGGTAATGCCAGTCACTCTGTCGGTTGTTCGTGAGATTCTCAGTCATCCAGGTCGAGGTTCTCCTCCTCTCATCCAAGGCGTTTCTTCTGTTCTGAATCAGTTATTTACATTTTAACCTGCAGGATGGCCAGTCTGTTGGTCAATTTCTATCACATGAGGTTAGCATTTCCATTTTTTTTAGAGATAGGTCTCAACAACTATTAAATTTGGCACAGACGCAGGATCTATGGTGCCCAAAGGCTTTAATGATCCCTAGATTATCTCTCTAATGCCACCAGCAGGTCAAAGTTTTCACTTGTCCAGGGAAATCTCTCATATCTCCATGATGAATCAACATAAAGCTTGTACAGACATTCATGGCTCCCCACCATGGTTTTGGACATCCCCTGACTTTTCCTCTACTGCACCATGAGGTTCACATGTGTGATTCTTTGTGAAATGTCTCAACAAATATTGGATGTATTTCTGTGACCTCTTGTATAGATGTTCATGTCCCCTTCAGGCTGACTTGGAAGGCAAGACAAGTATTTGTATATAGAAAAGATAGAACAGAAACTAACCTGATGTACCAGATGCTTGTGCTGTGTGGTCTTGTGTAATCTTATGATTTTGTGAATCCAGTTGCCTTGCAAGGTCAAAAAAAACACAATGCAATATAAAAATACAGACGTAAGTTGGATTTTAAAAATAGTAAAACAAAATTAAATGATAATTTTGGTGATCCCTAAACTTTCATCATCAAGTAAGAATTTCTATTTGTCCAATACTCGAGTTTCTGACTAAGTATCTACAATATTACTGACATTCATATCAACCCTAGCTTGACTTTGTGTTTGTTGCAAAATGTTGCTTGCATGCTAAATATGTGACCATTGTTAGCACATTGCCTACTAAACATTGTGGCTGTGTTCATGTTAGCATGTTGACTTACTGATGTTAGCCAGTAGGTGAACGACGACACTCTTTCATGCAGGTGCAAGATGATTTTATTGTTCTGTAAACACACCAAAAAGACACTCTCAGGTGAATATCTGACCCCCTCTTGCTAACGTCAGTCTGGGCTAACTTGATTCTGTGCCTAACGAGATTACATCTTAAAAGTACTTCTGGAAACAATAAACAATGTAAACAACTGGCATATGATTTATTTAATACAAAAACTGAAAAGCGCAGTCTGCTAACTTAATACCACCTCAGTCAGCCACTAACTGAAAACACCTTTCTCTGTATATTATCCTACATCATCTTACACGTACCCAAATGCAGTCAGCTCAGTCACACTGTGGTATAGCCAAAACTAGCGCACTCCATACGCAGATGTTAGCATTTAAAGCTAACTATAATTAGCTGCTTTAAAATGTAAACACATAACACAAAAACATGTAAAAACATGGCACTACGACTGATAATAAACATAACAAAAAAGATTTATGGCGCTTGTACACTTCTCTCACCTGTAAACACTGCAAAAGTCAGTCTTGGATGAATATCTGCTCCAGCAGTTGTGGCTCTGCCCGTCTTGCTAAGTTATGACCGAGCTAACTCGCTTCTCTGAGGATTACAGCGCCGGTCATCAGCATATCAAACTTGCTACTGCCACCTACTGGCGAAACTGAATATCGCCTTACAGTTCATGCAGGTGAAAGCAGGTGTGTTTCCCTCAGTTCACAAGCGACAAAAAGCGTTTTAAATAATACACCCGTGCATAATATTTTTTTCTTTTTTACTTTATTTTTTGCAACTGATAACCAAAGGCAAATATTTTGTTACATATGTGTTGACATTTTGTTCACCAGTATATTACTGCAAAGTAATTGTTTGACTTATATGACAAGTTACAACCAACTAACAGGCAAACCCCAAAAGTCATTTTACTGTAGTTCTTATATTTGCACAATCAATTCAAAAGTACAGTGCATTAAAATGCTTGACAGTTTCACTAATCCATGTTGACAGGCCTCACAGTGTAGAATATCACCACCTCAAATTCATGCTGCCAGGCTGGCTCACCAAAAATACTTTAAAGATGGCCTCTTTTCATGTGAATTGTTTCCGTGTGTTTATCTGGACTTCACCCATGGCACAACTGGTGCCAGTAATTTATCCAATGCAGACATTTATACATGCAGCAAACATTCACACTAAGTGTGCGTCGTGACACAAAATGGTGTCATTTTACGAAGCTGCATCCTTATGGACTATTTGATGGGACTGTGCCTTTCTTTTGTCTGCTTTGCTTCTTCTTGTCACTTTGAATAAGATTGAATGGCTACAAATATACCAGATGAAATGAAGCATAACCTGGCCAGACATGAAACAAGCTGCACATACTTCTGCAGGACAGTCTTAATCATCTCCAGATCAAGTTGAAAAGCTTTTCATGAGGCTCACCCACAGTTTCCCTCTTGATCCCCGAAACCTGACAGTTTTCAATTTACCTCAAAGCCGTATGTTAAGTGGATAGAATTCTTCATTGTGTTTAGGTTTTGTTGAATTTGATCTTTCTGTTTTTCCACAAGACCTGAGCTTGCAGCTTTCATAGCTGAAACACAAGTAGAAGCACATTTCATATTGCATTAACCCAAAATTAAGAAAAGTATAGGCATCAGAGATGACATTAAAGCAGGTCATAACTGGACCTCTTTGAAGGCAGATGCTGTAATTCCGCAGACCCAGTAAAACTCTATGAACCTATTTTAGGGTTATTTTATGTACTTTTCTCCACTCCTCCACTCCTCTAATTATGGCCAATTATTTCTAATCCATTTACAATAGATTGCTACCACCTTTTCATATGCATATTCATATTTCCAGTCAAATTAAAATTAATGTTGTTAAAATTGCGGTGACCATTAAAGGCCATCCAATAAAGATTCAAACCATATTTAACACTATTAAATAACTGCAGTACCAGGATTTCAGTTTGAGGGCAGCTGTTTTAATTATATGAGACAAGATTTTCTGGAGTGATAGATTTATTCTGTCTAAATTAAATCTTTAATTGTTCATATGCACTTGCTAAAAGGTCAGTGCAATTCTCATTTCAAAAGAATGTGCAGATCTCACCACTCCTTTATTTATGCACCAACACTGATGTTCTGTTAAGCCTTCATTATACATGCAGCAGCTGTATTCTCGCGATCATACTGTTTTGTAAAGTAAAGTTTGACTGAGTTCTCGTGGCTTTGGCACAGGAGCAATTGATAAATTGAGGTCAGAAAGTAGGCTAATGCATACAAAAATCACAAACTTAATGATTAAAGAAACATTTCTGTCTCACACGAGGGCGGTTTGTAATTAAGTAAACCTGTATCGTTTGTTGTTGCTGGTGTCCTTGAGGCGTCCCACAGTGTATATACAGGGTAATGATACACAAACCTCATGTCACCGACCATCATCTCTTCTTGTTCTCCAGAACCCAGAATCTCTGGACTCGTCCATCCAGAGTGCCCTCTCGGCCCTCTTCCCTCCTTTCGAGGCCACAGCGCCCATCGTCCTCAGCCAGCTGTTTCGCTCCATTGAGGAACGTTACCACGGTGATGCATTACAGTGCCTGCTGGACTTCCTCATCCCCTCCAAACACCTGCTGGAGAGTGTCCAACAGGCAGCATGTGTGAGTCTCAATACATTTCAGTGCACATGTCTTGACTCAAGCTCTTTCAGCAGATCGGTTTAGAGACACTTACTGTATGTCAAAATTTATTGCAATAAGTTATTAAATTACAATTGGCAGAGAAGGCTCTGTTGCATATTAATTTTATTTTTTTCTTCCAGGCTGGATACTCTGATGTGGTTTTCCGCTGTGAGGGCTGGCCTCTGTGTCTCCATGACAAAACCGTCATCCAGTTAGCACCAGTGAACCCTTTGCTGCTGCGTCCTGGAGACTTCTATCTACAGGTAGAACCTTTCGGGGACCAAGCGGCACGCATTGTCCTCAAAAGTCTTCTGGAGGAGGGCTGTCGAGAAGTGGAGGAGACCCCAGTGCCTGAGACTTCCTACCCCTGCATCTTCACTGAAGAATGGCTGCAGGACATCAATGAAGGACGGCAAGGAACTCCTCTGTCACACTGCTTGCTTTGCACAGATCAAGGAGTAATCAAGTTGCCCTGGGCTAAAATCGCCATCCCTGAGTTTTTAGACAAGCCTAAAGTCATGCCCACTTATCGGGAAGATCCTCCTGAACCAAAACACATTTCAGTTCCCTCCCATTTCAACTCCTCCACCCTGCCGATGGAAGCCATTTTCTTTCCTGCAAAAGACAGGATGTCAGCATCGTTGAGACCTGGGGACTGTTCTTCCAAACTTGTCAAAATGGAACATGAAAGACGAACCCCCAAATCATGCTCCAAACCTTTAATCAAACCTGTGGGTTGGGTTTCTCCTAACACCTGGGACAGTCGCGAGACATATCGAGAAATCGAGGGTGATTATGTAGACCTGGTGGATATCGCCAAAGGGAAAGAGTTTGCGGATAAACAAAAAGGCGGCCATCCAAATCCACCCAGTTCAGTTTTGTTCAAACCTGTTAGACCACCTCCACCTGTACCGTTTGGGAATAGCATTCCCTATGGATGCACCCTTCAGTATGCAGAGGAGCCTTGTACACCATGCAGCCAGAGAAATCTGGAGCATGAGCCCACTGATCAAGACTTGAAGTGTAGGTACAGAGACTCGTACGTGGCAGCACTGAGAAACCCAGTCGCTTTTGAGAGGGGCAGTGCAGACCTCCTGGCTGCCCTGGATGAGGTTGGCCTTTGTGAAGATGGAGAGTTAAGACCCAAGGGTACGACCGAAGCTCAAAGAGACAAACTTGGAAACTTCTGCAACCACTGTAATAAACCTGTGATAAATAATGAGCTCTGCCAATACAGACACTGCTATGAACCCACACCAGAAAACTTTTCATCTCAACTCAAAGACCTTCCTACAAGTTTTGAACCAGAAAACCTTATGAAGGAACCTCCCATGGTTTTGAAATCAACGCCTGGTTTGAGCCATAGTCAGAAGGTTCAGATGAAGCTTCTCTCCCACCAGTCAGGACATACTGCCAGTGTGCATCCAGGACCAGAATTGTTCTCAGAGAACTGCGATGGTGATGTTAAACCACATCAGAAGGTGGAGGTTGTGAAACCATCAGGAAAACACAAAGTTAAGGTTAGGTCTCTGTCCACCGTGTCAGAGACTTCGAAAGGGAGCCCACTTCTCTATAAACTCAACAACAGGAGCCACAGTGATATCTGCCCCGAAACAATCACCAGCATAATGCAGTGTAAGAAAGGTGAACTGCTGGATCAGGTGACTCAGAAGCTGGAGAGACGGAAATCCCCTAAAAAAGGTAGATAAGGCTGAACATTCAAACCGATTTTTGATACAATCTTTCTTTCTCTTCTCCTTTCCTGTCTTCGTTTAAACCCCCACCCACACAAAGTTTGCACATTGTTGTTACTGCACACACAGCCATTTATTATGATCTGTTGCTCAATGCTCGCAGGGCCACTGAACATTCACGCCAAACAGGCTGACTGAAACTCGACCGTGACCTCGCGTGCTTGAGGGAATGTGCTCCACTGAGGGTCGCAGATCATAGGGGCTCTTTAGAAAGAGGGTTCAAGGGTCAAAGATCAGGCTTGAGTATGATCTTCCTACTGCTGTCTGTGTTCTCCAGCAGTAAGGCCACATTCATGTTATTCCCATTAGCGAGGGAGTGAACGGAAATAGCATGCGGCACCCAAATGAAACAGAGGGCCTGAACCAATTGAGTAAAAAGAAAGAGCAGAGCATTCCTCTAATGTAGAGAGACAGCATAACATGCAAGAAGGAGGTTTCTGTGTCCCCTGCACCCGCTGGCATGCACCCTCATTCCCTCAGAGGGACGTGTTGAGATCTTGACTGGAGACATACTTGTCATGGACGATTAAAGTAGCAAAGAGAGAGCACAGGCGAGGCTTTGTTGAGGCCAATTAAGATGTCTGAAATCAAAGCCAGGCTTAGTAGCCAGGCCACCGTAGTACTACAGAGACCATGTCGAATGCTTAAAGGCTGTCTGTACATAGCTGTGCAGCTGTGTCCATAATGATAGAAGAATATTAACAGTCATGAATGAAAAGATTGGTAAATGCTGTTAGCACAAAAGGGCAAAGGTTGCTGGACAGACAGCTGATGGTTTACAGTAAATCTCAGGGCTGTGTTGGAAGAACATCTGCAAGAGACACAGTGATGGTTTAAACAATATAAGAAACAAAATCTACACACACGCTTTTCTTTCAATGCTCCAATTATCCTTTGATTTATTTGTTTTTCTTTGCTTTTTTGTGGGAAAAGAGTTATGTTTGTATTTACTGACATGCAGACTCCCGGTCAAGTAGGAGTGAAACTCCCTCCACCGCAGATGGTCCAGCCCCCAAACTCCACAACTCAAAGACAGAAAAAACATCTTCTCCACAAGTTCAAGTTCCTTCTTCAAGTTCTGACGCTCTGCAGTCTCCACAGACCGAGGAAGCAACATTCAAAAGCGTCAGTGGTCTGCTTGAACTGGGCGTTATTTGTCTGCCAGGTACTTGATATATAACATACATTCTGAGCATTCTGTGATTTTCTGTATCTCAAACCATGTTACACTGGACCTTGTTAAAAAAAAAAAAAAGCTTTGATAATGAACACCATGTGACCTCAAGGACTCACATGTGACTTCAGTGACACTCATATCAAGGTGTAAAAGACCACATGGAAAAATCTAACTCTAACTGACCTCATTGGTGAAAGTCAAAAAGATCTTCAGAATCAAATGCAGTGACTTATAAGTTATGATTGGGAAACAACATTTCAGGCAAAGTTAGAGCATTCAGCAAAACTTTCACAGTCCCATTACAAGTGCACGAGATGTGAGATTACTGTTATTCTTTCTCTCTGTCCCTCAGGCAGCAGGGACAGGACAGGCAGGGCAGTGGTGGAGGTCCATGGCGACAGAAAGGAGTGGGCGTCCCCTCTTGTGTCCGCCCAGAATGTCTGTGAATTACTGCTCTACTTACACTCCATACCAAGGTACTTATACCAATGCCTACAAGGTCTCTGAGTATTAAAAAGACATAGTACCTGTAATTGAGAGAAGAGAGATATTTGGAGAAGAGTTTGACCAATGTTCAACATGGGGTTGAAATCTCCTCAGTTGCTCGGTGAGGAAAAGCCGTTCTTTTCAGCTTATGTTTTGTCACCCGCATGAGGTGTGTAATAAAAGATCTTGCCACAAGAGGGCAGCAGATTACCATTTGAAATATTTCCTGTGTCTGAAGGAGGCTTTGAAGAATATGATCTATGCTTTTACATCCAGCCTCTGTGATCCCTTATCGGTAATATCTTTGCATAGTTTACAGCTGATATAAATTTATGCAGAATCACATCATTGTCAACTGAATAGTTCTGCCTGATATGTACTATAAATTCAGCTGGCAGCAACAGTGACCTGTGCTGACCCTCTGCCAGATGGGTGTCAATACTGACCCCTTAGAGGTCTGCTAGCAAACACTTTAACAGTGTTTTTTGTTTACACAGGGTTTAATGAGTCTTTGAAGTTCAGAAAGCAATTCCACTACATAGCCTGGCCTTCCTGTATCCTCAGTAAAGAGTCGGACCACAACAGTCTCTAGCCAGGCTGGCTGCCAACTGTCTGGTATGCAGCGCTGTGCTAGAATTAGCAGCCATGTCTGATGTAGGCTCACAAAAGAGTAACCCAAGAAGAGGCCATTAAGAGGGGTGTGTGAAGGCATCAATGTGTGGAGTAAGATGTGTGAGTGTGTGGATGTCAGAGTTGAGATATAAAGATAAATACAGATCTGAAAAGTAGAGCAAGGAAATAAGCCTAAAAGCCTTTGAATGATGCACTCATCACATAAAGAGCACAGTGAGAGAGTGAACATGTTTGAATGCGCCTTAACACAATTCAACGTTTTGGCAGGAAAGAAATTCGAGAGCTGGGAATAACTTTGGTCATCAATGCCAGGAAGAAGCCTCCTTCGCTTCAGCTCTACAAAGCCCTGCTGATGGCCCAGGTTAAACAACAAGCCTGCATGCACACGCCAGAATCAACAGAACCTGCACTCAGCCAAACACACACACACACACACACACACACACACACACACACACACACCCCTACACATCGTGTCATCACATGCTAACAGATGTCAAATTGTCACAGAGGCAGAACCAGACGCCAGCGTTAGTCACTGTGTGTCTGAACCTGTGACACAAGTTAAGCTCAAGTTGGTGTAAGTTTGTGATTGTCGGTAGTAGGGAAATGCACAAGGGGGCGCGATCCCCATTTTTATTAGGTTTACACTAAAAGATGTGTGTGGCTAGTGGTCATTTCATCATTCGTCTCCTATCTAAATTATCAGAGCAGAGTGCAGCTCGTGTTAAATTAAAACACGACAGTCTGTGACTTTTTGTCTTTAATTTACTGAATCCCTGCTATAGGAGCAAGCTCTCCATGCTGTCCACAGTATCGTGGTGCTGGTGGATAAAGACACTTGTCCACGACCTGAAAAGCAGCCAGGGTTACAGGTCAGAAATGAAAACAACACTGTCTGCTTTGACCTCTTCCTTTTTAGTCTGATTCGGTACTTCTCCTTCAGCCCTAACCTCGCCTTTGTCTTTGTCTACAAGATGGACATGGTGACTTCCATGAAAGCTCTCAACAAGACAGTTGAAGCTTCCCAGCTGACCTCTGACCTGGGAGGGACCTTTGCTTACAGTCACAGCGACTGGCTGCAGTTCCATCAGGTACTCAATGCTCACTCTGTGTTTTCAGAAGCGCCGCAGTGTGGTATCACATCACACAATCACTGTGGAGTTTCCCGTAGATTGAGACCAGACTGCTGTCTCCATCCACACGCCCACTCCAAACATTCATCATCTCTGTTACTCTTCATTGCTACATTTAGGCTGGTCTTTGAGTCAAGGCAGGGTGTGGTCACCAGGGGGAAGATGAATTAGATTATTCATGATAGCAGATACAGCAGATAAAGTTCAGCCCTCAGTGGCTCAGGTCCACTACCAGAAGCGGGTGGTGTGTTATGTCTGTCATGTAGGTTGTATAAAAAGTACTATATGTCAGTGTAATTTAATGGCCAAATGATGACTACAAATGAAATGTGGATGCACTTTAAGATGGAAATTAAAAACTGTTTCCAAGTATCCAAAACCCAACTTCCTCTCTGAATTTTTCCATAATGGTGTGAGGGTTGAAACTCCTCCAGCTGGTTTCAGGATAAATCAGAGTTGATTAACTGGAGAGGAGAGTAGACAAAACAAAACATACGTGACATTTTTCTGCTGCATAAAAAAAGCTTTCTGAACTTTTTCAAATTTTTTCATTTTGTTTGTGAACTTCTGTGAATTTATATTTAATTTCCTAAGAACAAAGCAAACAAGGCAACATTTAGAGAGGTATGCAACCTGTGACAAGGATAACTAGTAGATAAAGCTTTGTTTGAAGGGCTCACAATCCATGTTTATAAGGCAGAAGCAATGATGTAGACAGTCCTGAGGAGTGGCTTTACAGAGAAGCTATAAGACCCACAGTATTGTTATGTGGGGTGTTTTAGTAGCAGTCAGGTCCAGCCATTGTACATATCTCTAAGGTCTTTCCCTTTCATGAGGGCAGTTTCCTGTGCTCGTGAGGTCCAGCTAATAAGCGAGTTTCAGTGTGTCAGCTGTTGGTCTCAGGATGGTGCTGCCTGTGGTGCTCTCTGTAGGCAGCAGTGAAGAGACACGACTGTATGTAGCATCCCCTGACCTCAAAGCTCTTGGGTTCAATATAATGCATCATGTTTTTGTTCACTTCCACTGAGTCTTAAATTCAACTCATTTCAGAGACTGGTGTCTTTCATGACGGACCTGCGAGGGGCAGACAGCTTGTTGCAGAAAGCCATCAAGAAAGTGGATGACAGCAAAAAGATAGACACAGCACAGGTAGAACATATATGTTCACAGTGTGATGTGATCTAATTAGTCTGCTGCACATTTTGGACCAGTTCAGACACTTTTGCTGTGGCTGTGACAGGAAGTGCAGCAATGCATTCAGGAACAGAAGGCCTCAATGAAAGAGGTGCTGGAAGACGCTCGGCTGGTCACTCTGCAAAGAGAAGGAGGGGCTGTGCTGGCCAGAATGAGGAGAGAGGACTTCAGATTTCCACAGTCTGAGGACTACAGGTATCACATAATATTTAAGTATATTAATGTCCTCCTTTTTATCCCAATCAATATAGTATGAACTACAGAGACTTATATCACAGCAACATCAGTGTTTTAATCTCAGTTCATCTGCATTGTCATACATCTACACTGCACACACCCACACTGTCCTGAGAACAGGTCTAGTTAGACAGTAATAACATACAATAATGACAATATACAACCACAGTTGATTTACATTGTGAGGACCTGTATTTTGTCCCCATAAGGGAGGTGAGTCCCCGCAATGTGACTGTGTAAACAGGTTTTTGTCCACACAACGTGAGTAACACATGGGCACGCATACACACATACATGCGCACGCGCGCACACACACACACACACACACACACACACACACACACACACACACACACACACACACACACACACACACACACACACACACATTATTTATACTAGCCTTTATTGTAATTAGCAGCAGCATGGCACCATAATTTATCAAGGCAACAAGCAGTTGAAGGGCATGTGTAAAATCATTATGCACTTCATTTCACAGCCTTAATTAACTTACTACTTACATAACATTTTTGCAAAAACTCAAATCATAACTTAAATTTCATTTTCTGAAGTGACTTGAATGAAACAATACAGCCCTTGCCTCTACAAAACACTGGAAATTACAAATGATACCTTACAATATCGGATAAGTTTTGTCTCTGAGTTTATCAAAGCTTGTTTCTTGCAGAGATGCTGTGGAGTCAGTGACAAGTCTGTAT
The DNA here is from genome assembly GCF_039877785.1 of Chaetodon trifascialis. Lineage (NCBI taxonomy): Eukaryota > Metazoa > Chordata > Actinopteri > Chaetodontiformes > Chaetodontidae > Chaetodon > Chaetodon trifascialis. Next base: position 19,947,303 of record NC_092058.1, on the reverse strand, counting down.
AACCAGGTGGAGGAGAAGCTCCACATGCTGGTGATGAGATCAAACGAGTCCCTGCAGCACCTGGAGGTCCTGTTCAGGCTCAGAGAGATGGAGGCCAACATCAGCACGGTACTACCAGTTATCTCAACATGAAAATCTACATGATGTGATGAAATAGCTGAAGTCCATTAACATGGTGTTGTGGACAGTGAGATGAAAGCCGGTCTCCGTTTGTGCATTTCCATTAAAAATAAGATGTGTAACACCACATTCATGGTCTGCCGAGCTGTAAACTAACATTGTATAATTCTACATGACGTCTTGCAGGCAGGGATGTGGTTCAGTGCAGAAGGCGAACAGAGACTGAAGGACTCTTATACAACAGATGATACCCTGGTGTGCACTGAAAGGGCCTTGCAGCACTTTGATCTGTTTCTCACTCAGTTGAAGGTATTGCAGCAATATAACAAAAAGGGCTTAAAAATGAGAAAAGTTACCCTATTTGGCTGTCTGTGTTTCACGTCACATATCAACTGTTTTCCTTTATTTTCCTGAAGTAAATATGAGATCAGGGACTTGCAAATGGGAGGGGCAAAGTTCAACTTGACATCTAATCATTTATTCCAGGAGAAACAACAGTACGCCTTGACCCTAGTGACGGAGGCACAGGGAGTTGTTGGCACAAGTGATTCCAGTCCTGCAGCTGATATCTTCCGGACATTGGTCAGCACTTTCAAATCCAATGTTGATGATCTTATGTTGCGGGCAGAACAGAGGTACAAAGAACTGGATGCACTGGTGCATGTGCACCGCTTCTGTGAGCAGGTTTGTCTTTTGTCATTGCTCCATGTTTTTCCACCTAGTTGACATTTCTAATTTCGGTCTTTCTTCATCCGACCGTTGCCTGCATATTTCTGACTGATTTGTGTTAACCTTTAAATGTAAAACAGTAAAAATAAACAAACTTTTCTGACTGTCTGTCTAGGCATCTGCCCTGGCCAAAGAATGCAGTCATATTTTGGAGAAGGTAGAGCAGGGGTGTTACTCAGCTTCAACTCTGAGCACACTCCAGATGTATGAAGAGAGATTAGGTGGCGAATTCTCCACCCAGCACTTCCATGCTCTGAAAGCTAAGGCCTGTGCCGTGGGATCAGGGGCCTCAGGGGTGATGAGAGTGTGGAATGCAGCCTGGGGTCAGTGCCAAGCAGTCAGGCAACATCTTGAGGAGATGCAGAAGAAGAAGAAAGGCGTAGATAAGAGCCAGATCCAGCAGATCACAGCTGCAAAGCCTCAAGGGGAAGATGGAGGGATTGAGAAGAAGGAGAAGAGGAGTGAAGTGGGGGAAGGTGAATGCTTCCTGACCCAGCAGCTAACCTCTCAGAAAGAGGCAGTCAAACTCTCAGAAGGTGAAGGAGAAAGCACCACTGCCACATGTGTCAACCACCATTTAAAACCTGACATGAAAAGGAGCGAGAAAGAAGAACTCCAAGCACAGAAATTACCTGAAGCGCCACTTAAAAATGAGAAAACGACCCCTGTTTTTCCACAAAACAGCGACTATCATTCAGAAGGCAAATGGAGACCAAGAGGGCACCACAGCGAGGCAGATCTGAGGAGCGCAGATTCAGTTGAAGGGGGTGATGATTTTCCATCGCACCAGCCTTTGGGTCGCTCCCTAAGCGAGGGCTCAAGTGTGAGCTCTAATTTGATGAGCAACTCTAACTTTTCAAGTTTGAACATAAGAAACAAACACTGTCAAAGCAGGACACAACCACCGGGACAAAATCTGCAGCCTGTCCAAAATCTGCCCACTTCCTATAACGAGAGTTTACAGTCAGGAAACCTGAGCTGTGAGACGAAAAGAGACAGCAATGAAGAGGAGGGTGAAGGATGCACTACCTCCACCCAGAGCCCGAGAGATTTAAGGAGCCCAGAGACATTACTCACAGCAACGGAAAACAATGGCAGCAATGTCTTGTAAGTACTACCCCCCCTCTCTCAGCTGTAACCTAAAGCAGTGAGCTGCTGTCCAGGACACTGCAAATTACCTCGGATATAGTCATGAATGGCACAGTTGTTCAACACTTTAACAATGCTGTCATATCCACAAATAAATAATCTGAAATTGAGTATGTTCCCAAGTTCACCTGGGTTTAGTTTTGAGCTTTAATAAAATCAATGATTTAACATTTTTCATTTCCGATATGTGGAACAGGAAACTGCGGAGGATCATGGAGGAGCTGCTGTCCACAGAGAGGGAGTACGTGAAGGCTCTGGGTTATGTTCGAGAGCACTACTTCCCCGAGCTGGAGAGGGCTGATGTCCCTCAGGATCTCAGGGGCCAGAGGGGGAGCATCTTCGGTAACTTAGAGAAACTCCACGACTTCCACCGCCATCATTTCTTGAATGAGTTGGAGAGCTGCATGAATGAGCCCTTCAGGGTGGGACGCTGCTTCCTACGACATGTAGGTGTCATGTGTATTACTGACAAAAGTATAGATGCATAGTACATATGCTGTGCCTCATACCTGAGTAATTGTTGTTTCCATGACACAACCAGGTTTTGGCAAATGTGAGTCTGTGTAATGTCAAGTAGGAATCTATGGTTTCCTGTTTTGAGCCGAAACCACAGTAATTCAGCATAATCGATTGTTAACAAAAACCCTTCCAGATGTGTCCTTATTGTACACTGATGCTATCGCTTCAGCTTCCACGGGATATCATTGAACACATTAACTGGAAATAGGGAGTATGTAGCTCACACAGCTGTGAGCTGCTATGGTCCTGTAGCTGCACTGCATAGTCTGCATTTTTTGGTGGTGATGATGATGGCTAATGGTCTTTATTTATTCCTTTTGTTTCAGAGGGAGAGCTTTGCTTTGTATGCCCTGTACAGCAAAAACAAACCGCAGTCAGATAGTCTCCTCATCAATCATGGACAGGCTTTCTTCAAGGTGAGGACCACTGTCGGCCTTCTTTTTGCTCCTCATTCTCTCATCTCTCTTCTAAAGAAAATCATGCTTTTTTTTTAACAAGAGGAGAGAAAATGCTGTATTTTAGAGCTATCAGCCATCAGCATGCTAACACAATCTATGTTTCATTCCAAATAAAAATGTGCAGGACATACACAACCAGGTGTGTGTAGTCCTGATGGATGCATGCCCCTTCACTTAACACAAGCGTGTTGTCCAACTCAGCTTTTGATTATCCTGATAGCTTTAGTGGCACATTTATAGCACTGCTGCAGGTTCCCTTAACACTGTCCCCTCTCCTCATTCACCAGCAAAAGCAGCTGAAGCTTGGGGATAAGATGGATCTGTGGTCATACCTGCTGAAGCCTGTGCAGCGGATCAGTAAGTACAGCCTGCTGCTGCAGGACATGATGAGGGAATGCGGTCCGGGACAAACCAGAGAGATGGCCGAGGTCAAGGCCGCCCTGGAGGTCATCCACTTTCAGCTCCGTCATGGCAACAACCTGCTGGCCATGGACGCCATCCACCACTGTGATGTAAGGCAGTTTTCTAACATTTTGTAAACACCAAGATTCAAGATTATTAACAGGAAGGATTTCATGTCTCATACACAGTACATACATACACAGGCATACTGTGTGCTGATAAGAATGACTGATCGCTCTTTTATCCAGCATTGAGCAACACCATTGGAATCTCTGTACGATGTGGAAAGCAGAGTAGGGAAACAGGTACAGGCAAGACTTTGACATCCTTCAATAAAGGATCACATTAGAAACATTTAAAATGCTGTTTGGCTACGTGCGATACTGTTGGTTAACCAGGATTACTCTGTGATGGGATGGGATGAGATAGATGAGTACCGGGAAAGAAAGAATAGCTTTATTTTCTTTTCCGTGGAATGTGAAGGGAGGCACTGTGTGTGAGACGATGGTCTGCAGCTCTATTTTTTGTAGAGCAGAGAAAGAGGGGATGGAGCTGGAGTTACAGGAACTTGTTGGTTATCCAATGAGCTTTAATAACACTCTTGCACTCTCAAGAACTCTTTCATATATCATATCATATCATATATCATATCATATCATATCATATCATATCATATCATATCATATCATATCATATCATATCATCTTGTGTGCTGCAGGTTAATCTGAAGGAGCAGGGCCAGCTGATACGCCAGGATGAGTTCCTGGTAACATTCAGGAAGAAAAAATGTTTCCGTCACATTTTCCTCTTTCAAGAACTCATCCTCTTCAGCAAAACCAGGAAGACGGACGTAGGAAATGACACATATGTCTACAAACAGTCATTCAAGGTACACATACCCCCCCATCAATCAATCAATCAATCAATCAATCAATCAATCAATCAATCAATCAATCAATCAATCAATCAATCAATCAATCAATTAATCTTTATTTATAGAGCACTTTTCATACAAAGGAGCAGCCCAAAGTGCTTTACATAAAAGCAATACAACAAATAAAAGACACCGTAGATACACATACATACACACGCACACACACACACACACACACACACACACACACACACACACACACACACACACACACACAAATTTAAAAACACTGAGGTAATTAAGAAAAACTGAAAACTGAGAAAAACTGAGAAAACCACACACACACACACACACACACACACACACACACACACACACACACACACACACAAATTTAAAAACACTGAGGTAATTAAGAAAAACTGAAAACTGAGAAAAACTGAGAAAACCACACACACACACACACACACACACACACACACACACACACACACACACACACACACACACAAAATGTGTGTGTTTATCTGAAATTCAAATGTGTACCAGAATTACCAGTAAGTACCATTAAAAGTGTGAGTATTGCTACCACTTCATCTGTACGAGACTGTACAAGATGACTTATTATTACGCAACTGACAACCACTTTTGTGTTGCAATACATTTAATCATCATTTGCAGAGGAACTTTTCCGTTATTTGTCACAACTTGGAAAATTTTCCAAATCACAGACGCAGAGGAGGACTAGATATTTGACCCCGTGTCACACATTAGACATTAATGTTGTAAAGATATTTGAATAGTAGAATATGTGAAAGACAGAAAAGAAATAATGCATTACTTCAAAGAAAATGGAAAAGTAGTTATGTTTGAAATGTACAGCTGCCAAATCAGTTTCACTGAATAATTTAATAAACTTGAAGCGCTTTTAAAGCAATCCGCTACCACCAGATCAATGGCTGTATCATTTGCCCTTTTTGTGACAATCCACTGTACTCCAGATGACCAGTGTGCCTTTATTCATGAGATTCACTCAACATGAGCTGTACATTTATTTGACTGTCCTTTCTGGCAGTTTAGGAGACCTTCTGACAGACTGCATAAGACTCTACAAGCCCAAACACAATAGTCATGGAGTTTTCACACACCTGTCAAACTGCCATCTTACATGATCTGTTTGTGTTGTTTATATTGAGACGTCAGATATAGGCCTGACCCAAAACAGCGGTGACAGTGGCCTGTGTTTTGAGATCTGGTTCAGGAAGAGGAAAAACCAGGACACATACACACTTCAAGCAGTTAGCCGGGAAGTGAAGGACGCCTGGACCAAGGACCTGGAGCGGATCCTGTGGGAGCAGGCAGTCCATAACAGAGGTACCAACAACATTACAGCACCATATGGGAACATGTGTCAGGTTAATGTGGTAGAGGCTTACTGATAGAGCTGGTATGTTTATAATGGAGTACAGTGTATTAACATTTGCACCGCTTATGTGGGCTGATGTGAATATATTTGGCTGGAATGTGGCAATAGTAAGATGGTCACTAACTAAAGTTTAACATCATAAAAGACAGAGGACAAAGACAGCAGCTCTGACTGCAAAATAGAGACAACAATCTTTCTTAATATTTCAAAGTCAGTGACAATAACATGTCGGTTATCATTCATGTGTGTATTCAACTTGTACCTATTTCAGTGTCTTAAATTCGGAATGTTTTAAGCTTCTGATTTCACTTGTGTTATTTAGAGGTTCGTATGCAGGAGAGAGTGTTCATGGGAATTGGAAACAAGCCTTTCATGGACATCCAGCCCAGTGATGCGGCCATCAGTGACAGAGCTGTCAACTATGTGCTGATGGGAAGAGATAAAACAGGTTTACTAAGTTATTCTTTTTTTTTTTTTTTTTTTTGACAATGTTTCCAAAAAAAGTTGTGAGGCTGTGTAAAACACAAATAAAACAGAATGTGATTGTTTTTCTAATCCTTGTTGACATATACTCTGTTGAAAATATTACAAAGACAATAAATTAGCTTCATTGATTTTTATACCTGCTAATTCTGAATTTGATGCAGCAACACATTTCAAACAAGTTGGGACAGGAGCAACAAAAGACTGGGAAAGTTGTGATAAACAGATAAACAGGTTCATTGGCAACAGGCGAGAGTATCATGATTGGGTATGAAAAGGGCATCCTGGAAAGGTTCACAAGAAAGGATGGACTGAGGTTCACCACTCTGTGAACACATGATTGTATAAAGGAGATGAATACATGAGCTCAGGAACACTGACTGCATTCTGTTTTTATCTACATTTCACACAGTGTCCCAACTTTTTAGGAATGGGGTTGTTGTATTCTTAATCATTGTGACAGCTGTCACTCACTCTTTGGCTTTTCCTTGCTCATCACACTTCCTCTCATAAAGCGTATTCTCACCTGGCCTCTACAGAAAACAACATGCTGTCCTCAGCGGGATCACATGGTTTACAGGACGCTCTTCGCGGGGGGCGACCAAAATCTCTTGGTTCAGGTAGCAGCTCATCTTCGTCCTCGTCCTCAGGAAGGGGTTCCCTGTCCCCTGTGGGATACCTGTGTGGGCCAAAGCGAAGGGTGGCCTTGGGGAGCATTGGAGGATACGTATCATCTCCTGGAGCTCTGGAGGAGGACGACCTGGACCATGAGAGCGGGAGTCAGAACTTACTGTGTGAGTTTAATGTGCACAACTAAGCAAATAAGCTCCAGAATGCAAATGGACTAAAGGATTAGATGCAATTGTACACCCACACTGCCATCGCCATGACAGTGTGTAGTTAATGACCCTTGAACAGTTTCTCTGAGGCCGCTGGGCATCATGTTTTCAGCCTGAGGACAGGTCAGAGGTCTGGATCAATCACTTTTTCAAGGCATCCATGGACATTTATGCAGAGATGCTGATTGCTGATAGTGTTTGAGCCTTGGCTTTCTAGTTAAGAAATCTTTTTACCACTAAGTCACACAGGTTGGTTGACTGATTTGGGTCATCCATCCATCCATCCATTGATCATGTGTCTAATCAAGTCCTCTCTTTGCTCCAGTGGACAGCTCTGAGTCTTCAGGGGAGAGTGTGAGTGGCTTCAGCAGTTCCAGTCACAGCTACCACTCTGCTATTGGAGGAGAGGCGGAGGACACCTCCTCAGTCTGTGCCTCCACTATCACCATCAAGGAGGCAGTGGTTGCTCATGGAGCTGAGGCCTCTCCAGTCTTCCACAAACCAAATGCTCTGGAAGGATCCCCAGAAAAAACCCAACCACCGGTTGCACCCAAGCCCAAGTCCAAACCACAATACCAGGCCAAAGATCTGTCCTGTGCCAAGGTGCAGTACAGAGCTCATGATCAGTACCTGAGTAATTGTTCATATGTTAAAGGCATAATATGTGTAATTTCTGCATTAAATGTCAAAATAATAATAATACTAATAAAAAATACTAGACATATATCACATTATATATTATATTCTATTACATTATCCCAAATGTTTCCAACAGTGTTCAAAGCCAGAAAAATATGTAATTTTATTCAAGGTAAAATTACCGTTCTTTTCATTTGGTCATATCCCATTTACCCCCTCTCATTGCTGTAACTTCTGGAGAAACACGGGAAATACCTGACGATTCGTCAGAAAGTGAGGAAAAAAGTCAGCGAACAAGCTAGCTCACTGCTTTATTGTTTACTGTTGTTTGTACTGCTTGACTCTTGATGGAGCACAACTTTTCACTTTCATCAGCAATGGTGGTTGTTTAACAATGAAGACAACAACTCCCATGATCCAATGCTACCTCATGGTGTCATCAAGCTATGCCTTTTGTCATTGTTTTGATTGACAGACCTCGAGTGTCAGAAATACTTTGCATTTGAAGACATGGAAAGTAAATTACAGACAGATTCATCACTATCTAAAACTACCTCTGCACTGCTTATATTGAACTGTTGCCGGGTGCTCGGTGTATTTTCTCATGCTAATTGTCAATCCTCTCTTGCAATTAATATCAAATTAACAATGTGTTTATGAATCTCTCAGGTTCAGAACACTGGTGTTGGAAAGTCCACTGAGGTTTGAGCTGTGCAATATGGTACAAGGTGAGTACAATTTGGGAACAGTTAATTATTATGTGTATATGAATAATAAACTGTGCTGCTGGAAAATTTAAAGTCAGTCTAAAGATTTCATTTTCTTTCCACAGATCTGGAGGCAACCCAAGAAAAGAAGTGTTAAAACAGACATCCTTTTACACCAGCTGTAGCTGTAATCATTACCACTCTGTAAATAGATCTTCTTGTTAATCTCACCACTAAAACAATACGTCAGAAAATCAATGTACTGTATTTTGAACAGTGATACATTCTGAAGTGCATATCTGACATGGCTTTGTAGTGTTCTGTGAATCAATTTAGTCTCATAGCTCATTCAGAGGATCATAGAGTTGCTACTGTATGGTCTTTGAGTCTGTGCTTATTCATAACATAATGCTAAATGTACAGTAGTCAAAGAATGTGCCTAAATAATACTGGTGAAGTCAGATGTGCGGACCTGATCCCAGAGCAGTTTAATAAACTCTTGTGTCAGTCTGTGAAGAATTGCAAAAGCAGTAAACACCGTAATACCACCTTTATGTCCTAAATGTATTACCTTTGGTATAAATGTATCCAGCTTAATTACATGTGTGTCTTACTTACTTCCTCTGACAATGGAACACATTCACTCTGTCCTCTCTTATAATTAACAGTGTTGTATAAACTAATATGAAGATATTGATCAATGTAACAGCTGTATGGCTTTCTATTTGAAATACAGCATATTTGCAGTAATGATGAATGTGTTATGATGGTTTTTGTCTGTATTTTTTATTTGCACCACAACATTTCTTTTGCAATAAATACGGTGGCCGACAAGGCCAAAAGCGCCGCAAACGGCAAAACGCTGCAAACACAGGAATGATGCTTTTTCTGTTGCATTTGTTTTATGTGTTTGTGTGGTTTTTGGCTTTGCATCATTCCAAAGTCATCAAACGTAACCAATATGCTTACAGTCAGACTGAAATTTCTAAACTCAAACACTGATGGCTAACTGTCTTCAGCTTGCATTTGCAAATAGTTTAATTACTAGCACAGAGGAGTCCACTACATCATGCAGATGTTTATCATCCATGTTTTCTGCATTCAATGTGTAAAAGAAAATATACATCAAAGTCTCAACACTAAATGTAGAGTCACATAATTCACAATACTGTCTTTACTGAAATAGTATTTAACAGGAAATGGCCTGTTGCTCCTGGCAGATACCCTTTACGTCAAAAGCTGTGATTTCTGCAGAGCAGAACGAGTCACACTTCCTTTTAACCACACAGGACTTTTCTTTGGAACTACCACTTGACCTTGCACATCATGTTTGAATCAATGATTAATTTCATCCAACGCAAGTCAAGAACGGCTTTGTGAATTGTATTAAAAGCAGAACAGTCATTAATCCAAGACATTTTCCCTGTAAGTTCAGTCACTGTAGCCTTTACAAGAAGGAGCCTCCCTCCCTTTGCAGTATGTATTTATTATCATTCATCATTAATGTTCTGCCTTCATTACTTTATTTTATTTTTGTGAGGAGAATTTACAATAAATACTCTTGTAGTTCCCTGTTTTTTCTGTACTTCACTTTTGTTCTTTGCCGTTGTTTCAGTTCTGAAACTGACCCTCTCACTGCTTTTCCCCCTCTTTTTTAAGGCACACATGTTTATTATTTAATGCGGAAGTGAGTCCAGGTGATAGATGCCACAGTCTCTGTGCAGCAGCCAAGCCTGCCTTGGCAAAGGCACTCAGTCATTTCCACTGAGTGGGTTTGGACAGAGCTCTGTTAATCACTGAATTCACTTTGCTGACCTAATGCCCAACTCTGGAGCCAAGACTTGTGTATGCAGTTAATACTAGTCTGCCCAGATTACCTCAAACCATATGACTGGCATCATGCTCTACTTTTCTTTTCTTTTTCTTTTTTTTTTTATGGACAAAGTTACAATTATTAAATCATTACTGGCGAATACTTTGATGTTTTTTGGGGGTGCATAATTGGTAGAGGCAAGTGTATAAAAAGCGCCGTGGCAGGAGTTTTACTTTACCAGTGACAACTTGTTTGTACAAATTTTCCTTTTGTGTACTTGGAACTGTGGGTACCGCCCTCTTTACCTCATCATCTAGCAGTGCAGATTGTCTTTGCTATGCATCTGCTGTGATGCAGCCTAAATCTGGGGGTGGAAAGTGTAGTTTATGCAGGGCATGCACAGGTTACAATAACTTCCTGTACTGCACCTGTGACTGAAAGCTGACATGAGATTTAAACCCTTCCAAAAGGTTTACACTGGTATTATTCTACGCTTTTTCATTGTCAGCAAATGCTCCAAGTCATTCATTCATACTGAGGATGTAAATCTTCTTAAATTGGTCACAAATATATGGAATATATTTTTGAAAAACCTAAATAATTTCCTATTACCACTGAGCACTGTATGCACTGTTTACGGCAGATGTGACTCAAACAGCAGTGAGTAGTGCATTTGTATGGGACTTTTTTCAGCGGGGGACTTATAAGCAATGGTGAGTATTTATGGCAGCCGCTTGGCCTGTGTGACTCAAAATAACCTACAGTTCCCCATGTTCACGGGATTTAAGGAACATGTCACCCAGTGCGGTTGTGTGGCTCATGTGCATTGTGTTTTATTGTTGTCCAAAAACAACAAGCTTCAGGCTTTGAGCACAGACAGACAATATTTGTTAGTAGGATTATTCGTTTTGGGATTTGCTGACTAAAAGGAAAATAGTGAATATTGCCAACCTTATCAAGGACTGGATAACCTTCCTGAACCTCAGTGGGATGATCATTTAACAGTACTAGTTCTTATCAAATTACATTTTTGAACAATACTGCTTAATACAATCGCGAATTACCGGGAACCTGCATATGGCTTCCATCATCCACATGAAATACGTTTTGTTTTGTTTTGTCTTGTCTCATCATCAAAAACATTAGTCTCCAAGTAAGAAAAGATATCCTTCACCCTAAACTTCTGCAATATTCCGCTAGCTCGACTCGCGGAGTGGACTAATTATTTGGAATCCACGCAGTAACACGGGCAACCTGTGATGAATCAAAGGAGGACAGAGGTGGCACCACATCTGTGTACTTGCGGGAAGCGTGCGCTCTGTTCAGGGGTGGGTCGCGTGCGTCACGCCCACCATCAGACTGACTGGACCAGCACGAGGAGGACTACAAATAAGAGCGAGATAACGGCGAGGAGGGACACAATATCCTCCTCTGAGCTGGAGATTCACTGGAAACGCGGTTTAGGCAAAGAACACAGCAGCAGCCATGGCTCAAGGTAAGCTGTACACCGACTGCTTTTCTTTTGAAGCAGACGATGTTTAAATGAATAGTGGAAAAGATTTAATTGGATAGTTGGACTGGAGTTTATAGTTGGCTAAATACTTAAAAGTACATACATGTCCATTCATAGTGTCATAATGTATATTCATCTGTTCTTCGGGGTTTTCGCTGTTTTTTTCTCCCCATCGTGTCCTAATTCCGTTTCCGTTAAAGTAACTTTAAATGTTAGTGACCAGGAAGGGCAAACTTTCACTGAGTCTGGGACACAGGTGTCAGTAAGCATGCTGCAGACAGGATGTCTGAGAAGGTGACAGTTATCACAGCCTGCACACTGAATCACTCAGCATAAGCTGGTTTCAGTGCTGCAGTCAAGCACACATTCACCAGGGATCTAAAGCATCTAAAAAAATGTTTCACCCTCATGTTTGAGCAGATGATTGTGACCTCTGGGACCTTAACACTTCGAATGGCAGCTGAGAGCAGCTGGAGCCTCCGCCGGGTAACTGCTGCTATCTTTACAGGCACACACACCTCCCTACAAATAGTTTGCTTTATGCAGAGGCGTTCAAAACCTCCCAGTCAAGCCTGTATGTTCGCTCTCAATCACTCGAAAGGTTGAAATTGTTGTCAACCTGTGTGTCTGTCGGCAGAATGTGGAGCAAAAATATCTGCAGGAGGCCTGTGGGACGTTTTTATGGTAGAAAAGGTATGCACTTTCATGAAGTGTGTACTTAATGGAAAACATGTGAATTTATCTGAGGTCATAACAGAAACGCTTTTACCATTGGGTATATTTAATCTTCATAGGAACTGGATGTTACCAAGGAGCAGCTACACATTGCACACAAACACAAAAATGAACAAAAACAACCGGAGAATTTGCACGTAGAATAAACAGCATATGAATCCTTTTCACTTGTTTTCCATCTGTTAGACATCCAAGCATTTGCTTCCAATTGAAAGTCTTTGTGATGGAGCTCTGAAGTCAGCATGGGTGTCACCTGCAAGACTGAGGCCTCCTTTCACTTCTGATGAGAGTTTGCTTATTTATTTTTCCAGAATTAAAACAGTGTTTACTGTTCCGGCCATGACCCAGTAGACACCAGCTCCATTTTATTTTAATTTCCTTATAAGGCTTATGCTGGCCCCGGTGCTGCTTACTGAGACTGCCCCTCTGTGCTGTGGTCATGGTTGGTGAAGAGGGAGCGTCGTGTGGGCGTGTTCACTATGTAAAGGTTAGCGAGGAATCCAGGGTCAAGGCTGAAGAATCTCTGGCCATTCATTTCATATTAAAGCATTGTGCTGCTTCAAGTTATGCAGCAGAGAGGATGATGTCATTTTCACATTGCACCACTAGTGTATTGTTTCTGAAGCTTTTGGGTCGCAGGCATTCATGTGCAATTATACTGTGGAATGGGTTTCACATCCCGTCAGCTCAGGATCTGGTTTATTGGAGTCTCTTGCCTTGGGGTTCAAGCACAGTAAAACTGGTCTTTCTTCAAAAGGAAAAAGCAAAAAGTTCTTGGACACAAATGAGATATTTCTTTCTCCAGATGGTTCTTCAATAAGCTGTTAAAGGCATCCAAGCCCCATTTCAGGGTTGATATATAATTGATATTTGCACAGATCAAATGTGAGCTAAAAGACTGGAGAGTATGCACAGGCAAAGCCCTCATAATCCTCTGACTACAATCTCCCGCTGTCCCAGAAAAGGTAGCGTTATCATCTTTAAGGCATTCACCCCAATTAGTTACACTAACATGTCTTGAATTAGAAACTGAACTAGTCAAAATCAGTAAAACATCAGAGAAATACTGAGGAATGACCCCCCCAGTGGACGTCATGTAAAACAGCAGGAAGTCTTTGCCATTTAGTCTTTGTTTGTCCATGTCTAGCCCAGCCTTGACATCACCACCTCCACCTCCACTTCCTCATATAAGGGGAGAGGTTAACCTTCTGTCCTGTCATGGAGCAGCCCTGCCAGTGAAGGCAGCAGGAGGACCATGGAGGCATTATTTTGGGGGACTCGAACTTTTCCGACAAACAGGAAATCAGAGGGTGGGATTCTTAGTCACAACACGCCCTGGAGAGAAGGAGTGGTGGTGTGTTTGCACATTTCACAGGGAGTGACTTTCTGTCTGTGTTTACCTCTTGTTAAACCCGTACAGAGAGCCCTGTGAGACAAGATGATTCTTACCGTCAAGATGACTGCGAGTGTCCTGCACTCCACAGTTTTATTCCAGAGTCCACAGAATTTGCTTTGATGATCAAATAGTAAACCATTACAACCATCTGACCTTCTTCTTTTTTTTAAACTCAATTGGGAACATACAGCCTTTTTAGACGGCAGTTTGCTTTCACTACTGTTTTCACTTTTAGAAAATATGAAAACCACATTCACAGCCACAACATGAAGAAATCCAGACTCTAGTTAACCACAGTTTTCCGGTAAATTCACCACAAGTCTGCCATAAAGACAAGTTATTTGTGATTGTTATACCTTGTATATTCTCTTAAATATCCCTTATCCTGTACACAGCTATACGTTTTACAGCTTGCACCTCATCAAGCCTGTTTTGTGACTTTTGAAGTACTCCATAAAAATATATATTATTCTCCTTTCAAATTAAAATAAGAGCACAGAATATGTCTCAAAACAGATGTACGTGTTCTATACATTTTAATGAATGCACTAAAATACTTTCCTCATGTAAATTCTTTGTTGTAAAGCATTTTGAGCTGCGTTTCTTGCATGAAAGGTGCATTACAAATAAAAGTTATCACATTTTTCAGTGTTTTTTTTTTAAAAATCTCTTCTTTTAAGCTCTGGACATTGATCGTTGGAACCTGGAGTGTGAGTTCAACAACATGGACCATCGCACTGATCTCAATGGTGTGGACCGTCTGATCGTCAGGAGAGGCCAGCCGTTCACGATCAGCCTGTACCTCCGCTCTGGAAACTACCAACCAGGAGTCAGCTCTCTTGACTGTGTGGCAGAAACAGGTGCTGCTTTGCCTCCTTACTTTTATGTCACACACGTGGAATATTGCTAATGTATTCTAACAAAACTTTCACAACATGAACGTGTCTTAATGATCCTGTAATGAACAGAGCATGAAGGGAAAACCTTGTGGTTGTGTGCTCCCATTCAGGAAGTGAGGTTCACATTGGAACCCACACTGTGTTTCTGACCTTATATTCTTTGCTAGCTATTGTGATTTCAAAGATGAGAGGGGAAAGGAGCGGTAATTTTGGTGGAAAGGAAAGGGAAGTCATTTTCCCTTGTTCGGAGGTTAGTGATACTGCCGCAGGCCTTTACAGCAAGCGCACTTACAGTAGCTGTAAATTGTTCTGTTGTTTTTTCCATTGCTAACCTCAGCTCCTCCCTTATTGCTCTACAGGAGTTAATAGCCTTAGACTGTTATTGTTGGAAGCCCCAGACACTGTTTTATCATATATTTGCCCTCAGAATACATAAGAAAAACACTGAAAACTATCTGTCGTTTCTCCTCAGTTCATATTTGGATAAACTTCTCATGTAGAGTAAGATAAGACAGCTCTTACTTGCTATCAAATCCAGCTCTTTAAACAGGAAGTGTTGCTTGCCAGCAGGAAAGCATGTGTATAATCATAGATAACATTATCAAACTTTGAAAGTCAAGTATTTTTGAAAGGTTTAGAGCAGGACCCTTAATCCCACCCAGTGAGAAGGATGTGATGAAAAAAACTGCCTTTGGTTTAGCTGGCTGTACTGGGTGGAAGATGTGAAGGAATTCACACTTTGAGAGACTTGCGTCCCAATCAGTTTTGGTCATAATTAGGTGCTATTTCACAGTTACGCAGTCCACGCATGAGACGAGATTCCAGAGATGTTTGAACTAAATTTAGGGTTGGGAAAACAGTGGAAATATCCCCTGTGAGCTTCCATTCCCCAGACACAAATGTTTCAGCGAGCTCTCTTGGCTGTTTCTCACATGTTGTCTCAGGGCTCTAACCATATTCACTATTACATGCAGGTCCCCAACCCTCTGAGCAGTACGGCACCAGGGCCTCCTTTGGCCTGTCTGCCCACACTGACACAACCCGCTGGAGCGCCGCTGTCACTAGCCCCCCCGGGGACATGGTGGCCCTGTCCATCTGCTCTGCCCCTGATGCACCAATAGGCCGCTACACCCTGACCCTGGGGCGATCAGGGCGGATTGAGTTTATCCTGCTCTTTAACCCCTGGTGCCCAGGTGGGTAAACAGACCATACGTCAAACTGTCATGTAGCGTATTGTGTGCAGTGATCTTAGGCTGCAAAGTGCTTTGATGATCATGTTTCCCTCCACAGTGGGTTTAGAACAGGAGCTACTCAGAAGTATTGCTGAGGGGGTCATATAGGGGGATGGCAGTTTTAGCTCAGTGATCATTGCATGATTTTTTTAAAGTGGTAGCTCAATATTTTGGGAAATATGACTATTCATCTTGTTTTTTTATAGAGAGTCAGATGAGAACATCAATACCATTCATCATGAGTGTGTCAGCAAATGAAATAAAAGATGTTGACTGGTGAACTTGCAGCTGTCGGTTGGCTGATTTTGTTACTTTGGACAGAGCTAGGCTAGCTGTTTCCCCCTGTTTCCAGTCTTTATGCTAAGCTAAAATAACCAGCCTCTGGCTGTAGCTTAATATTGAGTGGGTAGATTTGAGAGGTATTGATCTTCTCATCTAGCTCTTATTAAGAAAGCAAATTAGGACAGTTTCCAAATTGGCAAACTATTCATTTAAGTCAAGTGGAAGTTTCAAACTATTAAAATGCTATGAATGAACTCCATCACCTGCAGGAATGGGCGATGTATTCATTTTCCAAGCAATTAAATCAATACTAGACAATACAGTCATGTTTCACTCAGCACATGTATGAGTTCATTCACTGTATTGTTTGTGATGTATCTTGGCAACAGGAGATGCAGTATACATGGACGATGAGCAGAGTTTGGCAGAGTATGTCTTATCTCAGGATGGAATCATCTTTAAAGGCAGCTACAAACATCCAATACCAACTCCCTGGAACTTTGGCCAGGTACCAACACCAACAGTGATGCTGTCAGGCCGACTTCATCTCACACACACAGTGTCATCAACTGGGCGCGCATTGTGCCAGAGTTCATGCTTATTATGATAAGTGGAAAATGTCCACTTACATAACTGCAAACGTGCAGTCATTTCTGAACATCTGACACCGAAATGAACTGATATTTATGTGTGACAATGGGCAGTCTGAGTCTGATAAAGTGTCTTGTCTCTGATACAGTTAGCCTGGCATTATAAGTTGATTACGTGTGCAGCTATTGAGCTACAGCTCGGCAGAATGGCCCATCTAAATGACTAATCTAAAGTGTTTGCAGCTGTTTTTGTTGAAATGTTTCCAAAAAGGACATTAAACCTCGGATCTCACTTTTGATTACTTTTCCACCAATATATTTCTATGGCTGCCAGACAACTAATCAGCAGTAATACCTGTTTTCTCTGTGCAGTTTGAAGGTGGAATCCTGGATGTCTGTCTGAGGATTCTGGATATGAATCCTAAATGTCTGAATAATCCTGGCAAAGACTGCTCAGGGAGGAGAAATCCCATCTATGTTTCCAGAGTGCTTAGTGCCATGGTAAGTCATTTTCTGGTGTCTGAATTCACTTTTCTCTTTAGAAAGAGATATGCTCTGCTTCTTTATTTGCCTCGTTAGGGTTATATGTGTTTGTGATATAAAAAAGCTTGGATTTCATATGAAACAAGGGTTTACAGTCCTTTCCTTTCGTTAGGTGAATTGTAATGATGACAAAGGGGTGTTGCTGGGAAAATGGACAGATGGCTATGACGGAGGTGTCAGCCCCATGTTCTGGAAGGGCAGTGTGGAGATTCTGCGCAACTGGGACAAACAAGCCTGCCAGCCTGTTCGCTACGGACAGTGCTGGGTGTTTGCTGCAGTGGCCTGTACAAGTAAGATAGGACAAAGAGGAGCTTTGTGGCCTATCACTGGAAAACACACTTGATTTGCCTCAAACAGACACAGCGTAACACCGTATATGTAAACACACAGTTATGATATGCATTTTGCTCCTCCTCTTAGTAATCGCAATACTCATGTAAGCTGTTTGTATACCCTCTTAGTTTCCAGAGCCCTTGGCATCCCCTGCCGAGTCATCACCAACTTCCTGTCTGCCCACGACAGCAATAACAACCTGGTGATTGAACGCTACATCAATGAAAATGGAGATCTCATTCAATCCAGAGAAATGATCTGGTAAGATTTCTTATGTTTTATGTGTGTATTTGGGGTTTTGCAGTATCAATGTACTAGGATTATTGTAGCATTATATATTCTGAAGGTAAAGGGTGTATAAAGATACATTATGAGGAGAGATACTGTGAATCCTTTGAAAGTGTAAGTATTACACAGTAGAGGTTTAGTCAGCCAGTTAACTGCAGTTTTTGTGACGATATCTGAGAATGTCCAATTATTAGATATCTTTATTAAAGTTCCAAAACAGAAAGTGTATCCAGTGTTGAGGATGTGTGTTTTATCTGTAGGAATTATCACTGTTGGGTGGAGAGCTGGATGACCAGGCCTGACTTCAGGTCTGATTTTAATGGCTGGCAGGCCAGTGACCCCACACCTCAGGAGAAAAGTGAAGGTAATGAATACGCTGCACAGAAGAACCCATGAGGCCATTTTGATCAAGGCGAATCCTCACCAAGGTTGCTCCATCACCTTTGTTTCTGCATTGTTCCCTCGCCTCAGGAGTGTACTGCTGTGGCCCCGTCCCCGTCAGGGCCATCAAGGAGGGTGAGCTCACGCTCAAGTACGATGCCCCGTTCGTCTTTGCCGAGGTCAACGCTGACGTCAACACTGTCATGAAGAAAAAAGACGGCAGCACATCGAAAGTCATTTCCACTACGGTGGTGGGCCAGAAGATCAGCACAAAGAGCGTGGGCAGTGACCGCAGAGAGGACATCACTCATCTCTACAAGTACCCTGAAGGTAGAGCTCCCTGCTGGATATACTCACATATAAACACACCTGACTACACTTCACTTCAGCTGATCCCTAACATAAATAACATTATTACAGCACACCATAAAACATGACTGTGTCTAGCAGATATGAACCTCCTCTGCATGCCAGCAGGTCACTCAACCTCACTGGCTGTGTAAATTCTTACATTTCTCATCAGAGTTTGTGTTTCCTTTAATTTACACAAAATCAGCTCTTAACTTTCTTTGTTTAAGAAGGCAATCTGTCACGTTAGGTATCTAGAAGTCGGCGAGGCAAAACTTAAAGTTGCCAATTGTGAGACTTCTTTTATTCAGCGTGTGGTTTTGTTGCTTCCGTTATGCCAGGCACGGATGAAGAGCGGGAGACTTTCAAGAAAGCCAACCATCAAAACAAGCTGCTCCAGCAGCAGGAGAATCAAGGCCTACACCTCACCATCAAGGTCTCATCAGACATGAGGAAGGGCTGCGACTTCGATGTGTTCGCTGTGGTTACAAACAACACACAAAGCGAGAAGAAGTGCCGTCTGGTGTTTGGATCCTGCGCCTTGTCCTACAATGGCTTCCTGGGAGGGAACTGTGGTTTTAAAGATCTGCTCAATGTTGAACTCTCACCAGGAGCAGGTGAGCCGAGTGGCCATGTGGCCAAGTAAATTTACATATTGGTTGGAAAAAATACTTAAATGATTAAAAGCAAAAGTGCTGAAAAATGTCCCCTGTGACTGTTATACAATTATGTATCATTAGATTATTATTAATGTAAAACATTTTTATAAAACATATTTCATAAGATCTTTATATCTCAAATATGTTCTTAAGCACAGTACTTGATATACTTTGCTACATCCCACCACTGACTGTGAATATTGATAATATGTTGTACATGTTCTTTCAGAGAGGCGAGTTCCTTTGAGGCTGAACTACTCTAAGTACGGTGGCCTGCTTACGGAGGACAACTTAATCCGTCTGGCAGCTCTGTTGTTGGACTACACCACCAGAGAGCCAGTGCTGGCAGTGAGAAACATTGTGCTGGACAACCCTGAAATCAAAGTCAGAGTGAGTACAGTGACGTGCAACAAGAGATATACAGTTAAAAAGAGACAGTATGGAAAACGTTTCTCTAATGTCACTACTATAGATGGACAACTCGCCACTAATGCTGGCAAAGAATTAGATTTGCAAAGTCCAATTAAATGCAAATGCAAAGCCAAAAAGACCACCTTGACAACCAATTTATTAGAAATGCTAAAATGCAAAGAATCACGCCAGTTAATCACGAAAACCATTTAAGGGCCTACAGTGTGTATACACAAAGCTTGGCCCAAAGCTTTCATGAACTAACACCAAGCGGTGGCTGTGCTCTGCAGATCCTGGGCGAGCCGAAGGAGAATCGGAAGCTGGCTGCCGAGATCACCCTGCAAAACCCTCTGCCAGAGCCGCTGGAGAACTGCTGCTTCAGCATCGAGGGGGCCAACCTCACTGGGGGACACGTCATCTCTGAAAGGTTGTATGAGTCCCCAGAAATGATTAGCTTTAGTCACACACAGAGCACCGGCTGATAAGACATAAACTAGAAGCTGTAACACATCTTACGCATACTTCTCTGAAGGCACGGGCATGCATGCAGACTTTAAAGCAAGAAGCAAGAAACATTCAAAATCCCAGAGAGGAGGTAGACCCACAAATTAGCTCCTGGACACAAGTTATTTCTGACAACAACAACAACAACAAATGGGCTTCTTTTACCGTTTTGAAGGAAAATCATCAATTTTGTTTAATGGAAACGTTTCGGCTCCATTTGAATTCCAAACTGAGATATGTGTTATGTTCTTTTCTGTTTTACTGCACTGGCTGCAGAGCAGTGTCCAGATGTCTGACTGGATGTGCCCATGTTTAGTCAGGAGAGAAGCCCACTGGTTAACAGAAACTACATCCCAGTGGTGTTTAGGGGCAGGCACAGATGAAATCCCAGTGAGATGGCTTGTTTTCGCTCTTTGTAGACTTTGATCTCTTTCAGTGAGCAAAGTAAGGAGTATCCAATCAATTACTGTACATAAAAGCAGCTTTGGATCCTGACTGCACTGATTATGCTTCATGTGTGGACACCTCCATGATTTCAGGCTCAGTGTTTTTGTTTGGCCAGAAGTCTGTTGCATGAAACAGATGAAGAACTGTTATTAGTAGTAGCTTTCACTCTTCTGCTGAGCACTTCTAAAAGCTCCATCTGCATTGTCTCCGTACATAGTCAGAACTGTCAGGAGTGCTTTGTCAGTTGTAATCCATTGTCTAAATATTTTTTCAATCAGTGGGTTGTGATAAGAACCCTCCTTTTGTGTGTCACAAATGTAATATTTAAATATTTACCCCACAGGCTGCACTCCTCAGTGGGTCCTGGGGAAGACGCCAAGGTGAAAATCTACTTCACTCCCACCCAGTCTGGGCTGAGAAAGCTGGTGGTCGACTTCGACAGCAACAAGTTGTGTCACGTCAAAGGCTACAGAAATGTCATTATTGGAAAATAAAGCCTTTCGACCATCGCAGTCCCTTTGACAGCAGCTTTCTTTGCTCTTTCTTCAGAACTGTTAACTGTTCAGCCGTGGAAAAATTAGCAAATGCACCTTTTTTTCCACAGTCTTTGATGCATCGAGTTCTTCTCTGTTCAAATGCTTTAGAAGCTCACTGTAAATGGCTTTCGTATATCTGTTTTTATTCAGAGCCTCAGATATTTAAATGTGACCTGAGAGGGCTTTGTACTTGTGCAGACCAATCAGATCTGAGCATACAAAACTTTCACACAGAATATGTGCTGTTTCTTCTCACATTCTGAAGTGATGATTAGTGTTTTTGGTACTATTTTTAAATAAATACTTTTTCAGCGCACTACAATTAAAATTGTTAAAAGCATCTCATTATTTTGTGAGAATGTTTCAACCAGTCAGACTGTCTTCACACAATCTTTGATTTTGCCAGATAAAATGTGTGCAATTGAGAGTCATGAAGGCAATGTGTAGATTTAGGTGTAATTTGCACCTTTTTGCATACATATAGCAAAGGTGATGAGGCATCTGGCATGTTTTTGTGAAGCTGCTTCACTTTGATGTTGCACACTGAATATATCATCAGCGGCTGCTCGGGTAAAATAATGATGAATATATTATTTACTTAAGAGATCAAGTCACGGAGCTTTGATAGCTGTAACCCAACAATTCTTTTAGCCATAATTTCTCAGTAGCAGTATTAAGTAGTAGTATGGAGAGCATTTGATCTCAGTGTTTCACCATATTCTGCCATATGTGTGGATATGGTAATGGCATGCTGTGCCTAACTCCTCTTTCCTTGTACCAAGGAATTCAATTCAATTTTCAATTCAATTTTATTTGTATAGCGCCAAATCACAACAGAAGTTGTCTCAGGACACTTTCCATATAGAGCTGGTACAGACCAAGCTCTTTTATCTACAAAGAAACCAACAAGGACACATAACATTGTTTGAAACCGTATTACTGTGAAATCTGTCTCGTTCATGGCAAGCTGCAGTGCCGCTCCGTACAATTTAAACTGCAGCCTACAGTAAAACAAATCACCATGTGTGCGTATGTGATTCTTTTTCCTACAGTCAGATGAAGTGCTGCTCTCTTCTGGCCACAAACAGTCATTGCAAGTATTTACTCCAAGGCTGGAGAGCTCGTGTCGAAAGCATTGTTTGTGTTGCACAGCAGCAGTGTGCAACACACAACCATTCATCTCAATATAATAAACAATAGCATCTGTTGGAATTATTATTGCCTAATGCTCGGATGGTGCAGAGAAAGTCAAAACTGAATTATGTACCCTTTTACCATTTTATAGTAGATAAAAGGGTAATCAGAAAAATGTCTATTGTCCTTGCATCAACAACATGTATTAGGTTAAATACCATAAAATGGGATTTTGCCGCGTAGTTCCCATTAAGGATGCACAAGGATCTGCAAACCAATGAGTTTGTGCTGCCAAAGCACAGATTTCCTCTGCAGAGAGAGGGCTTACCCACACTCTCACTATCATGTACAGAATTCTCCAATACACAGTGAAGATAAATGAGAAATGGATCGAATGAAAAAATAGATCAAACTTAGAGTCTGTGATGTTTCATCAAAGCTAAGTTGCCCCTGACACTCTTAAGTGTCGGTTTTTAAGTATCCTGTTTCCTGTTATTCAGTCCCTGTGGTAGTTTGTCAAAAAACACTAATATTTGCTCTCTGTGATGCCGCAGCAACATCGACTGAGGCTCACCGAAACGTTGATTTATGAATGCATTTAACAGAAAAGACAGCAAACAGCAGAATATGAGTCAGGTGATAAACTCCATAAAAATTGTACTGTGATTGAGAAAAAAAAGTGATTAACATACTGGAGTTGTGTTACTTGAGTCATTTGCTTAAGCACCACAGATTAAACTTTATTTAAATTAGAACAGTAAAAGTCTACAGTGCCAAGTGTGAATATACACAAGAATTTATAGATATTATCTTGATGTGATGAAGGAATACATTTTTACTTTTGACAAACATTCTAGTGGTGGCATAGAAAGTCAAATACAGACAGTGTTGAACCCAAGATTACGTAAATGAAATCAATGCACTTTGAAAAGTTTCCAGATGAATGAAAAAAGCTTAATTTATTCTTTATTCCTTACAAAGCATTTACATTGAGATACCGCAGCGTTTGGCACATGTTTTGGTAAAAGACAGTAGAGCTGGCACATTGCAAAGGAAAAGATCTGTTCTGTGTCTGCATCTGAATTATTAGTGATAATATCCATGATAATGCTGACTCTCCACGGCCAAATACTTTGTGAGGAAAAGGTCTGGGTGCTCAGCCACTGAAAGAGTCCTGCTCAGATAAAATAACAAAGTAAAACTTCTCTCTTATTACAGCCTTAATGCCACATTAACACAAATTTAACGCAATAGGAAAAAGCACAGAGACAAATAACACAGCAACAGAAAGAACACAGTCGTATGTACTGTTAATAAACGTGCCATCTATTGGCATTCAACAGCACAGGCATCCAAACAGCGATGCTAAAGATACACGAACAAACGGTGAAACACAAAGGGTCCTGTTACTGTACGTCTGATGCCTTAACTCTGTGGTGACGTGTGTGCTGATGACTGTCCCTCTTTGGAGATAAGTCATGAACATGCAGACGGACAGGCGGGCTGCCCACTCTAAAGCACACAGCTCTCATTACAGTCAGTGGTGCTGCCAGCTGATCTCCTCTTCAGCTCCCTGCCCTCTGGTTGGTGATGGGGGTGTGGGTGGTTCCCCTGCGACCGGTGCCCTGGCTCCTGCAGCTTGCTGCCATCAGACCCCTGACCCCTCTCAGGCTTCACATGGAGGTAGGCGCGAACGCGGTGGTGCTGCGCCACGGTGCCACTGAAGTCGATGACGCGACACTCATACGTGCCCTCGTCTGACGGCTTGACGCTGGAGAGACGGAGCTTGTGGGAGATGTTGCTGCCGGCCACTTTTACCACCTAACAGGGACAAAAGATGATGTACTCTTTGCCATATGACTAAAGCGCATACTATATAATTCTAAACTACAATCCTTCTGTACTTAATGAAGCTCCTATCCATGAATGGAAACATATCTTGCAGAATCATTACGTTTTCTCTGATATTGTCTTTGCTTTGTGCCAGTTGACAGTTGATGCAAGATCAAACTCACGCTAATTTTGGTGGCATCTTTGGATGTTTCCTCCAGGGGTACAACCTGCACAGAAATATGCATGATGCATTAACAATAGAAGGATCATTCAGGCTGCACTTTTCTAAAATCACCTCATGCTAAAAATATCTCATTTCATTGACTCACAGTAGCAAAATCTTACAATGGACAAACACTTTGATGGTTTCTGCAGTGTTCCCGGATTGCTGATCTGTCCAAGTTGACATTTTCTCTGGTGGTTGAGCGTGAAGCATGTGCATATATGCGCATGCTTTCTGTGCATGTGCATATTCAAATATGTGTGTGAGCACACACACTCTACAGCACCAGTCACGTAAGCCTCTGAGCAGGAGAGTGTGTGTGAATGCGTATGCAGAGGCACAGAGGTATTCTTTTGGGCATAGGTATGAATTATGCATGGAGCAGACAGAGATTTTGAAAATCTATTTCTTTCTCAGTGCCAATTATAGTGTCTAGAGGCACAACAGGGGAGCCTGAGTTCCCCCATGATGGGAGAGAGTCAACCTGTTCCCCCAGTGCTGGCAAATGCTAATCAGCAATTATCCCTCCGTTTCCGTGCCAGAGGGTTTCTGTCATGGCTAATACTGCGTTTCTCTCTGCCTGACACACAGTAAGCTTTAGGTGCAGTCCGAGCGCTTCTGTCCAAATGAACTGAACCACAACAACTGAAAATGAATGCTGAAAATAGACTTTGTAATTCTACTTAACAGACAAAAAATAAAGGTTTAAAGAAGAAGAAACAGGTTTTCAGAGTATTATAAAAATCCTCTCAAACATCTGGGCTGCTTTCCAGCACTGACCATAAGCACCTCCATGATACAGGAAATTAGTTCCATTTTGTTTCCCATTATCCTTTTTACTGGGAGCCACACAAAATGTTGTTTGGTAAGATAACAACAGAAGTAAATTTTTCTAGCTCTCCACATATGAAACATTTAAGTTAGGCAGTTACTTCTAGCATTACTTTTTTCTTTTTGTTTAACTTAGTGCACAACTTTTATGTTACTATGTTGTATGCTGGATAATATTATTGATGTTTTCTTTTTGTTTGGTATTTGTGTTACTGGACATCTTCCTATATCTGTAATGTATGATAAACAGCAGCGTCTTGTAATCCCAGATGGATGAGCCACATGTTTGGAATGACAGATATAAAAGTAGACAAAAAGCACCACATGCACTCCTGCAGTAATACAGTGATTACCATCCTCACTTTGTCTGACTAACTGTTAGACTATTTCAACTGTTTCTTTCATGGGACTGTTTCATCTTCTGTGCTCTCTTGCTAACTAGCTGTCACTCACTCTCAATTTGAAATGAGTGTTAATGTGTGACAAGGGACTGGTGCTGCTGTAAATTTAAGCTAAGCATCTCACAAATATGTGGATATATTTTTTAATCAAATCTCTATTTTGATGATTTTTATGCTGAGCTGATGAGAAGAGCCTTCCATGTACCCCCTGCCAACTGCAGAAGTGCCCCCCCCTGGGGCATGAGTGCCCCTATTGGGACTCACAGCAAGACAACTTGTTTTCCCTCGCAGCTTACATTATTAGTGATGTGGGCAGGCTTCTCCTGCCAGTCGCTGCGGTCCTTGATGTACCACCACTGGATCTCCAGGGAGTAGGAAGGAGAGCCAGCCCCGCGGAAGGAACAAGCCATCTCTACATCCTCACCGCTCTGCGTCGTGATGTCGTGTGGCACCTCTGTAAAGAAAGCTGCAAGAGAAATAATAAAAAATATTTAGGGGACATGATGCGCTTAAGACATCCCCAAAATGACAGAAACTGGCAACATTGCTGCATCACACTTCAGCAAGAGAAACAATATCGGAAACACACAAGGGTACAAGGTGTTGGTAGCCAAGTAAATAGAGCACAGAAATTCAGGGAGAACAGCGACTCAACAAACCAGTGCTACGTCACATATGAAACTAACGTTACTCTGTGGTCATTTTGGGGTGTGATCCATCATCAGTTATCTGCAGTATATGCATGAGAGCCCTGTAGCCTGCTTTTCACTCTCCTAGTCTTTTGAAGGCTTCTCTACACACTGTAGTAGCAAGCTCTTTGAACAACATTTTGTCTTTGTTTCAAGAGAAGTTGAAAGGAAGCAGAACATAAACTGAACTGAAAGAGTGTCAAGAACGTACGCTATAATCCGTCAGTCGCTGGCTCAGCAGCCAGAGCTGAACATTGTACTGATGGACTAATTTAGAAGTGTCATTGCTCTTCAAGCCCACGCACATAAGACCAACCACCTACACAGAGAACATCATTTTCCCTGGATTGGCCTGCGGTAATGGTCAATAATTCAACAGAAAAGCACATTTTCCATCACATATCATCTGACTCAGCACACAGTATGTGTGTGGGGGGACAGTTTGTAATCCTTCTAGACACTCAAGTAAAACAGAGACATCAGCTGAACCACATGAACCTTCATCCATAAACACACGTTCAGCGTTCTTAAAACACACTTACAAACACTTCTGCTCACAACAACAGGAAAAAGATGATATTCTCTGTCTAAAATGTACCATCTGCTGATTGTGATCAAACAAGGAACAAACAAACAAAAAGCGTGAATCAGGTTGTTCATAAATGATAATATATTTAAATGAAGGCACAACGTGGAGTTATTTTTTCAGATGTTACAAATTTAATTTGGCAACTACAGCAAAGTATTTTAAGAGCTCATATGAACTAGATATGAGTCACCTGCTACTGCAGGGCCAAGCTCACACTTCCAGGAATTAGGCTGTCCCAGGAGAAGTCAGCATTATCTTTTTTTATTTTTATTAGGGCTGTCAGTTTAACGCGTTAATTAGATTAATTAATTACGATGCAAATTAACCCAAATAAATCATGAGTGGCAAGTCAATGCGCAAGCATTTTAAATTTGGCCCTTTGAGTGACCTGTAGGCTGCAGTGGCAGGGCGCATCCTACCTGTGCCACTAGTCAAAAGCAGGGTGACAACTGACATGGATGCGACACCAGAGAGCGAGGCAAGCCTACTTGGACCTTTGAACGGCAAGTTTATTTATAAAAAGAACAAAGATGGGACTATTAACAAGAACGCAGTGATTTGTACCTTGTGTAAAAAAGACTTTTCCTATCACCGTAGCAGCTCCAGCCTGAATTATCATTTCATGCTGAGTTAGGAAAACGAATGAGCAAAGCCATGACAGAAAAACTGACAAACTCAATCGCAAAGTGGGTTGCTGCTGATTGCAGGCCGATTTCAATCGTGGAAGACGAGGGCCTAAAAGAGGCGTTTCAGATAGCGTCATCTGACTCTAATTTCCAGCTACCGTCGAGAACTACAGTGATGAAAAGAATTCACCAGCTGTAATGTGAATGTCAGTGAATTGTAATGTCCTAGAATTCAAATTCTTTATTTGGGGACCGTTAGCAGATATGAAATTAAAATGCGATTAATTAGATTAATTAATTACAAATCCTGTAATTAATTAGATTCATTTTTTTAATCGCCTGACAGCACTAATTTTTATTTATTTTATTGAAAGTCTGTTTGCGCTGTTTCTGAAAATATGCTCTAAGTACACCCTCTGTGGTGATCTGCTAGACTGGTTTTGAGTTGAATCCAACAACGTGAGTGACATCAACATCTCAAATGTTTGGCAAATGTTTTTGGTTTTTCTTGGCTGCCTCCAATTTATTAAGCCCAGTCTGAGCCAACAAAGTGTAGCAAGTAGCATACTATCGTATTAATATATAAGATATTTTTTCCAAATTACCTTCCAGCTTTTCGATGGTTAAAAATATTGAGTCTTTTACAGTGTATGTTTGCCAGTATGGAGTAATAGATATGTGAGACTAGAATAAAATGTCCTGAGCTGCACACTGTCGTAGTCTCGTAGTCTAGTCACTGTTTTGGTGACTTTGTTCTATGCTAATAATTGACTTCGGCCTCAGATGCTTGTGTGTATTTATTGCAAAGTTTAACACATTTAATTCATATTGAATGAACAGTGTCGTCATTACAATACACAGTAAATAAGAATATCGTGTCATGGTAATCTTTTAACATATAAACCTGAATAATATTGAACTAATCAATGCGAATCAGTTGTTGCATTAAAAAGACTTTGATGATCAGGGCCTGTCCATAAAAACCAAATGCTCTAGAAGGCTAGACTAGAATGGAAAGAGTCTTAACCCAGACAACACAGTTAGAAATGACATGAAATCAAACTTGGTGGCTTTGCTCCTTTGTACAATTAACTTCACACACAATCAATACCAACACCAGGCTAATGTTATACACCATGAAGTGTATTCTCATTATAGTCAGTTTAATGATGTGCAGACAATATTCACACAGTACTGACCATTCTAATTATAATACTGTGCCATGAAAGTATAATACACATACACCATCTGAGGAGATGTGCATTGATTAAATGTAAATGTACAGTATCACACTGCATTGAGCCTTGTTTTCACACTCACCAAATACACACTTCTAACTCATCTCACTCATTTGTCTCTTGCATCCTCTCTCAGTCTCAGTGATTGCATTGATTTTACATGAGCATATTTAAGATATATTACCAGAATGAGAGTGCTGAGCCAATGATTTTTTCTGTGGTGCTGTTGTGGGCATCTCCTGATATTAAAACAGAAGAGAGAAGAGGGGCTGTTTTGTAACTCATGCATTCTTTCTTTCTTTTGGTCAGTTTTGCAGCTTTTGACATTATTTTTGTTTTTTAGGGCACTTTGACAAAGGTTGACAATATGACATCATGTTTTGTGCATCTGAAGGGCTTAAAATATTTCTTCATTGAATTCAATAACAAATAGCAAAAAGCCTTCATCCATTAAACTATATCAAAAACCTGTTGTATGACAACACTTGGTAGCACAGAGCTACTAATGCAAGTTTGTGTCATATAGACTTGATAGCTACATTATTACAGATCCTGTCTGGTTTTTGTATTCCTTGAACCTGCATGAACTGAGTTATTGCATTAACATTGACTTATTATCACCTTATAAAGTTGATATGACGAAAGCATCCGCAAACATTTGTTTATTTACACATCAGACACAATGCATCATTCATTAGGAGTCATGTTTGTGGCCACCCAGCTCGGTCCCCTTACAGTCAAATACCAACACTTCGTCACGCCTCGGCACCTGCTGTTGCAGTCAGTTGCTGGGTCTCACAGAGATGCTAAAGTGTATCTTGTGTGTTTGTATCTGACGCTCTGGGACAGGTTGGGTCACCTGATAAAATTAAGTTCAATACTTCTTTCCACTTTGTTTGGGTATCCATCACCTCATGAGAGAACACTTGGCTCTTTAGTTGCTAAATGTTCTCCAATTAGTCCCTAACTTTTTCTCTCAGCTGTTTAGTGCTGAGCTGGTAGGAAAAAGTGAGTACACACACTGCTGCTGCTGCTGCTGCTGCTGCTGCTGCTGCTGCTGCTGCTGCTGCTGCTGCTGCTGGAAACCGCTTTAGTGAGAGTGATAAGACTGAACCAAAACTGCAAAGCTGTAAAATCAAAACAAAGAGCTTAAAGATGCTAAAATGCTCCGCAGAGCAGTGATGAGTTGGTCTGTGGGTTCATCACCTTTTACATCAAATAATCCTTCTGAGAGTGTGAAAATAAGTGTCAACTGCTGGAAATACAATAATGCTAATGTTGTTTACCATCAACAATAAATTAGTGTGACAGACCAAATCAAAGGTATGGGTACTGTTTGATCTCCACATCCCCAAACATCCACAACACTTCTCTGATGAGAATAAAAAATATTCCTGTATGTTCTACTTTATTATATCTATTTTAGCACTTTGTATTCAGTATTTATTCTGATGCTCGCTGCTCCGACTCAAAATCCCCCAAACGCATCAGCAGTCTCCCACTTAAACAAACTCACTGTAAATAAACAATGAAGTTCTTAAAACTCATCATACATACATAAGTTGTTACATGCACACATAGAAATTTGAAGGAACAAAAACTTATCTAAGTACGTTATCTACTCACTCAATCAGTGTGAAACCAACCCTTTACTGAAACAGTGAAAAGTTTCACATAGAGCCCGTCATTGTGCATCAAGAGTGATGAGAGAAAAAGCAGCAATATTCTACCTCTCGTCTACAGAATGATCCTCTTTCAGAAAAATCCTGCATTAGGCACACAAAGTATATTCAGACCAGGGGAGCAAACAGAGGAGTCAGCCGTCGTTTCTGTTTTCGACATTCATGTGAAGTTGATCCAGCGATGAACAGGAAGATGTAAGGAAAAAGGCTTTGAAAACAGGGCCGGTGGAGCGGGCTTTGGTGTCGTTTGAGTGACTGGGCCCTCAGGAGTTGTGCCCTTGATGCACCGCTGCTTGCGGCCAGGCAGTGGCCTCATTTGTCAGGAGGAGACGTACTGTAGGGTTGGTGCCAGACAGGGGCCAAGAAGGGTAGAGGAAGAGGAAAAGAGAGAAAAGAAGGACAAGGGCAGAGGTGAACTGAGGCGAGCGTGGTGAGAAGAAAGAGATGAGGAAGATAGATGGAAAAGTGAGAGGAAATGCTGTGAGAGGAGCTTTGAAGCACAGTGACTGAATACACGCACACACACACGGTGATAAGAGGGAAATAGGACCTTTAGAAAGGATTGTTAGTAAAGAAACGACATATGGGAAGGTATGCAGACATAGAAGCATGTGCTGCTGTGCACACTGAACCTTGTTCACAATACCTGCAGACAGTGAGACAGCAGTCCACACACAGCAGCCTGCATGTTCACATGTTTTCAGTGAACCTGGCCTTTGCAGATGTACAGAAGTTCAGTGGAACTCATGTGGAGCATCTTAATGACACTGTTGTCCAGCCTGATATGTAAAAATACCTTTTTCTGCAATGAAACAACTACTTTGTCTCATTTTGCAGTGCGTTATAAACAAACAACACATCAGCCACAAGCTCATGCTGCAAAGTGTTCACTACCAGTGTTTTCTTTAACTTCTGTTTCAAAATAAACATATCTGAATATATTTACTAGCAATATTTGTGAAAAACAGAAAAAAAGGCTTTGCACACAGTGCTCTCCCAGTGTTGGCTCTGCAGAAGCTGCAGCTACATTCACAGGCCAAAGTTACTTCAGGACTAACACAGACTGCAAATCAACACATTTTGTTCAGATCCCTGACAAGCTACTGACTCATCTATTGAAAGCCACGACAGACTTCAAATCTTTGTGTATGCGTTTAATTCTCGAGCTGAGAGATAAGTAAGCTGGCTAATTTACAGAGCCAAGACAAAATCTCTCCATTTGTTGGAATGAGGGCGGCATGGTGGAGCAGCAGGTAGTGCGCGTGCCTCACAGCAACAAGGTTGCCGGTTCGATCCCTTGGCGGGGCCCTTCTGTGTGAAGTTTGCATGTGTGAAGTTTGCATGTTCTTCCCGTGCATGCGTGGGTTCTCCCCGGGTACTCCTCCCACAGACCAAAAACATGCTTAATTGCTTAATTGGTGACTCTAAAATTGCCCCTAGGTGTGAGTGTGAGTGCATGTTGCCCTGCAATCGGCTGGCGACCGGTTCAGGGTGTACCCCGCCTCTCGCCCGTTGAAGCTGGGATAGGCTCCAGGCCCCCCGCAACCCCGAAAGTGATAGGCGGTATAGATAATGGATGGATGGATGTTGGAATGAAGTGCTTGGAACATTTCCTGCATTATAAGGGGTTAAATAGTTGAGCACATGTTTTGTCATGGCAACATGGAGGTCCATTATGTGCAAGCAAGACAGCACTTGATGGTAAAAAATAGCGCACTTGAGCCACTTGAGAATAATTCTTCTGTCTGGCTCTACTATATTATGGAAATTATCCTGAGACTGAAAAATAACAGGCGAGATAAAGATACACCACAGTCAGACTCAGTGTAGCTCTCAGTTCACCTGGTCCATGGGCATCTTACAGTATGAGTCCTTGTTATGACGCTGACAGAGAACAAACTGTTCCTTCTTCCCCCTTTCTGAGACTCATGGTAGGTGGTAGCTCTCATGTACTGTGAGACAGAGCGCACAAATCTCAGACAAATCAGCTACAAGTGGCTCATGTGAGGCGGGCTAGACAACGAAAAACACATGCACACAATGCAACAATTTGATTGTTAATGGCACCAAATCAACTTAATCAGCACTGTATTATATTTGAAGAAGAACTGAGTAGAAACCACACAAGAGTTGAGAGCTGCTTCCACATATTCATCTGCCCTTTTCTTGTTATGCGCCAGATATACAGAGCAGTGCTGTAGATGAAATATTTAATTATTTCACTGAATCAAGTTGAATTATCCGGGTACTCAAAATAGTAGAGACATTTTACAAATACTTTTCTGATTCTTCTATTGTAGGGAGAATTAAAATGCCACTGGGTGAAACAAATGGAAAGAGATGTAACAGACTGTCTTGTCAGACAAACCATCGCGACACACCAAGCTATGAAAACAGGAAACAAAAGGACAGGTGGACGTTGAAGCAGACAAAAGTGTTCTCCTGGGTAGGATTTTTAATTTCTGGACAGTTCTGCGGAAAGCAAAAGGAGACATAAACATGACATGCTTCTGCTCTGTCTGGTGATTTGGCTGCACAGTGGGACACACAATTTCCTGTAGCACTAACTGTTCCTTCAGTGCCATTGTAGACTGTAATCACAGCTGGTATAATGATCCACTTTTCATCTGATGATGCCTGTTGTTCCCGATCGCAGGAAAATCTTTCCCAACCTGAACATAACAAGTCCATGAGATTCAGAAATATCATGTGAGGGAATGTTCTGATGAACACTCTAAAGTGAAATGATCCAGACATTAAACAGTAACGTAACCAGACCTACAACCTAGAAGTATCTGCACACTGCATGTTGAAATTCTTGATCAGCCAATTACGTCTTGACGTTGACACAGTTCAAAGCTAACAATACCTGGCGACAGAGAGCCTTTGTGCATGGAGACATAACTCTAAGAAAAGATATTTACTTTGTGGTTTCCATGCCAAGGATTCCTCTTTTTATAACAGTATTAACTTTGTTTGAAAAAGCACTTTGCGAGAGTGTGTTAAAAGGGGCAGAAAGAGTGAAAAAAGTAGAACCTGGTTCTACTTCACTGCCTGATGCCTGATGAAGAGCATAGAGGGTATGACAAAACTTATCACAATGTCTTGTTTTAATGTGTTTTGAACATATGGAGCTGAGGCCTGGAATGGCAGAGAACTTCGCTGTGCATAAAATATATGAGCAAAACAACAGAGGCTGGCATTTCAATCATGTGGGTTTTCTTAGTATTCGATGCAGCGGGTGGCACTTTTTTGTCATCCTGAAGATACAGTATCAACAGCTAGCGGCAGAGCACAGACAGCAGCATCTGTCACTTTGAACAGGCTGTGTTCCCACAGACAAAAAGATGCTTGTGGGACACACAGTAAAAGACACAAAGAAGAGCACAAAAAAGGATGATATGGGCAAAGAAAAGGCAAAATCCGATCTGAATTGAAAGTAATGTACTGCTGACATTATAGCTTATTACTTGATGAGCTGACCAATGGAAAATCAGTGGATAATAATGCATTATAAATCAACTGTTTGCAAAACTTCTGCCTTAAACAGTGATTATTCAATTAGCAACCTTAACAGCCAAGACAGGCCAGACCACATGGAAGATGATTATGATGTGACTGAAATGTTTTACTTATATGTCTCAATGGAAGGTCTGGAGGTCTTAGTCTCTATTGCATTGATCTTTGTGTCCATCACCTGACCCACTGAGATTTATGGACGTGCATGTCTTTGTATTGTCTTTGCTCAACTTTTATTTTCATTGGTGATTAATCTGCTAATGTCAGAAACCTGTGAACCTGTGACATCTTTAAACTGCTTGTTTTGTGAAGCCATGCAGTCTAAAACCTAAAAAGATTCAATTTGCAGTGATATCAAACAGGAAAAGAATCCAATCCTCACATTTGAGATGGTGAAAGCAGAGAACATTTGGCATCTTTGCTTAAATAATGGCAACAATTAACTGATTATGAAAATAGTTACTGTTCCATTCTCTCAATCCAATTGACTCGATTAACTGTCGAATCATTTCAGGTGTCCAACAGCACACCTGGTAATTAAAATAAACTGGAGCAGTTGAACGCATTATTTTGTATTGACTCTATTGATTATACTACAACATACATAACCCTGAAATACAGCCCCAATTCCAAAAAAGTTGGGATGCTGTGTAGACTCTAAATAAAAAGAGTGCAGTCATTTGGAAACAAACTGTGTTTAAAGACAGCAGTTTTACTAAGTGTTCCTGAGCTCATGTAGCAATATCCTTTATTTAATCATGTGTTCACAAAGTGGTGAACCTCTCTCCATCCTTGCTTGTGAACGACTGAGCCTTTCCAGGATGCCCCTTTCATACCCAATCATGATACTCTCACCTGTTACCAATGAACCTGTTTACCTGTGGAATGTTCCAAACAGGTGTTTTTGGAACATTCCACATCTTTCCCAGTCTTTAGCTGCTCCTGACACAACGTGTTTGAAACACGTTGCTGCATCAAACTCAGAATAAGCAGATATTTACAAAAATCATTGAAGAGGATGAGATTAAACATTAAATATATTGTTTTTGTACTGCTTTCAATTGAGTATATGTCAAACACGATTAACAAACGACCACATTCAGCTTTGTTTTACACAGCATCCCAACATTGTTGGAATCAAGGTTGTACCTGAAGATACACACTAACAATTTTGACCAGTAGTGGACAGAGCGTGGCATACTACAGGAGTATTAGTAGTTAGTATTAGGAGTATTGCAGCTGTAGCCGTTTTGCACACATACATTTCACAAGTATGTCTGTTAATGTGATCTTTTTTTCCTCTTATTCCTCACATTGGTAATGAGGCAGTTTGTCCTTCACTGGAAATAAATCAGTGAGCAAAGTTAATTGTAAGATGGGCTCAAAGAGCATAACAACAATTATATTTAAGCTGCATGATGAAAGAAAGAAAAAGATGGCAGTTTTCTATATGCTTCCAGCACATCATGTGGAGAGTCACTTTGAAATCTATTTTCATTTGTCATTTTTCATTTCTTCCCCCTTCTCCTCCATCTGCTAAAGGAGCTCTACTTTGTCCTTTGATCTTTTTTGAACTGCTGTGATTTCTTGGCTTTGGTTGAGATGAATCTCTGTGTTAGAGAGATGAATATTGCAAAATGATAACTGGAGAGGCTATTTTCTCCATCACTTGGCATTCTGTGCCTCCACCTCGTCCATTACTTTCTTGTATAGGAACACCTTGTGCATTATGGCTTGCACAAAGCATGCGATAAAAAAACATAGCAGCACCATGTGTGTCAGAGTAATGCTGCACCTTTTAAAACGCATTTAAAATGCACACAGCTACATTTAGACACATACACTGTGTGCTGACAACAAGCTACAGGGCACCACACACAGTGAGAGACACACACAGAGTAAGTCTCCCAGGATGCTGAACACCTGCCAGAGCCGGTGGGCAAGGCTCCAGGAGATGTAGTGAGCTACTCTGAGAGTTGGAAGCATCTCTTTATGCCAGACTCCAGAGAGCCAATAGACACAGACTGCCCACTCAGCGAGAGAAGAGGAGGAAGCATGGAAGGGAACCGAATTAAAGGAGGAAGGAATCTGAGAGCACAGAAGAGGCTTAAGTGAAAGACAGAGGCAGAAGGAGCACCTAATAGGTAGAAAGTAAGAATGAAAGGGCAATAGAAAAGGAGAGAGGAGAGCAAAAATGTAGTGCTTTGAACAAGAGGTGGAGATTTGTGGAAGACGTTACTGAGCTGGAGAGAGACAGCAGGAGAGAGAAAGAAAGGATTTACACAAGAGAAAGAAAGAGGTGGAAAATTGAGAAAAATCTTGTGTGTGCAGAATCAGGGTCTTATTGGCTGGCTGGGGAAATGGGAAAGTGCAGGAATTACCTTGCAGCTATAAGCCTGTCCTACTGTATCTGCGGACTCCCGAGTGTATTTGAGGACTCCCCGTGCAACTCTCCCCTTGACTTGACTTTGACTTCACACACTGTGGTTTCAAACGGCTGTGGAGACTCAGCAAGCGTCATTAATTCTTCACCAGTTCTCCTTCGCACTCTATTTTGGTTGTAAGTTGGAGAAAATGATTTTCTTATGTTTGAAAAAATCATCAAGGGTTGATTTTAAAAAATACTTACAATACAGGCATGTATTGTTTACATGACGTAAACAGTGTGAAATCACTATCAGATTTGATCTTGTTTAATCTCAGAAATAAAGACAAATTGTGACATATAGTCATCAAAAATGGCTTGTTTTTATGATATCAGTCAAAGTTATCGCCCTGCTTCGCTTAGTTGCTGATGCTACACCTGTCAAATTTGTAATGATAGCTAGTGTGGCTTACAGTTTACAATGGTGGCAGATTTCCATTCGAAATTCATGGGGATTTTTTAAACAATGGGTCTTTGATTTCAGACAGATGTAGACAAAAGCAGGCTCATTTTTTGCCAGTGACCATCGATTTTATTGGGATGAAATGACAACCCTCATTAGCAGATTTTAGCAGCTGTAGTCTGTGGTCTGTCAGTGTCTGCGCGTGAATGGAGTTACAATATGCCTCCTTCAATTTCTGTCTTCACTAATGGATATGGCTTCTTCACTTGTCGGTCAGAGCTCTCCATTAAAGCTTTTTTTTTTGGAACTTATGGACATATAGGCTATATATCTGTCATAGTTTCTGTCTCTGATGTCCATCACCACATTCACTGCCTTTTAAAGCTTTAAAACTTGTCAGAGGAACATTTCACCACCTTGTTAAAGCTGTCGGAGACGACATACAGAGATTGAAGATGACCGATATTGCAAGTACTACTGTGGGTTATTCTGTAAAACATTATTCATTTCTAGCTGACACTGAATACAACAAGATACGCTTTACCTTTGTAATTGTATCATTTTACTGTATGACAAATGCTGGATGTGTGTGTGATGTATGTAGAACAGGAATCCAGGATTATCTGTCAACATTTTGAATTAAAAAAAACAGCTAAAGTGAAAATAAAAATCTAATACAGAAAATCGGATTTAGCACGCACTTCTAAGCACTGACTTGGCTTTTATCTCCTCATTCTCTATTGCTGGAGGCTATTTTCTGAGCTGCAAGTGGAACTTCTTTATAGTAAACTGCAGTGATCAGCATCTTCTAACACCAGGAAACATTACCTTTGGGAAGGCAGGGACATGAAATCTCACAGAGGAGCAATTTTAACCGAAATGATGAGCATTAATTATAACAAAACTCTTCCCAATTGGCACATACTGGTTGAAGAAAGAGTAAAGACACTGAGCAATACCCAAACTTTGTTTCACATGCAAAACTATCTATCTATCTATCTATCTATCTATCTATCTATCTATCTATCTATCTATCTATCTATCTATCTATAAAATACAGTTACTAACATATACTGTAACAGAAAGAAAATTTCACCTGTGATGTGTAAAAAAAAAAAAAGGGTGACATCCGCTTTAACAGGTACTACAGACCTCAGCCTGTTTCAAAGATTGAGATAATGGCTGCAGAAGCAAAGCCTCAGGAGACTCAGACAAGGGAAACAAGGAAGAACAAGTGATCCACTGCTGGCTGCTGATTATTAAATGTGCACCTCTCCCACACCTGAAGCACCTCAAGAAATATAAGCATCTTTATCAAATCAGCCGGGCGGCACGGTGGCACAGCAGGTAGTGCGTGTGCCTCACAGCAAGGCAGGGCCTTTCTGTGTGAAGTTTGCATGTTCTTCCCGTGCATGCGTGGGTTCTCTCCAGGTA
The DNA here is from genome assembly GCF_039877785.1 of Chaetodon trifascialis. Lineage (NCBI taxonomy): Eukaryota > Metazoa > Chordata > Actinopteri > Chaetodontiformes > Chaetodontidae > Chaetodon > Chaetodon trifascialis. The sequence goes on along the minus strand of NC_092058.1, from coordinate 19,909,021 downwards.
CTCCAGCTTCCTCCCACGGACCAAAAACATGCTCATTAGGTTGATTGGTGACTCTAAATTGTCCTTAGGTATAAGAGCGTGAATATTTGTTTGTCTATATATGTTGCCCTGTGATCGGCTGGCGACCGGCTCAGGGTGTACCCCGCCTCTCGCCCAATGACAGCTGGGATAGGCTCTGGATGGACAATGGATGGATGGATGGATGGATCAAATCAGCATATAACCATGAAGCTATGTGACTTACTATCTGTGTAGTAATGTTTACTCAGACAGTACTTGTCCATAATATTGATTTACTAAAGGGTTCTGTTGTAATGACAAATTAGGAAAGTGGATTCATGATAAGAATAATCATTGTATCAACATTTTCTCTCTTGTGATCACAAAAGTGAGCTGAAACATTGTATGACCCTGTTAGACCTGGTTCAGATTGTATGCTGACTGATTTTTGTGATGTGTTTTTTGCAAATTGCATCTAAGCCACATTTGGAGGTGGACTGAAAATGTGACTCAGACCAGATTTCTACTGATGTGTCTCGGTTTGGAAGCTGTGGAAGAGTGTTTTGCGCAACTTGATTTGCGTCACACAACGACAACATCATGACCAGAGTTGACAGAAGTGCATCAGAGCGGCTGAGTAGAATCCATGCTGCTACAACAGAGTTGGAATGGAGGACAATAGTCCGTGGACAGATGCTGAAATAAACTGTCTGCACTGAAACCTGTCACAGTGATTGTTTGGAGGGCAAGATGCTGGATCTCCATTTCTTATATTTCCACACTGGAATCAAACTTGACAATAAAGACGTGTCAGCGGGTACAGTGGGTGATATCAGCAGGGGGCTGATACACTAGAACTCAGCAGAAGACTGTTGTTGGGAGCTCAGGCTGAGCTCCTGACATGCTGTCCAATTTGAAAGGCAGGCTAGTCCCAACAGAAAACCAAATCACCACCAAGTCCTGATGCCAGGACCAGAAGTGGATGGCAAGGAATCAACAGCAAACAGGATTCAGGCCTGGTCGTACTGGTGGTTGAACGCACTGACAAAAAGATGGGCTGAGAGCAGAAGACTGATCCTCAGGAAGTAGCCATGACGGTGGCATTAAACTAGCAACAAGATGTCAGACAGTCAAAGGACACTGACAAATCTAAAAAGGATGAAGCATCTCATGGAAATAGCTCAAACCAAAAGGACAAAAGAAGAGATACTAGCTCTAACAATAGACAGGGAGATGGAGAAAGGTAAGAACCGGGGGAACAGTGGAGAAAGACTAAGAGCAGAATACGACACAGAAAGAATCAGAATCAAAATCAGAGATACTTTATTGATCCCCGAGGAGAAATTGTTTTTGTTACAGGTGTTCCTTATAAGAATCGAAGAGATAGAAGAGATTAATTAGAAGAGAAAAAAGAAATATTATATAGAGAAGAGGATCTTGGAGACGAAGAGGGTTCCCCAACATGAAAAAGACTCTGAATCAGAGGGGCCAGACCGACCTGATCCTTCCCCTTCGGACCTTCATCGCCTGAATTTTGGGGCCTTGAGACAAAGGTCATAAAGAGCTGATTCAGATGGACTCACGACAGGCAGAAAATACCTCTTTTGCTCTTTCAAGGCCTGTCTAACAAGAAGACTATTCAGAATGAACAATGGCACCATCATTCAGAGAGCATATGGAGAATTAACAGAGGCTGAAGTTACAGCTGCCATAGTAGTGACAGATGCCAACCTCATGGTGAAAGAGTCACGGCAGGACAGCTGGAATGATGCTGGAACTCATTACAGGGAAGCAGAGGCTGAGGACAGACATTGTAGGATGCAGGGTACGGCTGTAGAAGAAGAAGAAGACTCCTTGAACCTCCTTCAATCAACTGTTCACATTTGTAAAACAAAAACTTGACAGACTTCATTCATTTTCAATCAGAGAGAATTTTGATCTTACTGTCAGGATACAGTTCCATTGAAAGTTGTTGCCCAGCTCGAATCTGCTGATTGGAGGATCTTTAATCAACATCGTGCAAAGTACACAATGTGTTCATGCCACAAACGCAAAACTGTTATGACAGTTAGGATAGATCCACTGCGAGAGCTCTATGCATACATCCCAAAGCATTAGCACCTCCAAATTATGCTGTGCCCAAACGAATGTCGTGCCTTCCTGCCTCACTTGTCCTTCCTCCTCCTCCTCCTCCTCCTCCTCCTCCTCCTCTCAGCTTTATCGATCTGACAGTTGTCAAATTGCCTTTCGGTTTGCTGTGCAGGCGCCCTCTTCAACCTGCCTGTGAAACACGACTTGTTGACAAACAGACTGTCTCCCGGTGAGTGCTGTGCCAACGTCAGGCCCTGACAAGCCTGCTCAGCAGACATCCAACTGTTTCCTGACTTTAATCAAAGTAGCGTCACCAGAAATCAATCCCATAACCTTGGTAGAATACTAAATCAACACAAAAGCTGACTCCACTGGTAAATTTTCGCAGCCCTGAACTGCCAGAGAAAAGAGGGATAATGGGAAATACTTCTGATGTGAATACTGACTTCCAGGGAAATTTCAAGCACATCGAGCTGTCTCATTTATAATGCTATATAGCTGGCACAGAAAGAATTTGCTTGACTTGGCCTTGTCTAAGTATAGATTTTCATAAAGGCAGGACTGTCAGAACCGTCCTCTAGCAGAGGCAGAACCCTTGTTTGACAATGCAAGTACAGTGCATGCATTTTTAAAACGGTCTTCCTCGGCATTTTTAAGCACATTGCTTGGAAAGCAACGATGGAAATGAGGCCATGAGAGCACAGAGGCGGCTGCTCGCTATCCACCAAAGACTCATTAAAAATGAAAAGGAGAGAAAATAATGAAAGAAAGCAACACGGTGGAGGACATAAATATATAAACAAATGTACACTGCTCAAGCCCATAAGAGACCACTCTTAAATATTTTCTCCAGGTCCCAGACAAAATGAGAGGGATAAATCCAGCCAGAGTGCCAGTGTGAGGTCAATCCATCGATCCTCTCTCCCTGCTATGGCGAGAGCTTGAGCTGTTTGAGGATGACTAAATTACAGAGGGCTTATTAGCATGGACAAGAAGCAAGTGTGACACCCACATCTGCGTTCGTCCGTCTGTGTGCTTGTGTGTGAACGAGACAGAGAAGCTTACAGGGTAAGGCCGTCTGCAGTCCTGCAAGCTTCTGCTTTTTTTTTTTTTTTTTGTCAAACCATTAAAGGATAAGCCTCGCTTCATTCTCTATTTCTCTTATTGTCAACAGATGACATTAAAAAGCGACAATGTGTTCGTCTCCCTCTCAACATTTTCCCCCGCTCCAGCTGTTTCAAACACACTACGGCTTTTAGCAAATGTTACACAAACAGGAGAAAATAGTGGATTTATTGGAAAGTACTTTAACCTGTGGATTTATACACATCTAGAGATCTAATTCAGTATCAGGTAAATTAAATGTCACTCAGCGCAGCGGTGCGGCTCACTGATGTGTCACAATTAGTTATTTGAAACTGAACTATCATTTGAACCTGCAAATCCACATTGTCCATCAGTTTGCTGACTTAAAACACGGCTGCCATACAGTAAATTTAGCTTGTCACTCAAATAAGGCAACGGCAAATGATTTAAGCTGGCAAAATGTACTGTATGCTGAGGCAAAAGCCAGAGACAGCAGCAAAATAGCACGGGCAGGATTATGAGCTAACAACAGCATCCCGTGGAAAACTAAACAGCGTTCTATCAAACGCTCCCCTCACAAAAAACGGGCTGTGTGGCAATTTGTGTTCATCTTTTTTTCTCCTTGACTCTTCTGATATTTTAGATGAAAATACAAATGAAGTTGGGGAATTTGATAACGGAGGCACATTTCTTACAGTCATGTAACAGCAGTCAAAGAATAAGACAAATAGAGGCTGGGAGCTGGAATAATATGATAATAAAATCCTTTTTGAGGTTAAGTGCAAACGTTTTTCACCTGAAAAGCTGCCACCTTATGGGGATAGCCAATAAAATCATGGTCATTAACTCAGTGTTTCCGTATGAGCCACATCCATTGGGCATGAAGAGAAGACGTGATGAATTATGAAGAAAAAAAGAAAATCAGACACAGCAAATACCAAGACATAAAAATCCATCTTAACGTTGTAACTTCCACCAAGGTGAATGTAAATAGCCCGTGAACAGAATCCCTTTGGGAGGAGGTATTTCACTAACTTGATGAATGGCTTTAATAATCAGGGAAGCCCCGAGGGAACACTGGATGAAACAACAAGCTCCTGTAATAGAGACTTGAGGCAGATATTTACTGTATCTTGATCTTAAAACGTTTTAATCCTGAATGCAGATAACCAGCTACAGGAGGAAGTTATGTTTGGCTAGTGAATACCAGAAAAACCTTCAGAGAGAAGGTTTCCACACAATACCCAATACAACCAGTAGGATATTTAGCAGAGTCAGTTTTACTGTTATTGTATTCCTATTAATACCAGGATGTTTATGGAGTTTTCTAGATTATGAAGATGAGTCAAAAGTTATAAATGTGAATACTATTTTCACCCTGACTTACTGTGCCAGATGATGTCTGTAGAATACAGTTAGTGTGTAAGTGAAAACCTATAACCATATGTGGAAAAGAAACACAATAAGACTGGCAAACAAAAATAAGTAGTCTGGGAATAACGCTATATTTGGTTCAGAATGAGCAGCGGGGCAAACAGACAGGAGCCTCCTTGGGGAAATAATCGTTCGCTGCGAGACCTTCAGCCTCCATTCAAGGTGGAAGGTAAAGTAATGAAATAAGAATGGAGCCGGTAATCAAGCAAGCAGCTGTCTGCCTGTTGCCGCCGATACTCCGAGCCCGCAGAGTGAATTTTTCATAGCCCCTGGGACAAAAGACTCAGAGAGGCTATTTCTGTGTTTTCCTCCCAGTGTGAGGCAACATGAAGTAGCACGTGTTGTTGACAACACATACCGGGGCTGTGAGCCACTTTCAAGAATGCACAATGTACTCCATCTGGACTCCCTGGGGATGAAAGACAGCATCATGTTCTATTTAGGTATGCTGCCCTTGAGAACCTTTAAAGGTACAATGAGTAAGATATGGTGGGAAATGCAGTTTAAAATGTTTAAAAAAAAAAAAAACATTATCCACTAAATGTGAAGCAGCATAAATGTCAATGACTTTTATGTATTGTGTTGCAGAGACATCTATTGAAGTTAGCATGCTAACGAGCTAGCCCCGGCCCGTCCTGTCTTGTACTTTGCGCCTCAAGAGGTGATAGTGTGACAATATACGTAGGCCGTGTCAAAAAACTTCTTCCACCTATTTTCATTGTTAAACGTACAAAACAACTGCACACCTTCTCTAGTGAAGTTTCTCTCTTTTTCTCTCGCCACATTTGTTTGCAGTGGCCTTCGACAGGTGGCCAATTCCTACACATTGTACCTTCAAGTGGTGGTGTGTTTTCATGCGGCAGCACAGTTAAGTGACCAAGCTGCTGAGAGCACTCTGCTAGACGTGATCTGACCAATCTGCAGCAATCCAAAGGACTGAACTTGAATTACGGTTGAAGCCGATTCACCTTGGTTAATGTAGTATTGTAAATTGCAGTAGGATTGTAAGGTAATAAAATCTTATTTCAGTGTGAGTCAAAGTGAGCTTATACAACCAGGATCTCATCATATATTTACTATATTCTCCATTCTTTCAATTAAAATACCATCTGTGTCAGTAGTTTACCATCACTGCACATTAAAGTGAGCACAGCTGACCATCTCAGTCAAAGGGCCCACACAGACCTCCATTTCTCAGCCTGTGTCACAGTGTGGAAATGCATTTCCTCCCTTTCATTTTAGTGCCTCGGAGTGCAGTTTTCTAAGATCTTTCTCCCATGACAAAAACATGCTGTCTACTGTTGGGTGGTTCAGAACAAATGTGAAGACATGGGGGCTGATTTATAACAAATGTTCTCAGATTTATATCGGAACTTAATCACTTCCAAAGGTGTGCTTACATTTGATTCATAGACGATGCCGTGCATAACAAACCTTGCTTAAGCAGGTTCTGTGAAGCCCATTTCTAAGAGACGTGCCTGTGATCTATAAATCTTAAATTAACTTCAACTGACAGCACCTGCCTCACCATTTCCCTTTAAGTGCCAGCACAAATAAGGGCTTGGTCAAAATTAATCCTAAATCAGTTTTATAAATGAGGCCCCTGATTCTGTTGTTTGAGCCAAAATGAAAATGAATCTGCATCAAGCTTAACAACAGATTAAACTTTTATTTTTTTAAGCAAATTCACTGGTTCCAGCTTCTAAATGTGAATATTTGCTGTTTTTCCTCAGTCTGTTATGATAGTAAATCAAATATCTTTGTGTTTTGGACAAAACCAACAATTTGATAATGACACTTTGGATTCTGTGATTTTGTGATGTGCATTTAAAAACTATTGATCAAATGACTCATTGGTTATTGGAGAAAACAATCTGCAGATCAATGATGAAAACAATCACTAGATGCAGCCCTTGTTGTTATACTGATTTTGTAGTAAGCATTGTCTCTTCCATGTGTTTTGCCTGTATTCTTAATTGAATAAACCTGACACCAAAATTGACAATGACAATCATCAAAAATAAGACTGAATATCCATTTTAATCAAGCTGTGCAGAAAACACCGATTTGTCAAAAGAAAATGATTTTTTTTCAGTGGAACAAACAAACAAACAGACAAATTTTTCAAGCCTAAGCATAACGACTTCACACCGGAGATGACAGCGTCACCAGAGGACGCAGCTGTCCCTTCAAGACGTGACATGCTAAAATGTACTCCCGCCTCTGGTATCCTCTTGAGGTGATCATTGGTTCAACCTCCCTCTCACTCTCCTGCTCTCTCCTACTGATCCTCCGCTGTGACAGCATGACTGTACAAGCTGTTGCCCCCCCCTTGCACAGTCAGGGCTCCATTAAATTGAAAGCCAATGCAAACTGTCTGGGCTGGCCGTCCTCATTAAGAGGACACCAAGCAGAGGACTGGCAGAGTATCCCAGACACTTTGGAAGCCTAATGAATTGGTACACGCCCCCACACTGAGAAAGCGGTACACTCCTGATAGATAACAGGATGAACCCTGCCAAATGTCACCATGTCTTGCACTGGAAGTGAAGGGTTCAGAATTGATGATGATGCCACACTTGGTTTCATCATCATCATCACTTCATACGTCATCTATGAGACGTAAAAACTCTGAGCGTCTTCCTCCGTCTCCACTGGTGAGGGCAGACACATGTTGCCCACAATGAGTTGGAGGCACTGATCCATGTAACCTGGTCGTTTGTCTTCGCACAGAACATATCATTTTGCATTGCATGCGATTCAGTCTACACTTCGGCTTGAGTGGAAACTGGGGTGCAGGGGCTAACCGGGGCCCAGCCAGATGCACTTATCTGAAACAAATGAGTCAGGGCTGAATCTAACAAGCACTCTCCAGAACAGTGCATTCAGCCTCTCTGCTCTACATGACGGCTCAGCTATCCTCGGCTTGGGCAATTTATCAACTGGGGAAAAAGAAAAAAGAAAAAAAGAAAATCCTGAGGATTAGTTAACCACAAAGGATACCACAACTCTCTTTTCTGGTGCTGGAGCTGCTGTTGTTCAGAGGTGAAAATAGAAAGCTTTTATTTTGTTTTCTGGATCAAGTTTTAAAAAATCTGAACGGAGGAGTTTTCATTCTTGCTAAGGCTTCACACCCTGAAGCATTTCTTCCTCACAGCCTGTCTGAGACATGGAGTGGGAAAGAGAGCACAACAATTACAGCCAATTTTAATTATCTCCCTTTGGGAGAAATGCTACTAATTGATTTTCTAACCTGTCCAAGACAGTCAATCCATTTGGAACCGCTGCATGCAGGATTCATTTATAGTGATCGAGCTAAAGCTACCTTGCTAAGCAGAGAGGGCTCAAGGGACAACTGGTGAGACACTGTGATAAAGTGGTTATCGCACAATTTAATTAGATAACAGTAAATCTATGTCTGGAGCTGCTGGAGAAAAATAAGATTGCTACTAGGTAAAAATGCCAATTTGTGTTCAAAATAACTGACATTGATTAAACTAACAGAACTTCATTGCAAAGGGAGATATTCGACATTTGGAAAAATAAGTACCGGCTGAACATTAAAGGACTTAAGGAACAGCAATGAGGTTGTTTTAGCAGTTGTGTTACCTCACAATCAACAGCATATTTGAGGATGCAATCACAATTAGCATTAAACTGTGGATAGAGACAAAAAAAGATTGTGAGTGACAATTAAACATTTTAAGTGGTTTCAGATAAGTTGAACCATAATTAGACATTAATTAGAAATGTGATGTAGGCTTTACTATTGCACAGCTAGGTCTGAATCCTCATTCAGAGATGCTCCCTATGATCATTTTATATGCTCCCCTTGCATTACTTAAAACAAAACTGGCAGCAGGTTTCACAGACTATTTTTAGTTTCATCAACGATGAGTGACAGTGTCTGGTCAAAATAACAAAATCTGACAAGAAAGATGAGCCACCAATATATCTGCTTATTCACAGCAAACACATCTGAGCTGCTATGCGTCAACAGCACGAGTAGTATATGATCAATTTACAAACTCTAGAAGAGTACTGAGCAATTCTAAACTCACCCTCTGATTTTTATTCCTGCAAGCAGCACAGAGATGTGAATATAAAAGATGGTGAAGGTGCTACAGTACAGTAACGGGGCATCCCAAGCCTTCACCCACCTCCATTAATAACCCATAGTGCAGCACAGACCCCCTCTCTCCTTTGGGTGCCTCCAGGAGCTGTGATTTGTCTCAAGAACACTGACGGTACACACCCTTGGCTTTTCCTTTGTTCTGTTTTTTTAATGGTTACACTCACTTGTATTATCTTACAAGTTTCCATTTCCTGTCCGACAGTCAAACTGCACTACAGTGTGGGTTTGTAACGCATGTCTGCCTCAAACAACTGATCTGAATTAGTATTTGTTTTAAGTGTCAAACACATTATTTTACTTGCATACTGTACTGTACCTAATGATGTATTATCACACACACAGCACCCAGAGAAACATTTCTGCTTTCTATAACTCTCTACTCTATAACTCTGGTGTCTTAAAAATACAAAAGGTGTTTCGCATAGAAGATTTGTAGGTGCCTGCAGCCAAGCGCTCTAAGGCACAAACCCTTCGCTTTTGAGATGGGCTTATGCTGCATGTCATTGACTGTCCTACACCTTCTGACCGGCTGGTCTCTACTGTCTGTCATGACTGTGAACTACGAGTGAAAAGCGTTTATCCTTCCTGTTACTAGATCACTAGGATTCAGGGAGCTTCGGGTCAGGAATCGCAGAAAGGTTGGAGTGTCAAACCTCCGGGGTGGCCGGGTGGAGGGTAAACTAATCAAGTACATAAATGGAGCTGCTCAGTGGCCAAGAGGACTAGCTTTCAGGTTGGATCTTGTATGTACAGTATGCAAAACTGGGCCTTGGGGAAACATTATACCAAAAACTGAGACTATCCAGGATGAGAGCCAAGCCAGGAGAGCTGTAAACTCCTCAGCTCGTGCAGGTAAACCAGCATTTTCAGCTTCCACCCTGATCCCACTACAACATGGTCACGATCCAATATATAAAACAACAGGACAGTATGTGTTGGGGACAGTCTGTTTAATTTGTAGTGATGTTACTATGTTACAGGCTACTCCTAGATTTCCTCTTTCACTATTTCCATATGAAAGCTGTTTATTTAGCACTGACATTTAGGCGATAGTCATCTAAACATTTATCATATTTAAACCAAATGTTTTAAGCAGAAATAGGCTAATTAAACACACAGCAGTCCTGAAGACATCTTGGTCAGCAGCAGCTGTTTGAATGGCAGGCTGAAACCCTTCATGCACCTGACTCTGTCAAACCAAATAGGTTGTGTTGAAAGTAATTCTTAATCAGTCTGAATGTGGAGTATGAATAGTGTTTGTGTAGCCCAGATCATAATAAGCTATAAAAAGTGATGTGTCATATTCAGTTGGATCAAAATGCTTCAACCACTTTAATGTGGACACATTGTTAGATGACAAAAGTATATTGAAGTTTTATTTAACCCAAGTTGGCCAGCCCTTATGTATTTACACCAAGCGCACAGACAGCAGTAAGACTGCAAAAGTAATCAACATTTCTCTTCGTAATAATATATATATTAAAAAAAACAACAACAAAAACAAAAACAAAGGTAAAGGTAAAGAACCCCTCCACCACATCAAGAACAATTAATGACTGAACCCCACCCAGTGACAGCCCCTCAAGAGTGGATATAACAATATTAAGAGCTTATTCTTCCAGTCGAGCTTCCACCAACAATCAGAGGCATAAAACAACTTACCATTTCCAGAAATATGATTATCCACCTCCCCGTGTCCGACGGTGAGAGCCGCGGTAAGTTGAATATAAAGTCCCGCATACTGTAAAATCCCTATTATCACTCCAAAGGCTCCCATTGCTTCAGCCGGTATTTCAAGCAGTTGTATGAAATTGCCACATTAGGTGGAGAGCATCGATAAAATATCCCCACGGCGCTGAGCAGACCCTCACAGACATAAAGCTGGAGCTGGAGGGGAGACACGCTGCAGCTCCGCTTAGCTCTGCGGGAGGAGATGATGCGGCCAGCGGAGGCGGAGGGACACGCAGCGCGGAGACAGGTGAAGCGGCTCACACAGTCAATTAGGCGGAAGGATCTCACCGAGATGTTACCCTCAACGAAAAAATTAACGCCATATCTGTACAAAAACGAAAGAGTACAGGAAATACACGTAGACCACCATTAACCTCTGGAACACCTGTTAATGTATGAGCTGTAGAGGTGTTGGTAGGCAGATTTGTTCACTTTGTTATTTTCTATCTTATGTCTTAATGCTAAGCTAAGCTAACCAGCTGCTTATGACCATACAAGGTTGAGGGTGGGGAGGAAAACAGATGATCGCTGCCTGGATTACAAAACCATTCCTTTAATTGGTCAATTACAGTAAAGCCAAAAATAGGAACAACAAAAGACGGTTGCACAAATGCAGAAACTGCTGTTGTATAAAGGAAAATCTACAATGTCAGTGCGGTGAACTGCGGTCTCCCACATAATTAAGTAACAGGATTGTTAACCCTGGTGTGAGTGTTATGGGACCTCCCATATTGGCATGCAGAGATCGATCGATGGAGATGGAAATAAATCCTTGTCTTTTAATGGTCTTTAATGGAGCATGTTACAGCAGACCATATCAATATTTCTGAACGTAGAAGTGTTTTTTGATTCACCTTCACACGATACAGCTAGACGCAGGCCTGTGTTGAGCTGTCCAGGACTGACAGCGTGAACACGGTCTGGGCTCAGTGAAAAGACAAGTGGCCTTTAGCCAGTGTTCTTTTTTTCCCAGTTTGACAGCCAGAAGATTCACAGTGTAGCTGAAGGACAATAGTCTGGAGACAAGGAGGATATTCTCTCCTGTCTCCTTCTCTGTATTCTGTAAAGAAAAAGTTTAGCACAACTCCACAATGAGCAGAAATTGCTTCTCTGTAGCCAGCTGCACCCTGTATCAAATATCACAGACATTTCACACATTTCTCCTACTTTTATAGAATATTAGTCCTATATGTTTTTCACATTACAATAACAAACCTGACAGATTTTCCATCTGATATAAAAAGTCACTTTTAAGGGATAATGTAAAATACATGGTGAGAAAATGATGATGTGATACTGGTTTTATTAACAGAGGTATAATCCCCTCACATTTGCTACAGTGCCTGCATACGCATTTGTTTTTGCATGAGTGTGTAATTAATTATTATCAAAGGGAAGAGAGCCATTTATCCTGCTGTCTTTGATCCATCTGTGCAAGAGCTTGACATGCAGAGCTCTCAGCATGCATTTTAGATTATCTGGGAGCAAAAAAAAAAAAAGAGCTGAATATTTTTACAAATTAAAATTTGAACACTTCAGGTGTATATATAGTGTATTAGAGTCAAGCAGAGGCCATAAAATCAATTTGTTTGCTCCAACTTTAATGAGTTGGTGCTGCTGGTTTTAGCAACACTGGGTAATGATCGGTTTGGGGTTTAGACATTTGGGACATTCGCAGCTAAAAGCCTGCTCCCTCCACATATGAGCACGAACAGATAGCCCCATTTGAAGAGCTCAGAAATCAATTCACTGCTACAAAAGGAAACCAGTTAACCTTAGAGGTCTTTGAGAAACCCTACAATTTTCACTGTGTGCCTGCTCCAAAAGAGGCTGTTTATTTTTCCTCTCGCCCGGTGCTGCTGTCTGCTCTGTTCCTGTGGGTGTCAACCGTGCTCTCAAACCCGGGGAACTGAGGGTGAAATTGAAGCTGATGTATGCAGACGTGAGCCCCTAAGACGGACACAACACCTGCCTGGTAGCTCTGAGCTCAGCACCTCCCCAGCGCTAACAGCCTCAGACAGCCCCAGCCAGAGATGAGGTATATTCGTGTGTGTGTGTGTGTGTGTGTGTGTGTGTGTGTGTGTGTGTGTGTGTGTGTGTGTGCGTGTGTGTGTGTGTGTGTTGGAGATGACAGTTATACAGCGCAGGGCCTGTTAAAATATAAAATGAAGGGAGCGAACTGGGAGTGTGACTCAACCAGGGAGTGGATTTCAAAGCCGACAGCTTCCACAGAAGCTTCATGACATCCATTATTTATTGAGTTCTTTTTGACACATTCAGCCGCTTCTTTTACCTGCTGCTTTTAGATAGCAGAACAGAGGAGTGCGCTCCTCTTTCTCAGCAAATTGATGCAATCAGCGGAGAATGTAGCGCACAATCATTGCCCTCAACATAAATATTTTTGTACCTTTCGTTATGATGTAAATTATTCTTTTTATTGGCAAATGAAAAATAACTTTGTTTATGTTACACAGTTAGAATTATTCTCAGGTAGAGTATCTGTTTTACGCTTAAGGCTTATGCACCAACACTACTTGGTTTGGTTTAGGAGAAGATCATGGTTTGGGTTAAAATAAGCACATTTCCATACTTGATGAAAATTAAAAATGCTATGTAAGCTAACTTTAAATAAGTCAGCCTAGACTTACGGTTTCATCCAGGAAACAAACCTGTGAAAATACTGTGTTTTATCCATCCATCCATCCATCCATCCATCCATCCATCCATCCATCCATCCATCCATCCATCCATCCATCCATCCATCCATCCATCCAACCTCCCTCTTCCTGCTACATCACCTTGCTCTGAGTTTCTAATATTGCTGCAGATGGGTTCACATGGAGTTAACTGAAAGCCCGGTGCGTCTCACACAGATGCTAATGAGTACCTTGCATGAACACAATGTCAGGCTGTATGAAGGAAGTGAAACAAAATGGCAATTCAATTTGATTTCCAAGCTAGTAGCCTAAAAACACCTGCTAACCTCTGGGCTTGATTGTCACTCTCCTGTTTTCATTCTTCTTCCTCCTCTTTTTTGTCTTCATTTTCCACTACTGGAAGAATGAGTTCTCTTCATTTTGCATGTTAATGTGAATGCCCTTGGGGGGCCTTTAAGCTCTGTCTTGCCCATCTATGAAATTCACTTTTGCCCATTAACAGCTTCCTGGACTCTGTTGCATCTTTTGCTTTTTGAAGAAGGTTGAGGGAAATGCAGTGTGTGTGTGTGTGTGTGTGTGTGTGTGTGTGTGTGTGTGTGTGTGTGTGTGTGTGTGTGTGTGTGTGTGTGTGTGTGTGTGTGTGTGTGTGTGTGGCAAATGGCCTCTTTGCTCCTTTCTCCAATGCTCTGTTTACCACATGAAATAACGTGATATATCTTTTGGCTGTTAGGTGCGCAGAGATCTCAGGATGTTCAGCACTTCATGAATATTAAACTGAGCTCCCAGCTTTGGGAACTATAACCACAGCTTTAATGCACAAGGTGGGGACTTAGAATGTGTGAACAATCGCTTGTATGCTCAATCAGTTCTGTTTTTTCAAGCTGTTTTGGATCCTTTACACAATCCTTGGGGATTTAAGTCCAAAAGCATTTAAATCTTAAGGCGTCTCCTCTTCTCTCGCTCTCCTTGCAATTGCTATGCTTTTTTGCATGTAGATGGTGTGAAAAGCAAAGCTACTTTGTGAGTCAAATGTTGGAAAATGTTGCCATACCTTGGTGAAGACGTGCAGGGCTTGCACTCTGAGAAAAGTGTCTCTCTTGGGGGTCAAGTGGAGGAGAAAGCTGACGAGCAGAGTGAGGTGGTATGTTCCTCATAAGGCCAAGCCTCTCTGGACCTTCAGTAATCTCTGTGAATCGAAAGAACGTCACAAACATCACACAGGGGAAAAGATGTGCATTCATTATGATGGCATTCAAATAAAACATCCTTGCACTAATCCCTCTCCTGATGCAGCACTATACACTGAATGCATCAGTAACAGCCTTGGCTTTGCAACTACAGGATGTTCAGCAGTGAAAAACATTTACGATGATTTGAAAAATGTAATGCAACACCGAACTTGGTGCGTGGTTGACAAATTATCCCTCATTTACAACTGCAACAGCCTGACTGGAAACTGTCAAACCCGTCATTTGTAGCCTCGACTGATGCAACGTCATTTGCCTGCACAAGACCCTCATGAACATTACACCATGACACTTGTTCTCAACAGGAGGAAAGTATTTTCACACTCCACAGAATTCATCACTTTCCAGTCAGGCAGATCGTTGGCCAGCCTTTCCCCTCTGTCTCTACCTGTCATCTCACTGACCGTTCAGGAAAAATTATATGATGGCAAAAACCTCGCCACCATTTCCTGGTTCACTGGATATGGCTTTGCGCTCCAGTAAATCTTTCCTGTTCATTTCTGTTACCATTTTAACTGGCTGCTGCTGAGAGGCGAAGATGTCAACTAGCATCCCAGCAGCAGCAGCAGGTGCGGCACATTAACCATCTTTCCGTTTACCGCTTTCCTCCTGAGGCTAATGTGGCTTGACAGGAACATGGAATGAATAAAGACAGGGAAAGGCGTGGTGGTGGTGAGTGTGTTGTGCATCACGCATAGGTACAATGGTGCTGAATATTCAAGGCAAATTAAAACGCTCATTGTGTAAGTTGTAAATTTGTACATGATTCTGTCGCTTTACATAAAGTGCATATGAAAATTGACCCTAATGTAAAGCGTCCTTCTGTTTAATGATCGGTCTCTCTGAGCAAATGACCCCGCAGTCAATAGCTTTGTAATCACTCAATAAAAATGTCTCCTCTGTGGACTCACAGTGCCTGCTTGTCTATGGGGAGCTGG
The DNA here is from genome assembly GCF_039877785.1 of Chaetodon trifascialis. Lineage (NCBI taxonomy): Eukaryota > Metazoa > Chordata > Actinopteri > Chaetodontiformes > Chaetodontidae > Chaetodon > Chaetodon trifascialis. Next base: position 19,893,702 of record NC_092058.1, on the reverse strand, counting down.
ACAAGCAAGATCCATTCTGGCTATTAAACAGTGCAGTGTTAATACGGCCTCATTAGAGCAAGCTTTTTGCTCAGGAGGTGATGCAATTTTCTGTGCTCTCACTCTCAGAAGCCCTTGGCATTTCAGCCCAGTGGGCACAGATTGCAGTCAACTACTTTGTAATCTTCCACCAATTTTCATCAGTAATGCAGGCTCGGGTTTTCTCAAGCCCACTTCTTCAGCTTCCTGTTGGCCAGCTAAGACACCAACTTTTGATCGGCCAAGTGAAAGCAACATTGACTGGACATGCAGCTCCATATGTAGAGCATGTTCAGCCCTCAGCAGTATCTTAGAACATTTATTAACTAATCATTTATTTTCAATAACTCATCGTCAGTGATGTCATAAGTTGAAAAGCATTTTTCCTTATTATAGGATAATCTCTACATCTCTAAATACAGTTTGATGCTTTGGTAAACATGCTTATTCACTTTCCGAGTCTTAGATGAGAAGATTTGATACCGCTCTCATGTCTATATGTCAAATATGAAGCAGCCAGTTAGCTTAGCTGGAAGCTACAATGTAAAGGACAAAATTATCAACAAAACTTTGGGATGCTTTGGTGACATTGTTATAAGTACTCTCACATAAAAGCAAGACAGAGATTGCATGTTGTATTTTCATGCGTTTTCTTCCCACCTCACACAGACTGGAGAATCCGAATTGCCCAAAGCCTTGAGAGGCTGCACCTTCCTGTAAAACCATGAAGTAAGTAAAGATAATAACTGACAAAATAGCAGATAAATAACCATTCTTTATAGCAAGTTCTTTATAGGTGTGTCTTGGAGAAAACCTAATAAAGCAACTTTTTATGAGAGATTATTTGTTTTGCCTACAGTGGGCTGCTGGTTGTAGTTGTCTGTGCATATTTGATGGAGTGAGTCCCTTTTGGAAGCAACTCTGGGAGCTCTGTTGTCACTTGTACTTATTAAGTCACATCATACTTCAAGAAAAATGAAAGAATAGATTTCTAGAACTAAGCTTGTACAGTACTTGAACAATTCCCCTGGGGATGATGTTTCTTGTCCTACTCAGCTACAGGAGGAACTGTAAAGTAAACCCCTCTGCAGCAGCACATCGAAATGGGAGAATTTACATAACATTTTATCATACTGACATGTTGAACTGCCTGCCTATCTCCATGCATTTGCTGTATATAGAGTTCATTACAGCCTACTCCACACCTCACAGTCACAGGTTTAAATCATATGGATATATGCACCTGTATGTATGTCTCCCTCCATGAATTTATCCCCAACAGGCCTCACTGTCAGAAAACAGGGAGTGAGCAGTGCAGATACTCTGATGACACTGTTTGCTGCCATCACACGTGCAGAACACGTACCTGCTCCAAAAAAGAAACATAAAGGTGTGGTGTATAATAAGAAGCACAAAAAGAAAGACAGAGCTCCATCTGCTCATGGCCAGCTAAAAAATGCATTGTTTCATTTGTAAGATGATGGGATTTCCTGAGTGTGCAGGATCCTGCAGTATGTTTGTTCTCTGATGAGACTCGTCTCGTGTTCATCAGCATTCCCAAAGAGAGAGCACACCATTCAGGGCGCATTATGCAGAGTCAATCACTTTTGCATTTGCTCGTGTGTGCAGCTACTTAATTCCATCACTATACCCTGTTGTCATGACAACACCATTATACATTGCCATCGCCTTCAAAGGGAAATGAGAGGTTCAACACTGAGCATTCAGAGTTGCTGAAATGCATAAGGGAGACAGATTGACAGTGTGTGAGGACAATGTGGCTCATATCTGTGTGTTCAATAGCTTGTATTTATATGAAATCTTCATGGAAACATCCTCTTGTATTTTGAAGCATGGTGTAACGCACATGTATCTGTGTAAGCTCAAACAGCAAGCTTCTGACAACATCTAAAAACACACAATCACAGCCAAAGACAGAATAGCAGACTCTTTGAAACCGTTGGCCAAATCCCCAAGTGTACACATACATGCACCCACACACACACACACACACACACACACACACACACACACACACACACACACACACACACACACACACACACACACACCTTTATACAAAAACACACTGCAGAGGACAAGCCTCAGTTCCAGTGGACTGGCTCAGCGTCAGTCTTCTAACAGATGGGTTTTTATTACAGTTTCATGTGCATCGGCGCCAAGCTCACCAAATAAACTGGCATGTGCTCCAAACCGCCCCTCTGGCGAATTCATGTGTCTTATGAACAACAAGGCTTCTGGTGTAGTGTGCCAAGCTGTAAAAAAGGAGCTTAACAGCAGGGCAGAGGAACGATCGGTGTGGTTCCAACTTTATGCTGAAGATAAAATGCAGAACAGGCATGGGGGCTGTTGATAGCCAAGCAGTCTGAAAGTTGATGGTTTTGTATTTCCTCTCAGAAACTTTAGTGTCTGAGCTGCTTAGTTAACAGCACTGCTCATTCTGGTCATTTCATGACCTGAGACAAGGTTATCGTAAAGGCTCGTGCTTTCTCATTGACGTGGTGTTTTACATCATGCTCACGGTAAAGCAAAATTAGCACTCTTTAATTTGTTAGGATACATAATGGAACAGTGATATCATACATTCATGGCTGTTTCAGCAGTTGACTGTATGTAAATACATAGGTAATCTATATGAGGAGGCGGTATTTCACCAGAGGAATGAGAGATTAGTTACACTTTTGCCTGTGTGATTTTTTATTTTGTAAAGTCTAAAAATGATGATGCACCACCCTCTTATGAGTATCTTATTCCAAGTGCCCATAAACACTGCTTCAGCATGTGGAGAATCAAAGATGGACGGGCATACTGTGCCTTGTTGCGGTTGCTAAACTATGATTGGACAATCACTGTTTTTGGGAGGGACTTATTGAACAGTGCTTTCATACTGTGTGTGTGGCAGCTGGGCAGCAGCAGACATGTAAAGAGGGGAGGTGAAGTCAGTTGTACTGCACCACATTGAGGATACTTTGTAATGTGTTTGAGGTCTGTGTTGATGTTTGTGCGAGTGCATATGTGCTATTCCTCTTGCATCCCAGCTCACAGCCGTCGCCTGTTGTCAGCCTGGCAGAATGTAAGCCCACATGGGGCAGTTTGCCACATTTGGCCATCATCCATGAGAGGAGCATGGCAGTCGGCATTTCTGTGGTCCTGTAATTGCTCCTTCAGAGGTTCTGTGGGATTCGGCTCTGCTCTCCAGGATGAAAGCAGCAGACTGCTGAGTGCATTTATGGAAAAGCTTAAGCTTCATTCATACCGAGCAAGAAATCATACACATGCAGGATTACATATACGCCTTGGGGAGATATGAATTATTCATTGAGATGCAAGATGTTGGACACTCAGCTCATTTCATGCATACGCTGATCATGAAAGACCAAAAGTATAAACTTTGAACTGATATTTAGCAGAACAGCAGTCCTTCAAGGACAAAGACAGTCTTGTTCACCGTTTCCAAATGCTGCAGAACAATGCACCTCAAAACTAATAAAGCTATCAGCAAATAAAGCTTTGACACTGTTATTATTCCTTTGGCATTCCAAATCTGTTGTTTATTATATAACTTTAAAATGAAGCAGAATGCAATTCTCCGAATCTCAAAATGAAAGCTCCAAAAAGAAAATGTTATTCTGCAATAAGTAGAGAATGGAATAAAATAACCAATGTTTTGTGGACCGCAGAGGGCTCAGACAAAGAAAGCACCGAGATGATGAGATGCTGGTTTTAGGCTGTAGACACAGTGTCAGAGTATAATGAAAATAAATGGTGCAATATGTGCTAAGTGGAACCGCTGGGACTCGACAGAAGGAGAACAGTGAGCAGGCAGTAAAACTTCATTGTAATGCATACAGAAAAATGTTTTGTTGAGATTTCAGTGGGATTCTCATAACCCAATACCAGAGGGGGGGGAAACATGGTACATCATCTCTTTGTTTTCATTTGCAAGCACCAAATTTGTACCTGTGTGATGACCCAAATGCTAATCAATGTACCAAAACAAATGTTAAATCCATTAGGAGAACTTTAAAAAGACTCTCTGTCCAAAGTAGACATCTTCGTAAAAAGTAAACCTTTCCCACTGGAACTTATTACAGGTAAGTAAATACTGAAAGCACAGCTCTCACCATTTCTGACCCCTGTTCTCTCGTCATCCTCGATCGTACTAACTGATTCTGAACAAACACTTGTTAATTACTTCCCTGTCAGGATATTTTCACTGCTTCACAAAGCAGTCAAGAGGAGTATAAACAGTTAAAGCTAGGCTGAAATACATACACATTCATATACAGAAATCCATATGAGTCCTTAATCCCTTAATCTGATTTGCTTGAATATTTGTTTCTTATGAGATTAAGCAAAACATTTCTTAGATTTTTACAAGCATAATAGTGCCTTAAAGTCTAATTTAACTTTCATCACAGGAAGCAACTTCTAATGGAAAACAGCAAATATAAATCAGCAAATTCAGAACTACATCCATTAGTGAACGTGGACGTTTTAGGCCCAAATGCGAATAATATTCTAAACACTTTTGTAGTTATGCAAATACTGACAATGAAATTGTGCCACCACAGATCTCACACGTTTCCTATTATTTTTTTCGCCATAACCCTTCAGCAGACACAAAGCTGACTAAGTATGGTCTGAACAACAGGCATTAATTAGACCACAAAGCACACAAAGGAACCCTGCAAGAGATTTAGCAACTAGAAATTCAGAGATAGCAAGATTTGCTGTTCCAGTAATGACGATAAGATATAAGATTTAAGATATTAAGATACTCCCAACAATGAAAGAGCCGAACAAAAACATGCACAAATCTGTAAAGCCTAAACGTAAACTGACTATTGGGCATTTTAAAGTATGACTTGGTGGACTCGCGTGTGCAAAACAGCAGCAGCAGTTTATGAAAGTAGAGATTTACAAATGTGTTCAGTGAGAAACATGATTATTTACATTTCTAATATCCAAATGATAATGCCACAAAAGCATTCTCATATTGATGTTAACAGGGTGTTAGATGTATCTAGACATGTAAATGTGAATGTGCGCTGTGAGAACAGCTTTACAGGATGCCAAGAAGCATTAAATTCAGTATATTATAATCTTATCATAATGCTACGTGGCTCAGCGATATACCTCTCAGCTTTCCTGCTGGAGTGAAATCCTTTTTGCTCCTGCTTTTCCTGTTCCCATTTGCCTAATTTATACCCTTTTTATGCAAGAATCTTACAACCCCTGAATTATGGACCACTTCTTGCAGTGTTTGCATTGGAAATGTTCTATAGGTGGCCATAAAGATGCCAGTGCCGCAGCAACACCATTAGTACAGATGAGCACTGAAAGGTAAAACAGAGGCGATGATTTCAGAGAGCCTGCTGCTCTTCCAACATTCTGATTAGCCTCGGCTTCCAGGTCTGTAATGACCTGCCACTCTTTATCCATTGTACAGCAGAGGAAGAGCACAACCTCCTCTTCCTCTCTGACCTCTAGAATACCTCAGTTTACATTAAACCTAGCATTGTGGCCATTTCAAGTTCAACATGAACGACATGGAGGTCACGGTAATGAATGGTCGACCACAGGTTTACATGAAAACAACATGTGCAGCCTCTCTGTAGGGCTGAAACGAATCTCTTTATGTTTGATGATTATGTGACGTGAAGGCTGCACGTATGCAAATCTTTCATCTGTTGACCATGTATTATTTGACATGTCCATTGTTTCCAAGAATTCCAAATCATTTTCTGACAGTAATTTGGTACTAACTAGCTCCACAAAGCTCCAAAATGTTAATTAATTATTCACGTTATTTATACTGAATATTTGTGTGCATTTAATAATTGCCAAAAGCCAATTCAACAGTGTCTCTACGCACTCGACAAATTGTCTTGTTCAGTAACAGTAAATACTGAATGATCTAAACTTGGCTTGTTTTTTAGGATTTTTCGCTAATCTTAATTATTTTCTCACATAAATACAGTTATCTCCACAAGCCTCTAAAGTCATCCAAATGAAACAGTCAAGAGGTCACAATTAGATATGGTTTCATATTAAGAGATCACAAGCAGTCTTTTTAATACAACATATATAATAATGTTAAATGGTAGATGAAAACGATGATATTGGGGTTGCACTGCCATTGCCCAAACGGTCACACACATGCTAAGATAACACCACACAAACATAAAGCACGGGCCGTTAAATGGGCAAATGTCGTTAAGAGAGAGGGTGTAAAGCGGCTGTGGGAAAAGTCGGTCTGTTGAAAGTTGTAATAAAACATCACTTTAAGTGGTTTCCTCAAGGGAACGCCAGAGCACTAAGGTGAAAGTGGGGAGAGAGGCCAGAGGAAGAGAGGGGAAGCACTGTAGCTGATTTAGAGACAGTGCTGCAGAATAGAGATTGATGAGGTGCTGAAGAGAGGAAAGGAAGGTTGAGAGAGGAAAGCAGATGCAGAGACAATGGTAACAAATGGTGGAGGGGTGTAAACATTGACAAACGCACAAAATAGAGAGGAAATTGTTCAAACTGTGGGACTCGCTGAAAGATGAGGACAGTGTTCTTTTGAATGGTGCACAAGCTGCAGAGTAACTGGTGCAGCTGCTGAGAGAATGTCAATGCAGCCCGACTACCAGGGGAAACATTCATCTACAGTCCAATTACTGATGGAGCAAGAACAGGATACGATGCAGTGCAGGTGTTAGAAAAAACATCAAGTTCACACAACATTTATTAAGTTAGAAAATGTTGTAATATGTGTGCAAAATTCAGGGTTTTTTAAAGCAATCTCAGCCTTATTTTCATCTGTCTGATCATTATTGCTTTGAGTTGTGATTACAATTTACTCACCTGGTTCACTGTAGAAATTTTAAATAGTGGGACTCAGTGTTACAGTGGTCTCTCAACTAAGGTCGCAGAACATGAGAACATCAGTGTTACAGTTCGTGCGAAGGAAGGCCAGGACCCAGTTGGGGAGACGAAGAAAACCAGGATTTATTGATCAAAAGTATGAACAAAAAAAATCACCTGAACCAGGGAGAACGCATACAAGCGAGAAGAACAGAAAATCACCACAACGGGGAAAAGTACCAAAACAAAGATGATCAGAAAAACTTAGAGCAGTAACAAAGTAGCAAAATACTATGAAAACTCACAGTGATAAGTACAAATGTTCAAACAAATACTGGAGGCAGGAGGAGCGCGACTAGAGACGAGAGAATAATTCAGTAGACAGAGAGACAAAGTGAATAGTCCGGCACAGGAGATGAGCATGAGGTGCCTTAAGAAGCCGCAGTGATTAACAGATGAGATGCAGGTGTGTCATGAATTCAGCCCCGCCTCTCGCCCGCTCCAACCTGCTGAGTGAGAGTGAAGGAAGAGACACAGTATCAGAAAAAAGAAAAAACACAATGACCCGAGACCACTAGCATAACTAGCAACTAGTTTATTGATAAGATAAGATAAGATAAGATAAGATAAGACTTTATTTATCCCACCCTGGGGAAATTAAATTGTTACAGCCAGCAAGTATTAAAACGGCAAAACCAGTGGCACAGAAGGGTCAAGATAAAATATAAAAGATACAGAATACAGAAAATTAACTATGCAAATGAACATTATGTACAGTTTATAAAAATACTAATTTCCATAAAAAATACTACTGCCCGCCCTGCGATCGACTGGCGACCGGTCCAGGGTGTAGCCCGCCTCTCGCCCGTTGACGGCTGGGATAGGCTCCAGCACCCCCCGCAACCCCGAAAGGGATACGCGGTATAGAAAATGGATGGATGGATGAATACTACTGCCCATAAGAATACTATTGCCAATATTCTTATGAGAAAACTACCAATGCCATATGTTGAAATTGTACTTGAGAAATACTGTTGCATAGAAAGGACATTGAATGCAGGGATATGTACCATATGTACAGTTTCTAATAAATACTGTTGCCAATATGGCAAATAAATACAGTGTACAACAAATGAAAAATTGCACCAGATGTGGTGGATAATGTGAGTACATACTGGCATAGATAACAGTAATACAAAAAACAGCAGGTTTATGCGTTTGTGCTACATTACATGATGCTGGAGGGATGAAGGACCTGCGGTCGTGTTCTTTCTTGCACACTGGATGCATCAGTAAGTCATAGTAATAGTAAGTCATCAAGTCAGATCCAAAACTAAAATCCATATGCACCAGACCATTATAATGATACATAGTGTCTGTAAAAATGAGAATACTACCATAAAGAAAACTTCATGAGCACATAGTTATGGTACGGGTAAAATAATTGATACCAGGAAGAGGCTCTGCAGTGCACTGGACCACTGCGATGAGAAGATGTTTTTTTTTTTTGCCTGTAGAATTATTTCACTTTAATATTTTTTAGAGGACAAATAAATCGCCTAAAGCAGTGCCACTTACCACAGCATGAATAGCCTAAGCTACTTTCTTAGACCTTTCTGCAAATGCACTGACCAAAACTCAAAAATACATGAAAGACAGCACGACAATCAATAAATAATAATAAGAAAAACTAATAAATAAGAACAAGAACACTGCAAGATGAGATTATTCATGACTACATGACTGATCTCTAAAAATGATTTCTGATTGAGTATAAAATTATTTCATTTATGACCCATTTTCAGGTCTGTGGGCAGGAAAAGAGGATTTCCAGAATGACACCTCACAGCTCCAAATGGATGCAACCCCTATTACAGATCCTGAGACCCCAAGGGGTTGGTGGAGCTGTCAATATATTTTCAGAGCTTTGATAACTGTGAGTACAAAAAGCAGAGGTGTAACAACACATGAATGCAATGACTCCATGATGATTGGATGCACGTTTCCCTTAAATAACCCCAAAAGCTTCATGCATTCAGCCTTTTCCTGCATGAACACAATGAAACATGTCACAATAAGCAGTGTAGGAGGCAAAGCTCTGATCCGCCCTGGTCTTCTGAACAGAGTGTAAAGTTTCATATATCCCGGAGGGGGGGCGACACCACAGCGAGGTCAGGCAGGGTTGAGCGTCACTAGCCTTCAGCAACTGTGACACTTCACAGGTTTGCTCATAAAAGTGTAGAGGCTCCACATTTCCCCTTGTATAACAGGGCTGGTGTGCCTTTCCTGCATATTGCCTGATATTTTACAGCTTTCAAAATACAACTTTGGTTATGTAAAAATGTAGTGATTATGAGCATTCTGGATATGATAGAAAGAACTTCCTGCTTCTGTATCTCTCACAGCAATGTGTCAAGCCCTTTCTGTGCAGATCCAACTGCAGACAGGGAAAGAACGACTTCATTCGACCTCCACATGACTGTGAACAACTATTTTAAATAGAAACTGTGCCTCTCAAGTACAGTTATGTCCTTTAGTTTATCCCTCAAATGCTCATTTACAGTCTGATTCATAATGTGTTGCAGTTGCAAGGTGCTACCATGTCTAACTGTGAACAGATTTCTTATCCAGGTTTTTCAGACAATAGATGCGAGGGACATAGACACAGCTTCCAGTGAGGAGACAGAGCATCTGTTTGTGATCCCTCTACAAACTGGATTCACTCAATTCTGCCTTGCTGCCATCAAAGGAACAAAAGGCTGCAAAAGGGACTTAGCGGAGAAGAAATGGATAGATAAGCAGTGAATGCAATGGACACATAGTCACAACTGTGGTAGCAGTGTCAAAGTAGCGATAACATACCAGAATTTGACAAGTGGGGAGAAAGAAATGAGTCAGAGTGTAATTAAAATGTAGACTTTGTCTGTCCGTGATAGAGAATACAATTCTGAGATGTTCCAAAGAGCCCTAATCACTTGGTTGTTATGAGGAGCACATTCATGCGCAGTTGTGACCAACAACACGGATTAGCGGCTGCGGATCACAGTGTGATGCCTCAATTGGAATACAGTGTGTCTGTATGCATACAAAACAGCTAATTCTGTTGCCCGGTCTCCAGTGAATTCTCTCACATAAAGACTTCAATCACAGGTTGACCTGTAGCCATTGTAGCAGCTGCTAATGTCAGAGTGTGACTGTTAACAAGAGCAGGCAGCAGGAAATTACCCTGCCTTTCAAGGACTGAAATTTAAGCAATATTAGACTTCAGTCCCAGCGATGCTAAGAAAAGACCTTTTCTATTGTCAGGCAAAGAATTTATTTTTTATGAGAAACAATATTACGTTTGTTAATAATTCTCATCAGAAAAATGTCTCCACTGTCTTTTAATTATCTACAGCTGCTATCTGGATTGTAATCAGCTTCAGCCAGCTGGATGTTTTTTGTCTTGATGTTTCATAGTTCATCCTCGGAGCTTTAGAGTTTTACACAGCAGTGTTTCGCTCAGTGATTGCTGCTGCTGGTGCTTCAGAAGGAGAGTCACGAAAACATTGACCAATGTCATGTCAAGTCATGAAATAATAATGGAAAACTCTGTGTCCAATTAAGGGAAGAGAGGCATGATTACAGACTTGTGTGGCAGATAATTATGTAATCAGCAGTAATCGGTTTTCCACAAAAAGCCAGAATGTGTGGAAGTAGTCATGATTATCCGAAGTGGTTCTTTTCTTTTATGGGAAAGCAGATTCACTTCAAGACTGATGTTGTCTGATGCCATAAACATGCAAATTTGTCTCTACATGTGGTAAAAGGATCAGTCGTTTGCACATCATCCGCAAATTAAATCCTGACTGCTACGTTAAAACATTCCAGTCCACCTTGTGCTCTTAAAGGATTCGCTCGGTGTACGTTTATGGCTCAGTCTTGAAACAATCGACCTTACAACTTCTACGTCAAAATCCAGGCTTATTTGTATGCAAGTGGCAAGCCGCAACATGAGTTACCTGGCGTACACCCAGCAGAGCTGAAAATCTCTCACACACAGTCAGCAATCCATCAGCAGTCCTCTGATCTGCTCATTTGAGATAAAAGAAGTCGGGCCAGCTCTCCGGGGCATTAAAGAGCGCAAACACCTTCCACCTCTCAATTCCCCACCATGTAATTCCTGTTAGTGCATTTCAAAAATACTGCAGGAGAGGGCCAAATGTATTAAAGCAAACCCCAATGAACATGACTTCTGTGACCGCTTTTTGAATAACGCACACCTTAAATGTAAAACGATTAGCATATCATCTAGGACTATGAAAAGGAAACTGGAGAACCACAATTAAGCAAATAGAGGGCTCTTCTTCTGAATAATGAATTGAAACCTTTTTATACAGGAAACAAACAAAAACCAAAACTGGAATTCACAGTAATCTTAAGCTCTGTTGCTTCCCCAGCAAGGTTGCTTCATTTGAATATTTCCTTTTGCTAATGCTGGCCGGATCCATGGTAAAAGATATCAAATTAACCTTGCATTTCACTCTCATCCCCCACTGCTCAAGGCTCCATCCCTTTACTAAAATTACAATATTCTGGTTCCAACAATTAACGAGGTGGCAAAGAGCAGCGAAGTCTGTGAGCTCTCCATCTTATTTTAACTTGGCAGCATGGTGACAGCCTTCTTTCTTATTCGCAGGTGCACTGTGGGCAACTGGTGCTGTCAGACAGGCAAATCGGCCCTTTTTTCAAGCATGTCTAATGTTTATGAGTCCGCTACCTGCTGTGGTTGTCACTCACCGTCAGCCATGCAACATTTCTGGTGCGCTTAACCTTGAAAGGAAACAAAGACACATCAAAGGAGCGAGAAACCAAGCGACTTTAGAAATTAAACTGATGCGAAGCAGAAGATGCCTCAGCAGCATATCATTTCTTAAATTACTTTGTGATAATTCATTGCACATATGACAGATTCCAGCCTAATGTCCTCTTCAGATGAGTCTCTAAACAAAGTCAAACTTTGTGATATGTGTTCACTTTATTTTGTCTATTTCACACTAAATATCATCATACAGTGCTGACTTTGAATCCACTCAGCTCAGTCACTTGCAATGCTGCTCTGTGTAAGGTCTGGCACATTTGTACTGGACTGTAGGAGTGTATAATGAATTTATGTCATGTAATTGATCAATTATCCCCTAACCTTTACTTAAATCAATATTGCTAATATTGCCTTCCACTTGCTTGTCCGTTGCTTTTCCATTCTTCTTCTGTGCTAATTATTACATCCCTTATGTGAATCTCTTGCACACATTGAAGATTGCAATATTTTAATGTATTTGAAACTTCTGATCCATCCCTGACAGCTGGTAGTACTGCTGTAGGTATAACACTTTATTTTTAATTCAGCCCACTACGCTCACAGGATGTATTTCTCCTCTCAGCTGTAAGCAATTCAGGAAGCTGCAAATCTACAAATACTCCACGGAATAACCAACCAATAAAGGGACAGTTGGAGGAAATTTATTTTCATGTAGTCCTGCTCTCCAGTCCATCTCATTTCCTATCCAAATAAAACATCCTTGCAGGGTCTCATGTCCAGTATTGTTTGAGAGGGTTTTTTTTTGGCAGTGACAACAAACTCACGTCTACTTTTTGAACAGGGAAAGGATTTAAACTTTGATGCTCAAGCTGCACTGCAATGTCAATTTGGAAAGCAACATGAGTCTACAGGTGGCTACGTCGGTCTGTCAGTTGGATGGATTGTCTTGAAATCAGGATTGTCAGAGGATGAATACCACAGACCTGAATCATCTGACATTTGTGGCTTTCAGATGTCAACATCATCGAACTGAATGGATAGCTACAGTATGAAATGTTTAACAGACCTTCGTGTTCCACTCAAGATGAGTTTCAATACGTTTGGTAATCTGCTGACTTCAGTGCCATCTTCAGGTCAAACATACCTGGTGATTGGAGTGAGTCATATGAGTAAGGGTAGTTCAGTTTTTAATTGCAGATGTAGTTTAATACCAATTTTAATTATGTAATATCAACTATCCACCAAAGCAACCATGTCTCTGTCCCCAGAGCAAAAGCAATCTACTCTTGTGTTTTCAGATGAACCTCCAGCTTAAGAGGTTCAAGGTGTTCAGTCAAATTATATCTAATTGTCAGGCCGGTCAACTCCCTGGTTAAAATCCAATACCAAATCTCATTCAGCCGCATTCTTGAACATCTCCATTTCAATCAGCCAATGAAGCTGCCTCAGTAAGATGTGATAAAACTCATACATTTTAACAAGTGCACCCGGGCTACCTCTCTCCTCAGCTGGCCTGTTCTCAGAACATCGCCTGTCCAGCCCCATCAAGCGGTGAACAGCCAGACAAGGCGGGGTTAATCAGTGTCACTAATGGAGGCTAGGCTGCCTGGAGACATGGCCATTACCACTGGAAGAAGGGATCATGGGGTATGGGATTGTACAGTCAGAAGGAATTTAAATCGGGTATCCTTCATGCTTGAAGGAAGTGCGAACTCTAAGAGAATGAAATGAACAACTTTCACCGGAAAGGCTGTTTGAAGAGAGGTGATTAAACATTTAGCTTGTGTTGGTTGAAAAATTATTTGATATATATTCATATATATATATCTAAAACCCCAGTTTGTAGTCTGAGTGAGTGAAAGTTGTTTTGTTTCTCTGTTTGAAAAATAAATATTTAAAAATCCAAAAGTCATGATGTGATTTTTTTTGTAATCATCTTGCAATAGGCAGCACCATAGCTCAGTGGTTAGCAGCGCAGGGAGCTAACGTGTACAAAGTAATTGTAATTCCAGTACTTTTGATGGTAACTAAAAACATGTCGAAACATACATACATACATACATACATATAAAACACACTTTTTCAAATTAAATAACGCAATTACAACAACTGACATGTAAAATCCTTCTTTTGTCTTGCATGAAACTAGTGAACAACTGCAGCCGATAGCAGACAAAAAGCAGCCGATTTTCTAGATTTATGATCTAATTTCAGCCGACCTTACAGTGCAGGCAATGTTAGCTTGCTCTTCATCATAGTGATTGTAATGTTTCTAATATAAAGAAACTTGGATTATTTATTACATACTGTAACAAAGCTTGCTTAACATATGAATCAATCATCTTAACTTCTTCTATTAAATCCTACTGTGTAACCAAACAAGTGTAGCTTACAGGTAGGTCGTTGCTGCCCTCTGGTGGTTGGGAGTATTAATAACTCTTAATTACTTTGGCGATAACCGGTACAGTAGATAAAGTATGACAATGGAGCCAGAGGGTGATTAGGTTGACTTATCATACGGACTGCTTGACTCCCTCTAAAGTTCAAAAATTGCGACTGCTTCCAGTCTTTTTGCTAAACTAAGCTAATCGCCTCCTGGCTCAGGTTCCACAGTCATGTAACTCGGCGAGAGAGCGAAAAAGCATTAGACCAAAATGTCAAACTGTTCATTTAAGTTACATTTGGATAGGTACTATTAATATTAAGATAAACAGAGGATCACCTTTCCTTCAATGAATCCAGTAATAGTTTATTCTGATTAAAATGTTGCTTCAGTTGAAAAGCTTCAAAATCACAGCGGTACGCTAATAACAGTGAAAAGTGTGAATGATTGTGTAAGGCACTACATTACACTTAAATTCAAGAGCAGACCTGTCAGTAAGGACACACATCCTCCAGCAATTAAAATGTTTTCTTTTTCTCTCAATTATAACACATACTGCTATATTTTGGGTGCCCTTTGTTGCACCTATTAATAAGCCACAGAGATGAATCCCCATGAGCTGTAACGGCCGTAGCGCCATCTGTTGAATATCTGAGCAATATCTCTGGTTGTCATTAATATGCAAAGTGGCAGCGAGTGGACCCAGCAAACCAGTGGTCCACAGCATGCTGCTGCTGTGCAGAAAGTGCAGCATTATCAGCAAATCTAAACCTGTCAGGGCCAAATTACCTTTACCATTGCATGCTGATGTTAGGCAGGGCACAATGATCTGGAACAAAAAAGTGAACCTACACTGGGTCCATAATACTGTCCATATATACATTGGGTGGGTGTAGTTCCTATTATCACATCCACTGAAAGAGTTAATATGATATGATTGATGTTCCTAATTGTGTTAATTTTATATTCAGCCAGCTAAAGGCTGATCTGAGCCCTGTACTGTATCTTGTCAAACTTGGCCTGAGAAAGTGCGAGTAAGCTCGAGTTCAATTACTCCAACCTGTCAGATGCAACTCCTGCCTGTGATATTGACACAAGGGCTGATTAAAATGAATTGACCCATGAAACAGGGACGTCTTCATCTGTCTCCGGCAAGACAGGTTGTGTGGAGAGTGCTGGGACTGTAATTCTACTACTTTTGGCAGTAATTAGAAAGGTAAAGAGTTACTGTTTCAAATTAGATAGCACAATTGCAAGTAATTAAATTCAAATGGCCTTGTTACAGTACTTTCATTGTAATAGCAGACAAACACAGCCAGCTACACTGGAATGTAATGACACTCACAGGGGAGAAGAATTCCAAGACACAGTAGTGACAGCTGGGGTAAACAAATGTCACTAATGGTTAAACTTTCAGCCAGCACAAAAAATGACATTTACCAACATAAACAACCATGTTATGAACAGAGGCATTCCCAACACTGACAAAAAGTAACATCTGCAATCAGGACATAAAACAACAAACTTCACAAACCAGAGACTTACACAAGACTTTAGATACAATAGTGCTATGAATTCATTAGGTTTTTTTTTCACAGGAATTGTTAATAATAAAAGATGAATACACGATGATTAAAACTCAAGACTGAAGTGTTTGAGAGCAGAGCAGCATCACAGGGAAGATTTAATAAGAACAAATGTGAAGTCTCATAGCTGTGAGCTTCTTTCTCACTGCCAGCATTACATTGGGCAACAGTACACCCAGCTGCTACTTTTCAGCTGAGGTTAATTTTGTTGCTGCACATCATTTTCGTTTTTCGATTTTCCAACACTACTTATGGCTAAAGTCAAGTGCACCCACACACACAGTCACAGAACAAGTGCAATTATTTTTACACCTTTTATGAAGTAGAGACCTCAGTGAAAGTTGGCCAGGGGCTGGTGAACTCCTGCTGGACTGGGACAGCCTGTATGACTGATGTTCAGTGGTTGGAGGAGAACAAATGAATTTTCTATATTTGTAGCTGATCACAAAGCAGCATTCAGCCCCCTTAGACACAGTACTTCAGTGCAGCTCAGAGGACCTGTGCACATCGTGTAGGAGAGAGGAACAGTGTGTCAACAGAGAGGCGGTTTGTCTGATCTTTAAATCTGACAATTCTTTTATTATATAATGCTTTGGAGCTGAATAATTATCAGGAAAAAATCTCATTGACATTATTTTGACAGACATGATGTGATGTAAGTGACATTGTGGTGGGAATTATATTTGCTTTTAAAGGCCCAGTGTGTAAGATTTAGGTGGATCTACAGTATGAGCAGAAGTAAAAGATTTGTGAGCATGTTTTCATTAGTGTGTAATCACGTGAAAATAAGAATTGTTGCATTTCTGTCACCTTAAGATGAGCTCTTTATATCTATATAGAGCACAGGTCCTCTTCCAGAGTCTGCCATGTTTCTACAGTAGCCCAAAAAGGACAAACCAGTGACTACAGAGAGCGCCTTTCACACTTTTTACTTTTTTAGTGCCACCATAGGGGAGGGTGAGGTTAGGGGTATTCAGTTGGTTGCAATCTCACCACTAGATGCCACTAAATCCTACACACTGGTCCTTTAATTTTCACTGGAAAAATACAAAAAGTAATGATGATGTGATTTTTGGGGCATCTCTGTAGCAACACTTCATGACATTTTAGCTTCATCAAAAAACTGCAGGATAGCTTAGATTTCTTCTTCTTAGATGAGCGGAAAGCAATGATCTGCTCTCACTATGGGTTTGTTTCAGAGAAAGGGTCAGTTTCACAGACAGCTTGACATAAATTAAATATGAACAATGGTAACTATGCAGCCTTCTATGGACATTACACCATGTCATCTGTACCTACAGAACAATGAAAGTGCTGCAGTGATGGCTGCTGCTGCTGTCATCAGCAGCCGACTTTGCTTCAGATGACGAGGGGAAGAGATTTCTCATTTTACTGAATCTGTGTTCGCTGAGTTCCTACTTCGTTGAATCTCTTCCTTGTGTCTGAAGTTGGATGAACTAAGATGTAATGAAGTGATGCCAGTAAAGGAAGTGAGGAGACTATTAGGGGATTGAGATGTAACCTGCTGTGCCCCAGTTCCATAATTCTATGCAGGTTTTGCATAGTAATGTGTTTTCAGTGATCAAGCAACAAATGAAGTATACAGAGAAAGTAAAGCTGAAAACTAAAAATATCCTTTAAATCCTTGGAGAAACATTTTTGCTCTGTTTGTGAAGTTTCGTATGGCAGTGTTGTGCTCGAGACACAGTTACTATGACCACAGTATGACCACACGAGTGTCTACAGTTTTTATGTTGCATGGAATTAGGACATGAGTCTCCAGGCTTGGTTGTATCACACCTGTCCACTAGGTGTCCTCAGTGTTTTCTCTGACTGTAGATCACCTGACTGTCCTTGTGGTCCTCCTGCTGCACAGCTGCAGAAATGGAAATGAGTGGCTTCACTTTGATTCACTTAGTTGTCTCTGTTTACAACTACAACTTATGGCTGCATCAGAGGTCAAGCTATATCCATCCCCTTACCTGTAAATGTATTCGCCCTGTCCAATAATGATAATGATCCTCCTTCCTGCTGATTTTATTGACCCTCACCCTGACCAGTGATCAAAAAGCAACCCTTTGGCCTATGTGATCTATCTGTTTTTGGGTTGTTCCTTACTGTTGTGTTACATCTGTTGTACGCTGCTGAACTTAATTTTACACTTCGTAACTGGGCCTATAGTTTATCTGAAAAGGTGGATCAGCATGAATAGTCAAGATTTAAGATGCATGTGTGTTAATCTCTCCTCCCCTTCCCCTGTTTTCCCCTATCCATAGTAATCATTCCGCCCTGATAGGTGCCAACACGGCGGCCTGTCGCTGCCTCTTCACGGTCCCCTCCACCGTTGGCACCTCGCTGCCTGTGACACACTATCATTTTCCCCTCCAGCAGTTTTCAATTTAGATTGCTTAAACCAGCATGTTCTTTATAGACAGCAGGGAAGTAAATCTTAAAAACTGCTGTGAAAGCACAGTGACAGTGTTTCCTGTAAAGCTTTTTCGTTTGACCCAGGGTCATGAGCCAGGCTGATCTGATAGAAGTTGACATCCTATTAGTCTTGCATAACCTCACTAACATCACACAGTGTGATTTGGTTTTCTCTCTAGATTTGTCCTCTGCTACAAGATTGTATTTTTTTATTTTTTTTTTAAGAAAAATGTACAGTGCTAACAGTGCAAAGTTTTGGTAGTTTTTTTTTAGGAGCATACATGCATTTGAATAGCATAAAAAGAAGATGATCAGATACCCAGTGCTGGAACACTACAAGCACAATCTAGCAGGGATTTTGGAGGGGAAGTCAAGATCAGATGAAGGCCCAGTTTATCAGGGGAATTATACTATATTTAAAGGTCATGGATCAGCCAGGGATTGAACTCTGCCATGTTGGTGGGAAGCTGTTGAGGGATCACGTTTCTGTCAGAGCAATAAAAGTCTTCAGTTCCAACTTATGAGAATAAAAAAAGGTTGCAGTCATTCTAAAGAATGCATTTTATCCCTCGGGTTGCTTAATTGTGTTTTAGAAGGTGCAAATGAGAGAAGTACAAAAATTGACTTTAAACAACAAAGCATGTAGTTTGCCCATGCCGTCCAGATCACAGAAGCTCCTCTACGGTAAGGCTAGGGAAAGATTGTGGTCATGCTTAAAAACAAAATAACATTAACTCATGGTCTTCAGTGTCAAAGTCCAAACTTTTCTTGACCCATCCATCCACCATGACCTCGTCCCACCTGACATGCTCCTTTGAGCCGTCATAATTACATCTGCCACCAGAGGCTGCTGTCACTTCGATATAAACATGTTGTTTTGGGGCACACGCTGAAAAGACCGATGTCGCCATTCTTCTTAGGACAGTGTTGTGTCTCATGCTGTACCACTGTCTGTCTCAACATGGCCTGAGGTTGTTTTTTCCACTCCAAAAGTAACTGCTTCCAACAGAGCCAATTTCACCAGGCTTTTTTGTGATGCCACACATACAATCTATAGGACTCAAGTTTATCTCCTTCAAATGAGAGAGAGAATCGGTGAAATTCCCTCCTTGCCAGTCGTGTGGAGCGTGTATGAAGTGATGACCAGGGAAGAGATATCTCCCCTCTGTTGCCATAAAAAAAATCTCTACAGGAAAAAAATGAAAACCCAGAACAATTACCCATTCTTCCACTATAGGATATCTATTACCTGATAAGGTCAGCGCTCATTTGTCTCCTTAAACACCCCGTCAGCTGTTGGCGAGCATGGAGGTTGTGCTGTGATCAGACACAGGGAGGAACTGGACAGAGTGCGATCACCAGGGTGCCTTATTGAAGAGTGGGGCTGTTTTCATCAGCGCATGGCAGGAGAAATCCTCCATCACCACGACACACTGGACTCACCTGGGGCTTGACTGTGAAATGGTTTCTTCCAATGACAGCCATCAAGCACACTGAGGAATCTCCTCATATTTTATTGTTCAGTCTTGTTTTGGGGTCATTATACGAGGAAGTAGAATTCCTTCTTTAAATTTAGGCCAAAGCTGTGAAGTTCATCTCTGCTGACAGATCTGTGTGTCACATAAGGAAAACTATCCAGACAATACGGCTGCAAACTTGACGGTGAATGTTGGACTCTACAGAATCCCTAAAAGTTCCCCACTTGGATCGCTCAGAAATAAGAACTGGTGGTGTTTTACAGTTTTTAAAAATTGTAGAATCAGAATTGAGGCTTGCTGTCATGTTTATTCTCAAACTGTCTTGTCTCTCTTTTATTTTTTTTTTTAGTTTATTATTATTATTATTATTTTCTTTTATGTTGACTTTATTTTAAAATATAACCCATCATTAACTGCAGCATAAGGCCTCAAACTGTTGGGGAGATTGACGCAATCGCCAAATTCTACTTTGGCAACAGCACAAAAGCTGTAAGCAAAGAGACACTTAAATTTCTGCACTAAAAAAGTTTTCACACGGTGAATACATCAATAGGGATTTGATGCATGTCTGAATTCTGTAGCTCTTAAAAAAGTAAGATCTCATTAAAAGTTAACAATGCAGTTTTCCTTTACTATTATTTTCTACCCACTCAGTTTCTCATGCATGGTCTGTTACCACTGTTGCTCTAGGTGTCAATAGAGACTTTCATGCAATAGATTGCAAAGTCAAAGACACCAATCAACATCAGCAGCCACCATTGATTTGTCTGATAATGAGCCCAGATAGCCACTTTCCACAGGATCCCAAGGCATAACATATCAATACAAACTGCTTTTAAAAACTTTTCGTTACACAAACTTATATTAGGGAAGTCCTTGATGGTAGTCAAATCTAATGACGGTAAAAATAAAACCTACTGAAAGGCTCAAATTTGATCAGATCTTGAATTGCTGTAGCTATGAATTAATTATAGCTTTATTATGTGCTTGCAAGCCTCGATACAATACATGATATAATATAAGTTAAGAAATGTTTTAGACTTAAAGTTTCACATTTAAAGCTAGAGTAGGTACGACATTTTAGAAAATCGTTTGTTATAATTGTTGGAATTCTCTTTACATCCCAACAGCAATCAGTAATTCAAATGCTCTGATTAAAAAAATAAGAAAAAAAATCCAATATGTGTGGCTGTTTCAGGCCTGTAATAAGCTCATCCAAACATTTCATTCAGCTGAAATGATACAGCTGGATGGTCTACCCGCCTGTCTAACCACATACCTGCCTACCCATGCACTCATTCCACATGACAGGAGTCTTCCACAAGGCTAGCCACATACATAGCAGCTACCTGCATAAAATTTTCCAATGCTAACATGCTAGCTTGACAGCTGTGAGTACTAATAATAGCCATGCTTGTTGTTTGCATTCATTATGATAATGTTAAGTGATGATCAAGGCTAGTGATGCTTTGAGGGATACATGCTGAGACATAATGAACTTCATGATTAAAATTAAACAATCACAGCTGTATGCCTCCATTAAAATCCCTTCTTAAGATCATAACAGATGAAGGAGCTTGAAAAGTCAATGCCAAGTAACATTACAATGATTAAAACAAAAACAATGTAGAATATTACTTACAGTTAATTCTTTTACACCAGAAAAAGGGTAGATGATACAGTGCAGCATCATTAGTAAAAAGATAAGGCATAATTGTGTAAGCTACAGCCAAATACAGTGTCAGGACTATAAAATGCATTTGGCTCATGTCCACCTTAGTGGCAGCAGTGGGGGAGCTTTATCGTTCCCATACAGTTTTGCTTGTGTGCGACCCAATTAAGTGAATTTGTCTTGTTAGTTGGTCCTTGAGCCCACAGAACTGTTGTAGTGCAGTGTGCTGAGGTATCACACTGGGTCTCTGCAGCGCAGTGAGTAAAAGGCTGGACTGTAGCACCACTAAGTCTCAGATAACATTATGGTTAAGAGTCACATTCACAAACTTAGAAGCTGCACTTCACAAGAATAATATGTTAAAATTCAACCATCTTATCAGTTTGTTTGAACAGTTGAGATAGAGTTAGTCCCTCTGATGAAAGTCATTATATTTGCCCTGTTTGCTCATAAGAAATTTTGGATATGTGCCTCTGTAACAGGTCTGACCAGGTCATGTTGTGTACAGTGGTGTGGCAAGCTATACAGCAGCCCTGTTATTTAACGACACAATATGTCCTGAAGTAACTTCACTTCACATTTTCAACAAAACCAGGCAGAATGCAGACCTTCCCCTGAAAAGTCCTAACACAAATAAAAGAAAATTGCAAAATTTTAGTTGATTAATCCTCATACAAATAATCGCAATGAATGTTTTTTTTTCCTGTCCTTTTATGCCACCAGAAAAGAAAAAAAAAAAAACTGTCTCACATGAGCTGAAACAAAAGAAACCTGTCTCTTTTAGACCTTTTTTTTGTTTATTTGCCTCATCCAGCTGACAGAAACACACCTAATTCTCAACATTGCTGACATTAGCCAGGCTTCCATCTATGTGTAGTGCAAATTTAATCAATTACAATGACAAGCAATCTCTTGTGTCACTTATATGGTGAAAGGAGAGGACTTTCTGCTAAACAGTGCAAAACTGAAAGTGCTCCTGAATTATATTGAAGTTGTGATATTTTTTCCACTATTTATCAAAATCCAATTTCCGTACAGTACTGAAGTCAAAAGCTTGCTTGTTTGGATGCTAACATTTGACAATTAATGATAAACACGATGATAATGATAAAGTACAACTGAGACTGCTTGGAATACCAGTACCAGAAGTTTATTTATCCACAAAAACCAAAGCATTGGAAAATTTTGACCTGACAGTGGTGCTGGATAAGAATTAAGAGATGTCCAAAGTACTTATAATTTATCTTGAGGTTTATCATGACTGTTTGCAAGAAATTTCACATCAAGTACCTTTAACTCCATCCACAGAGCCACACGCTAGCACTACTAGCATGGCTAAAAAGCAGGAAGGACCTCAACTGGACACACATTTATTTGGCTCTTTTCTTTCTTTGGTTGCCTTTAGTCTGGTGAGGTAACCACAAAAGCTTTCTGTGTGTGAAGCTGCTCAGTGCAGCGTTCAGTTAACATTATTTGTTCTATCCAGCTGCTGGACATAACATCTGACCAGCCTCACTGACATCTGTACCACCACCCAACTGCAACATCACAAGCACCTTTCCCCCAACAACTCTTCACTCAACCCAATCAATCATTAGCACCCCATCATTATTAAACATTTTGCAGTGTGTGTAAGTTGAAAGGGCATGGGAGGCGTGGAGACACAGGTGAGTGCAGGTCTTATCTAAAGCCTCCAGCTGTGGCCCAGTTACCCATCACTGCCTCTGGTAACAGGAATTTAGTTCACAGAGTTTAAAATTAGCCCGGGCATCTATCATTTCCCACTGGCTGAATAGGTTGGTGTCGGAGCCCTGGCATAGGTAATCTGTCTCCTCACGTCTGTCTGTCCAGCCTATATGCACCATCACTCAAATACAGCGACTTGTCACTGACGACATAGCCAGCGCTCGAGGAGCAGAGAAATATTGCTGTAGGACACATAAGCAAAAACTCGTTTAACGCATACTCTGCTTGAGCGTCAACAATGGCAAAAGAAGCATCACTCTGCATGCACCAAACTGAACCGAAAAGGCAAGAAGAGTGCTTATGCTGTCACTTTTTAAGATGCTGACAAGAAAGAAATGCCCCCAAAAAAACTATATGTTAATACTTAATTTACATTTCTTTTAAAATGCATATGTGAAAATATAATTCCACTGAGTGCAGAAACCATCTGGTGAAGATCATACAAAAATTTCTCTCCACTCTGGTCAACCAGCAATAGCACAGCTGACATCGCTATAAATCTCCCCGTTTAAAAGCTGGAGTGTCTGAACGTTGGACAAGAGCTACAACACATCAGCTGGAGGGCATGGACCAGCAGCGCTAACACGAATCACTCAGCTGTGGTTGACAATGTGGGTTAATATACTGTGATATTACATGCGTACTTCATTTCACAGTACCAATAGACAATGGGAAACACACCTGAGCTCCAAGATTTGTAGATGTGGCCCAAAAGCAATTTCCTTTGAAATCACATCTTTGTCAAAGTGGCTTTTGTTAGATGAAAGCTTTTCTCAATTTCCACTTGATAGCTATAAAATTGTATTCTTCGTCTTCTTTTTTTTTTCCCCCTGATTAACGCAGATGTTTTTTATTCATTTATTTCAGGATGCAGTATAGGAAACCTTGCAGAGTATAATACCAAAAGATTACTGGCAAGGTCAGTATAGGCTGTTATGATGCTGGACTAGTTAACAGTGACCATAATACTGAAGATTGAATGTATTGTGCAAAGACACACGGACACAAACAGCCACCTCAACATAAACAATGAGGAATATAAATCTCTGTCTGGAATGTATTTGTTTTTAATATGACACTAGATATCAAGCTATGAGCACAGACAGTGAATAAAAACAAACACACTATGATTGCTAAAGTCTAAAGTTGAAAAGGGCCAGATGATGAAATCATGTCTGTGATCCATCCACCAAATTATGGAAAGACCCTGCACACCTACGCAGGCTTTTTACCAAACTCTATGTACCAATAAGAATGATACCAATGTGAGAACTGGTCACACCAGAGTTTGTAACAGCAAGATTTTAGACTGAAATCAATGTAATTCAAAAGAAACACTTCAACTCAACTTCAACTGAGTTTTGTCAGACTGAAGAGAACCCAAGAGTCCAAAGTGGAAGGTTTTGCTGTTAGCTGAATGTTGTTGTGTCACTTTGTGGCTGAGCATTAAGGTGTTTCACTTACTGAGAGAGTGAGGCCTTGGCAATATGTGAACAGATATTTTTTAAAACTAATCTTTCCCCCCTTTAAAAAGAAATAAATAAGAAAAAGCACTTTTCTGGTACGTGGCCTACCACTGCTAACCAAACTTCAACTAGCCAGCAGTTGTTTCCGACTCATGCATGTATTGCATTCATGTTTCATGTTGAAAAAAGGAGTTCCCAAGTAGGAAAAATCAGGTGAATGTCAGCTAGAACAACAACAAGCAAAAATTTTGGTAGCTCGAAAAGCAATGTACTGTATCTGCATGTGAATGTAGTAACCTTACAGAAAGCAAGAATGGACACATGTCAAATGAGGTGATGATGTCATTGTTTCTCAAATGCTCTGTATGGACAAAAAACCAAGCTTGAAAAGTCTGCCCTTCAGTGTTTTAAAAGCTGTGTTTTAGTGATCTAAAGTTTGTTTTGCTAATTATTTGTATATGTGAGGTTAGTAAGTAAGTGAAAACATCCACATGAGATTATTTTCCCATTTACAGTTGCTAAATCTATTTAATCTAAATCTCTGTATATCACGATCAATGTTTGTAAATTTTGGTAATCTATATTCATATTTAAGGTATCTGTATTTTGGCTATATATCTTAAGATTGAAGACATTTACTACATTTATTGCTTCAAATTGTGTGGAATATTGATATTGGCACTGAAATCCTTAATTTGAGGTGAGTGGAACTGTAAGTAACCCACTGAAATGTCACATCAGCGTATTCAGAATTTCATTGGCTATTTGAAACATCGATCACCTGCAAAATCGGTTTTGATTGGCTTTGATTGACTCAAATTGTTATTGGCTTCTTTGGTTGTTAGGTTTTATGTGAGAGATCTTGATTGATCAAGTGAGGTGTCATTTGAAAGATGAGACTCCAGAGAGTAACTGGAGACAAGATAATGCCCTTCTGTATACATTTCCGGGAGTTGTGATGGGGAAAACACAGAAGACAAGCGGAAGACGAACTCATCGCCTGCAAATTTGAAATGAGAAAATATCTTTGTGTGGATTATTATCATGTTTTGCGCTTATATTAATAATATATTTCTTAATATTTCTGCTGCAGTGGATTTTTGTCGATGTTACCAGACCATTTTCATGAGAGTGTGTATCACTGTGAGATGTCATTGGTGAGTTGCCTCAAAGTTGCATCATTTTTAAAGACGATTGTTTGTCTGCTGTTGCTGTTTATTGTGCCTCCTGTTGTGATGAAATGTTTGCATCAATTGATTCACAAGAATCTTAGCTCTCTAACGGTGTATAACATGAGTATAAATGTGAACATAGTATTTGTGTCAATAGACGGGAGTCTCCGATGGCCCGTGAGTGGGCTAGCGAACCAGCAATCTATATTAGTCTAGTCACCTCACCACCTGACAGCTACTAAGTGTTAAGTGCTAAGAGTGACACCTGCGGATTCACAAACTTGAGACTAGTGTTGTTTTTGGCGGCCTGTTTTAATTTTAGTCTTAGTCTAGTCTTTGTGTCAAGCTGTCATTTTAGTTTTTATTAGTTTTAGTCACGTTCATACTCTTTTTAGTCTAGTCAAGTTTCAGTCGGCTAAAAGCTGAGCATTTTAGTCTTATTTTAGTCAGGATTATCCGTGACTATTTTCGTCTAGTTTTAGTGGACGAAAACTGATTATATTTTAGTCTAGTTTTAGTCAATGAAAATAGAAGTCTCTTTTTAGTAATGCAATTCTTTTTAACCCAGTCAATATAGTATCTAGTAATATAGACAAAACCAAAATTTTCTTTTAGTCAAACCCATTTCACAATTCAAACAAGGGTGTCTTATTATATTATTGTTACCTTATAGACTCAAGAATACATCCATTCCAGACACGAAGACGCTCTGATTTGAGTTTACAACATATTTATTTTACCAACCAAAGCCGGCTGGCCGGCCATCGGTCCCGTTCTCTGCGTCAGCTGTCGTTAACGTTAACCTACCGCAGCTGCAGCTTCTAAATAATGCCGCGAGTGGGAACTAATGCTGTTACGTCGCCTGCAACTGCGCAGTGCGACCTGATGCAGCCGCTGAAGTGAAACATGGGAAACAGAAATACTGCAGAATAATAATAACAATGTGACTAAACGAGACAAAATAACGAACATTTCGTCTCATCTCGTTTTAGTCAACGAGAATGAAGAGACGTTTTAGTAGAGTTTTTATTTTGTAAACCACATTTACACATGTTTTTATTCGTCAACGATATTGCATTATATATTTAATTATAGTTATCGTCACATGACCTGCATTTACGTTGCATCTCGTCTCGTTTTCGTCACATGATAAAGGTTCGTTGATGACAATATTTAGTCATAATTTTCATTGACGAAAGCAACTATACTTGAGACATCAGTCAGAGAAATCATCAGCTGATGCCAATGATCCTGAACCACTTTCTGTGGCTGTCTGCTGAGGTTGACTCCTCACGAAAAATTTCCTTTGGTCCATTCCTGTTTGTCCATAAAATGGTTAGGTAACTGGCTAGC
The DNA here is from genome assembly GCF_039877785.1 of Chaetodon trifascialis. NCBI lineage: Eukaryota > Metazoa > Chordata > Actinopteri > Chaetodontiformes > Chaetodontidae > Chaetodon > Chaetodon trifascialis. The sequence continues at coordinate 19,866,730 of NC_092058.1, read as the reverse complement.
AACCTCGCTCACTGACTGTGACATGACCTGACCCCTCATGACAATGTTAGGGTGGACCCATAGATGGCAACATTTTCCCAGTAATAGAACTTTGCTCCATTGATTTGCCTGTTCAGTCAGAGAGACGGAAGGTAATTCTGTCATGTTAACCTGGAAATCCATTGTGAAGAAGGGGAATCTTCAACAAATTCAACAATCTCTCTCTAGAATGACTCACACCACCTTCAGCGCCTGCAAACATTTGTTTTCTTTGCCGACAGTTTGCTCATGGTGGAGTGCTGGAACAGTAATCACACACACACAAAAAAGTCATGTTTACTAACTTGAAAGCATATAACACAGCCCCATCATGTGAACGCATGAGTTATCATCACAGTGGATACTTATCAACTCTTACTATAAATATATTAAGAGTCACATATTACTCACTTACTATGTCTTTGTTCTGGAGGTTATCCTAACACACACATACACATGCACGCATGCACGCACAGACACACACACAGACACACACACACACACGCACACACACACACACACACACACACACACACACACACACACACACACACACACACACACACACACACATTACTTTTCTGGAGACTAACCCTAACCTTAATCCAGGTCTTCATCCTAAAATTTAATGATTTACATGATGGGGAGGTTTTGTCCCCACAATGTGGCTGTGTAAATAGGTTTACTATATGTCCCCATAATATGAGTATCATCATAAACACACACACCTCGTCACAACCTGACAAAGACACTAAGTGATTTGACCTGTAACCACTCCACACGCAGCACACTACTCATCAGTGTTCCAAGTCGCGGCTGCTGATATTCACCAGTATCGATCGAGGTGTCGGGGTTTGTGGAAGGTGTAATGTTTATTGATTGCAGTGCTGGGCTCAGGTTAAGGGTAAGGTCAGTCTTTTCAATCGCTGCTGAGGATTTCTTCAGGTCCTGTGGAAGAGTCCCCCCCAATCAATAGCTCATTATTGTGCTTCTTCACGTAGCAGTAAGGGCAAAGAAAACAAAGGTCATTTTCTATGGAACGATCAGCCTCCTAATGAACTTTTCTCCACTGTGTAGTGATTGATATGCTCGTGCTGAGAGGTGTGTTCCCTCAAAACCTGATTATTGAGAAAGCTGACGAATGCTCGGTCAAGTGCCAGGATAATTAGATTTTACACTGATTTTATATTAACATAATCTAAATCTTCAGCTTAGACAGCCTAAAATAAGTAGGATAAATAAGGATAGATAGATCTCACTGAACAAGAGCAAAAGGCACAAAGTTTAAAACGAAATATGGTGACTGAATCATTTTAGCTTGCCGTAAATAGTTGTTTTCAATCTTTTTAACTAATCCTTAAATACTTTGATTAGCTTGTTGCTTGTGCTGCATTCTAACAAACAAACTGCTGTGTTTCTGGCCTGTCTTTTTTATAGATTATTATAAATTACATACATCATAGATATAATAGATATTGTAAAGATTATTATGATATGGTTAAAAGTTTAGGTTCTTGTTGTTTTATCTCGACTTTTGTGTTTGTCCTGGGTTCAGTGAAGGCATGCGCCAGTGAGTGAGCCAGGCAAGACAGATAAACTGGCAAGGGAAGACTGAGCAAGCAGTGCCGATCCAAAGAGGGTTCCTAGTAGTTCAAGAGTGGGTAAGAGGCAGGAGTTGGACCAGGGAGGGTAAAAGCAGAGAAAGAGAAACAAGAGAAACACAAATTAGCTAGAGGTTAATCAAACAAAGCTATTCAGAAGGCCATAACAAGACTGAGTAGCTGAATCTATGATTTGGCATCATGGTGGGGTTGAAGCCTGGTATTTAAAGCAGAGAAGATTAGAGATGATTGGCAGCTGGCTGTCCAACACCTGCACACCTGATCCCACGGCTGCAGTCAGAGCACCGCACCACACACACACACACACACACACACACACACACACACACACACACACACACACACACACACACACACACACACACAGAGGCAGGTTTTCATCACTTGTGGGGGCATTACAAAGACTTAAATTCATTTCCTGGAGACTTACCCTAACCCTAACCCTAAGGCCAGTCGGGTCCACCTGAGGAAGGCCTAAACAAGGCCGAAACGTTGCGGCAAGGACTGATTTGTGTCCAATTTTTTGAAACCCCAACACCTTCCGTTGGAGGACCATAATTTTTAGCGCCCAGGGTTGAGCATGCACTTTATGCCCCCTACTTTGGTGGGGGGCAGACTTCTTTTCTAAACCTAACCCATGACCACTATTTGCCTATTCCTAACCCTAAACCTAACCTAACCTAACCATACCTAACCCGTAACCCTATCCTCAGTCTTCACCCTAAAATGTAATGATTTAAATTGAGGGGACCTGTATTTTGTCTTTTGTCCCCACAATGTGAGTAATGGGGATCATGGGCACACACACACACAGACAGAGAGAGAGAGAGAGAGAGAACTCGTGTTTCGGATAAGACAGAGGGTGTGACAGCATGACTGCAGAAAGTAGCTGTCTTCTGTCCTCATGCAATGTAATGTTCACACACACACACTAATTTGTGCAAGCTATAATTATATGTAATTACTGACATTACACACCATTATTCCTTTTTCTTGAATGCGTATTATGTCTTCTTTTGAAACTGACGACTAGTATTTATGTTTGCTTTTTAATATTTTGTCCTATGGATTTTAGAGAGGTTTTGCTGCAACAGCTGGATGGATACATTCTTTACATTCTAACAATTTGAAGAATTTTGCCTCCAGTCCATACGTGAGGTCAATTTGCAATAAACAGAATCCACTCAGCTGCCTCAGTGCTCTTCTTAATGTCAAATTAACAGTCCAGTGCAATCATTGTGACCCAGAGACAGCAGGTAGCCTCTCTGCTTAGAAAAACACACTGATCCCCAAATAATTAAATCAACCACTTGCTTGCGCTGGATATAATACAAAGATCTTGCATTGTACATAGCAAGCATGGGACAAGATGACTTGCAATAAAAATCAAACACTGGACAGAAAGGTTACCGCAGCTTTGAAGAGGAACAACCTTGCCAGTGTTCACACAATGACATAATTAATCGTTATGTTTTATGAGTGTTCAGCTGACTGGAATTAATGTCAGATAAAATGTTCTGACCTGTAATTGCAGTCTTAAACAGATCAGCATTAGGATTTTAATACAATTACAAATATATTATCTTGTTACATGTTGTTACATGTGTTTTTTGTTAAAAGTGGTTTATATTCCCCACAAAAAGTTATGTTTATGTGTTCTTTATTCTTCAGTGGTTTATTTGTTGTGTGCTTGACAGTTTACACATATCAAGACATTGTTTATGAGGGGTCATATACTTTAATACGTGTTTTTGCTCTACCCGTGGTATTGCTGGTACTTTGCACAGACCATTTCCTTACTTCCCCACTATTTCTTTTAGATCATCCTTTAAATCAGAGAGAGCAGTTTTATGTCCGGCTACAACATGTTGGAGGCTGACTTTTAAGGGGCCAGCACCAAATGTGCTTTTAGTCACTTGACTGTGCGTCTTTCTAGTTCCTTTTGTGCGTGTGTCTTTGTATTAAGAATCTTAATATTGTTGATGATCAGGAAACCGACAGGAAGTCACCAAGGTGAAACAGAATAATTCGGTCTATCAGCTGACTGTTGAAGCTTCAGCTGCTTACTTGTCTTCTGAGTAATTTTGTGTGCTGATACATAGAAACAGTAAGACCAGCGATCCTGTTAAAGGACAAACTGCCTATAAGCCATACTATCAGCTTCTCCTGTATATGTAATGGCCAATGCTTTTCCATGCTCCCTCCTTTGTGCTGTCAAGCACAACATTACAGATATAACTATCCTCAATGACATGTTAATTGCAGCCTCTTCTTCTGCATCAAGGGCTTTTTAATTGTCCAGATCATCATGAGCATCAACAGTTCCTGATAGCTGTTGTACAGAAGAGAACAACAGGTCTGCACCCCTTGAACAAGTGATAATGGATTCAAGTTTGAGCTGAGACTCCTGATTTGTCAGTGAGGATTAATGAGGATTAATGCAGGATTTGTAGCAATAGGAAGAGTAATTTCCTTGTGTCTGTGTGAGGAAGAAAAGATGCATCACCTGTAATCCTTCTAATGATGACGTTACTGGTCTTGAGGGAAAATGAATGGTTACAACTTCAGAGTTTGGAATGTGCCTTGAATGAACATTACAAGTCAACTTTAGTTCCTGTGGGACCAAATTCAACGATTCGTTGCCAGTACTCTCTGCCTCAGGTGAAGATGATGAAAGGATTTTTCTTGTTAATCTGCCAAAAAACATTTTGAGTGCACAAGACGCATTTAAAAATACACCACTGAGCGTGCAGAAAGTATGGCAGTTCAGTCAACTCAATTTTGACCCAGTTGATGCACGTGATAGACGTCTAAGCACAAACGCATGCAGTTCATGAGTTCAATCTGCAAGTGTCATTTGAAAGAACCTCTGCCAATGGTTACTCTATATTTTGGCTGATAGAACGTGGAATAGTGCTTACTCTATGTGTTTTCCCGGCTGTGTTTGTCCACCTCTGTGAGGGGCAGTATCCTGGCACCTCATGGTAACAGTACAATACACTTGGCCTGGCTCTAGATGTACAGGTAAGCCACTGATTTTGTAGTATAATTTTTCTATTTGATATGTGAAGAATTAATATGTGAAGAATCGATATGTGAAGAATCAAGTGTAACACTGTAAGCTAATGGTAAACAATAGTAGTAGCTCTATGAAGTTTGATAAGAGTAGCTCTGTGCAAGCCTGATATGATAGTAGAAATTAATTGCTGTTTGCTTAAGTGAAGGAAGAGAACATGAAAGGTCAAGATGACAGTGCAAAGATAAGAAGGGAGGTTGCTGTGCAGTGATGATAATGAGCTGCAATGACACCATGCAGCCAACATTGTGAGGGCAGGACACCTGGACCATAAATCTTTGGTGCTTTCCATGGCCTTGCAGGTGTTTTAGCCGGTTCTGACCAGTTTCAGACCAGGATGATTGTGACCTAATATAACCCTGCGTGTCCTTACATAACCTTACTGTATTTAATCCATGTTTAACATTTGTTATAATCATGAAAGAACTAAATGGTCTTATAATCACAACTATGATTTACTGTGTGTTAACGAATAATGGTTTGGGATGATTTAATATACTTTGCTATATTTTTAAAGCATTTTCTATGTGATGTGTCCTTATGCTTACATGCAATCATGATAATGAAATGTAATTTGATGATTATTTTTAAAAAACAGAGCCCATGACAATCAAAAACTAATGGTGTATAATTAGAGGAATAGAGAGGAGAAAAGAGGAGATAGCAGCCAAAAAGTACCTAATGGTGTAAAAAAAATAGAAGAGCCTAGAAAAAAAGAAAAGATGCCCCAAGGTCGGGGAATACCTTCAGCAGAACTGTATAAAAGATAGAGCACTGACCATTGCAGGTCAGAGACTTCTTCAGATGTACACCCTGTGTGTTTCTGGATTTCTCTCCCTTTGCTGCCGCGGCAATAAAGTGTTTGCATCTCGGACCCTGACTCCTGCAGATCCTTTTGAGCACTTTTTCTCAGACAGCTGAATTTGACTATTTCTGGACTGTTGTGGATTGCACATCTGGCCTTCAAATTCCACAACAATTTCTCCTACTGGTTTAATACAGTCAGGTGTCTTTGTTTGTTTTTGCAGTTGAACTTTCATTTTTGCTTTATTTTTTTTTTACGTCCGAGCTGACATCTTTGCAAATGTAATTGTCATACCTCACCTGCCCACCAGGGGCTCATTTCTGAAGAATTTGCTATTGATCTTGATCACCAGCTACATGTCCATGCCATCATGCATGTAAGGAAACCCAGCCCACGCTGCTGGATGATGAATGTAAGAGGAGTTTAAAGGGGGTCAGTTGCATTGCAGACATTGGGGCCACTCAGTTTTTTTTCTTCTCTTATGATAAAAGGCACAACAGTAGATTAGAAAGTGATGGAGTGAACTGCTGTAAAGCCCTTCTGGGACTTTAAGGAGTTGCTTGTCAAAATTTGAGCAAGTGAACACAGAGCAGCTGGGTTTTTTTTGTTTTTAACAGAGAATCCTTCATGTAGGCAGAGCCAGAACCTCTTCAGAATTGCAGTAATGTACAACTGAATCTCATCTCTTCGCAGGTTATTGAGGATTTGCATTATTGTGCAACATACTACAGCCACTGCGAGATTTAGACGTTCCCTGTTTTTGTGAGATCTCACTGTGAGTGATAAGATAATGAGTAATAAGTAATTTAAAACCTTAATGAATCATTATTTTGATTTTTTTTTCTAGAAATGGCAAGGTATAGTTGACTCGGAACTGTTGATGCATATCTGGAGCACCGCAAAGCCAAGCAGGAAGTGAGTAGGGGAAACATGGCACAGCACTGCCCCCATGTGAAATCTCAGTAGAAAATTCACCTTTGTTGCTCCAATAAAACCCCAGTAAGCTCCAAGAAAGCTGTGCTGTGTTCTCCTTTTTCACTTTCATTAACACACATCAATAATGAGAGTGGGAAGGAATTTTAGGTCTCAGATTTATTTTATTCAGATGTATTTGATATCATTTGTTGCAACATCAATCACTCATGTTGCTAAGAAGGCTTTTACAAAATAAATCTGGTTTCAGCATAGTTTTATCTTGAATATGAGGAAAGGAAAAACTAAGCAGGAAATCATTTGGCAGAATAGTAAAAATAACAAACCAGTAACCAGTCAGTTTAAAGATGAACTAAAAAAACATTTTCAAGTTTGTAAAATAAATTTCACAAATTCTGATCACTCAGTTGATGGTCAGTGACTTGCTCCCCTTACTAATATCAGCACTCAGTTGTAGGAATGAATCAGCTGAAAGCATCCTGCCCAGTAACAAGATCTCATTTCAGAACACTTTATCTGTGGACTACACTACAAAGAGTGTCTGAGCTGACAAGATAGACTACAGATTTTTAAATGCTTTCCTTGCTTAGTTTTAACACTCCATCATTTATTTTTTTTTTTACCTTTTTTTCTTATGTCTTGGATGTCAGTGCAGAAAGAAAACAAACTTTGCCTTGCTAATTGATCTTGCCCTTGTGTGTTTAAGACCATGTTTACCTTCAGAAATTCAGCTCTCTTGTTGAACATGCTTGGCATATTGCATAGCACCATGACAGGGTACAGGTTCAGATCAAAATCAAGAGTTTCTGAAGGGGAAGAGGGATGGCTCTCCTTTTTAAATGGCTCTCCTGGAACTGATTGCCGATACTGTGGACTTGGAGACAGCTGAAGCTCCATAACCACCATAACCACTGCTTCCACTGAAGCTACTGCTTCCACCGTAGCTACTGCTTCCACCGTAGCTGAATCCCCCGCTGGAGCTGGACTGGAGTGATCCTAAAACAGAAAACAAAAAAACAGGTACGTGTTGTCATTTATCCATCTGTCAGTGTGAGCTGTTGGTTCCGGTATCATTTATAGTGATAATGTTTAAAATCTGAAACTTAATTCTACCTCCAGAGCTCTGCTGCACAATGATTGTTGCGTTGCTTCCTCCACTGGAAATTCTAATGGTGGAATAATGAAGAGTTAATGCTTAATTCAGACTTGAGGCTAATGCTGCGGCCATGAAAACCACATAAAATATTCAAATTTATCCCACCTGGTCTCCTCTCCCTCCAGCAGTTTCCTGTAGGTGGCGATTTCAATGTCCAGGGCAAGCTTGACGTTCATCAGCTCCTGGTATTCGCGCACCTGGCGGGCCATGTCCTGCTTGGCTCTCTGGAGGGCCTCCTCCAGTTCCCTGATGCGGAGCTTGGCATCCTTCACTGCCAGCTCACCGCGCTCCTCAGCCTCTGCGATCTGGGCCTCAAGGCTGACCCTCTGTTGAAAATGATATGCTTGTTATGTACTCAAAATTATGTACACAGATTGTTTAAAAATTCTCTGATACGATAAAGTGTGTCAGGAATAATGCATCGTTCACGAGAAGCTGTTGAAATATACCTGTGCCTTGACAGCCTCAATCTCATTCTGAAGACGTGCGATCATGCGGTTCAGCTCAGCAATCTCAGCCTTGGTTGAGCGCAGGTCCTCCCCGTACTGTCCTGCAGTGCTCTGCATCTCCTCAAACTAATATGAAAAATACAACAAGGTGCATCAAGAACATGATCCAGAAGGTTGGAAGAGGTGTTGCAAGTGTATATAAAACCTTTTTTTTTTGCTTCACACTCACCTTCTGTTTGTACCAGGCCTCTGCTTCAGCCCTGCTGCGGTTGGCGATGTCCTCGTACTGAGCACGCACTTCAGCCACAACAGAGTCCATGTCCAGGCTACGTCTGTTGTCCATTTCCACGATGACAGAGGTGTCCTTGATCTGGCTCTGCAGCTCACGAAGTTCCTACAGGACCAATTATTGTCATACAACAGTTAACTCTTTGTCTTTTTAGCTGATTTACAGATGATTATCAAATTTAACTCTAACTAAATTTAATTAAAGATTACAGATACATACAGCCTCATAGACGGCCCTGAGGAAGTTGATCTCATCCTGAAGAGCATCAGCCCTGGCTTCCAGCTCCACCTTGTGCATGTAGGCAGCATCGACATCCTGGAAAGAAAATAATGTACAAGCAGGAAATTATATAACTGACAACATTCTATTAAACCTCATGATTGAAAAAAAAAGAATCTTCATCTTCACCTTCTTCAGGAGAACAAACTCGTTCTCTGCAGCTGCACGTTTGTTGATTTCATCTTCGTACCTGAACGCAAGGCAATGCTTTAGTCCATTTGCTCCATTTTGAACATCAGGTGTATGCTATAATTAGTGACCATGTGATGCAAAAACTCACTTCTTCTTGAAGTCTTCAACCAAGCCCTGCATGTTCTTCAGCTCTCCCTCCAGCTTGATCTTCTCATTGCCCATGCCATCGAGCTGCCTGCGCAGGTTGGCGATGTAGGCCTCAAACATGGCGTCGATGTTGGAGCGGGTGGTGGTCTGCTCCTGCAGGAGGCTCCATTTGGTCTCCAGCATCTTGTTCTGCTGCTCCAGGAAACGGACCTGTGGAGAAACAAAGTCAGGGAGGATTGTCAGGTGTTGTTTTAAAGAGCATTTTCAATATACAATAGCATCTAAATGTCGCCAGGCTGATTGCTTTTAAGTCCAAGTATGAATCAAAAAATTCTTAGAATATTTAAAGGGAAGGATCAGTGCAAAAGGGATTTGAAGGGTGTGTCACTTTTGTGTCAGGCTTTTAAATGCCGCACCTTTACTACAGGACTGATTAGATAGCTGCATACTGTATCTGAATTGCCCCACCCATGTCACAACAACTGTAACTCATGGCGGTTTATATTTGCTTGCTGTTCCAGCAGTTTTAACACTGAAGGATGAAAAAGGGAACTTCTGAGCAATTCATTTCTTACAACAAATAATATGGTATGTTCCATTCAAATGTTTCACCAACATGTGTAAGTGTTTCTTATGTCTCTACTTTGGCTATGACTCATCCTGCAGGCTCTGTTGAGCTATGAAGGCCACACAGTCAGTCCAGCCATAAAAAAAAAACTAGGTGTGGCAGATAAGCCGCAGAAGACAAAGCAGTGAAGTAACACAGGATGAGTGCTTTGTTTGGGGAGTTTTTATATGGGTGGAAACTTATAATGCATGCAGATGTGTGACTGTGTTATAAAAAAACAAGTGAAAGTTGATGTAGTGCTCTGCACTTAGCATTCTTGTTGCCTATAACAACCAGGTGATAAGAGCAATGTGCCACAGTGACAAACTTTGGACTCCATGGGCATGGCACAGATAGAGCACATCCCTATCTTCTCTGCTAGTGTCCCATGCAAGGTATGGGCATGTCACTGGAATATAATCCCCACCTATGTTTACATAGTGGGCAGAGAGGCTGCCACTGACTCAGGCAGGGCTACAGGCCAGGTGTTAGGTTAGGTAGATTTTGGATGGAAGAATGTGTCATGATCAATGGCTGACCTTAGGTTTTTAGAAGCTTTCCTATTCCCAGAGGCTACAACTCATTGATGGATCGTACATCACAGAGATAAGGTTCATAGCTCTCTTGCTTTGTCTGTTTTGTCATTTTAAAGAACCCGTTATTGTCTAGTGAGCATCTAAAAGTAGATTGCTTTTACTGTACTAGAAGCTTAAGCTTTAACTCTCTAGGCATTTCTTTTAAATGACAGGTTGAAGAACAAAATAAGATGATTCACTTTTGACAGCTGTTAGCAGTAAATGTTGCTCAGGTAGAACATGCAGGTAGTCAATACTACGATTATGAGGCCTACAGTAAATTGCACATAAGAAGAACACCACATAGACTACATAGAGCTCAGGAACCAACCTTGTCGATGAAGGAAGCGAAGCGGTTGTTGAGGGTCTTGATCTGCTCCTTCTCCTGGGTGCGGACAGCCTGGATGGTGGGGTCAATTTCCAGGTTCAGGGGGGCCAGCAGGCTCTTGTTGACTTGGACAGCTGTGATCGGTGCAATGAACTGGCCGGCTGACTGGCCAGAAGACATGCCATAGGCAAGAGAACCACCACTGAGTGAAGATGCACCAAAACCAAAACCAGCACTGCTAGCACTGGAGCTATAGCCAGCGCCATAGCCAGCGCCATAGCCAGCGCCGTAGCCACCAATGCTGGTTCTTGTTACGGTGGTGCTGCTGCTTGGTCCAGCAAAGGACCTCCTGGTGCTGTAGTTTGAGACTGACTGTGCCTTCCTGATCATGTTTGCAGTTGTTGAGGTTGTAAAGCCTGAGCAGAGGAGAACTGAAGATGTGCAGGTATCAAAAGGAGAGCCAAGTCCCTCTGAGTGTCTGACTGTAGACAGTGCCTGCTTTTATGGCTGTGCTGAGCGAGGGGGAGGGTCCTCCTGAGCCACAACCTGTCCTTTCACTTCTGCTGTCCAGCCTCGCCTCCGCCTCAGCCTACACGCCTCCGGCTCAGAATGCAGGAGTGACTGATCCTGTAAAACAGGTAGGGAGAGATTGCCTGATGATAAGTGGTGACACACCCTGCACTCGGCCAGGTGGCGGGGGGGGCTATTTGCTGCACTCAAATAGTTTCACAGAAAGCTCGGACATAAATCATGCTCATACACAATATTTCAGTATTTAGACCATTTGTATGATCCATATGAAATATGCAAAACTTAGACCACTTAGACAACTTCTTAATGAACAGTTTTCAGTGTCTGTAATTCCTTTTGAAGGAGGTGTTCCTGAAGCGTGACAAAGTTTAGTCCTTCTTTGGTACATTCAAGTTTTCCTGTTCTTAGTTTAAGTCAGTAAGTTGCAGTTGCAGTTACACATGTTGAACTGTCAGTGTCAGTGCATAGATTTTAACACCATTCAAAGAAATCAGCCACAATTTCATATGTTTGAAATTCTCATTCACTCCACACTCTTTTCTCCTTACACTCGTGATTTATCCTACTATGGGGATGCGTAATTAACTTAACTTAATTCCTCCAACAGCAACAGATCAAATGTAAACAAAATAAGTTTACATCACACAGATGAGTTTCCTTATTCTCCTTTTTTATGTAACAACAGAAAATAATACTAAAATGAACTAATGCTGTACACTGTGATACAAGAGCAAATTAGAATGACTTAAAAACTATATTAAAAATACAAAATCACTTAAGACGTATACAATGCCAACACTGAAGTAACGTGTAATTTCTCAAGAGGCAAAAATAAACTCCATCTCCAAAGTCGACACGTCTCCTAAGTATAAGGTGTATAACTTAATTAAGCAGTGTTCAGTCTGCACAGACATTTATACACAGCAGTCCTTACTAGAGGCTAATGTGTGGGTACAGCTATGCAGACAAACACATGATCAATGGTGAGAAGTTAGGAAACACTTTGACTCAAATCATCCACGCTGATATCAGTGCAGATATCTGTATCGGCCTTGTCCACAACTGTCAAGTGTCAGTCAGGTTGTGTATTCATTAAACTTCCTAATAGCTTACAAAGTAATTAAAGTTGGTTACACCTCAGCCCAACTACAACATTAAAATGATGCTTACATGTCACATGGTATGCAACATAATAATCCAGGAATATAATAATTAGAGTAAGCTACTGTAAGAGGCCATTCTGTATAAAGAGTACTTTTGATACCTACATGTTGCTGCTAATGATGCTTATGTACTTTTTTCTTTTTGAATGACGGTGTCTTTTACTCATATAGCGATTATTTTGTTATGTTTGACATATTTAAGAGATGCTGAAGACCAGCGCTGCAGGGAGAAACCAAATCATCTGTGTATGTTCAGTGATTATTATTATTGTTATTAAGGTGACCAGAAACACCAGTCTGTTCTACAAGTATCTAGCTGCCTGAACAAGTCATGCGCATGCAAGTTGAATCATAATGGACACAGTAACCCACCCTGCTGAACCCCTTTAATGACATGAAAGAGTGAGACAGAGTATCACCCCATCTAACCTGTCTCATGGGCAGAACAATAGACACGAATCTTGAGATCCTGAGTAGATAATAATGCTTGCTTCAAGCCAACTATATTATGCTGTAGCAATACTACAGTTCAGTGCACTCAGAGGTTTTCTGCTACAGCCTTACATGGTCGGATGTGATCGGTAGATTGTGAATAAGTTTTGCTAACATTAGAAAACTTTAGTTAAATTGCTATTTAATACCAAGTGAGCTGTCTTTGTGGTTCTGCTTAGCTTGACATTTTATCAAAAAGCTGAACAGAAGTTTTGCTTTCACCATTATCCCATAATTGTCCTTTGTAGCTGCAGCAGTCATTGTTGAGCAAAAGCTCCAAACCAGGACCAGCACACTGCTCAACTGGCTAGCTCACTGATCAAGCCAATTTAAAGTCAAATATAATGTATTATATTAATATTAACAAAATGCATGTCCACACGTGAAAGGGTGCTTCAAACAGTCCTCTACTGGCTGCAGAAATGGGTCAAAACACGATAAAATATCACAAATCAGATTGAGTGGAGCTCCCTCATGCTGATGTCAATAAAACACCAACATCACAACATGCTGAGAAAGCAAAACTACCCGGAATGAACTTACACTCACTTGACACATATATGCATTTACTACATGCCCGATCAGCTGTAAATGAAAGATCTGTTTTTTCCCTCACAATTATTTTTCAGACATGCATGTATTAGACTATTCAGCACCTGCTTGTCATTGTAGAATAAAAAATATGCATTCACTTCTATACATTTAGACTGTTTTGCTCTGTCTTGCATATTGAACTAAATTCTAGCCATTTTAAAGAACATGCATAGTAGTATTCTAGTCAACATAAGAGAATCAAGCACACAAACAAAGGGCTAAACTACAAGCTTAAAGCATTATTAAAAGTGATTCAACCAGATGCCCTAGGCAGAGTTACGCTCATTAAAGTCTTGTGACAACATAGCAAAAAAAAAAAGTATTTAATGCTGCCAGACAGTTGCCAAACAAAATTACATGCTCCAGGCTTACAGCATGCTGTGCTTTGTTTTGTTTTACTGGAGCATCCTTATTCCGGTGAAAACAATCTTACACCTCAGCGCTGCGCTTTACAGATTACAGGTGGTTGTTGTCTCACTTGATATGTTTCACCACACCCAGTTGTTCCATATTCAAACACTACCGCACTTGTTTCTTCCCTTTGCACCTTTGGTGTAGGTGAGGCCTGCATTCTTTTTCATTCTTCCCCAACTTTTCACATGCACATGCCTTTAATTTCTACCATGGTGTGGAACTTTACTCTAAAGCTCAAATCTCTGCTGTCCTGCAGCTATTTGGAGATAATTTATGTACTAGTTGTGCTTCTTACTAACTTTGAACCCATGCACAGGACTCAGAATTGAGAACTGTGTGGCATTTTGCTTAATAATAACCACTCATCCACACACACACACACACACACACACACACACACACACACACACACACACACACACACCCAACACCTGTATTTCTCTGCTTTCTCATGCAGATTTTGGCATCAACACTCTTTGCACACATTTGAGTGTCACGTGATGCCAGTAAATCACAACTTCGTGGTAGCAATGGGTCCGAGCACTTTCACTATTGAGAAGTTTGATAAAAAATCTGGTACAGCATGAGAGCATTAAAGTTTCATTTGAGCACCAAAGATGGGAATCCAGAGAAAAATTAGTGGCTGACATAACCTGAAGAAAAGGTATTCATCGGTCAGAGTTGTTAAGAGCTTTGTCTGTGCTTGTCTTCAACGTCAATGGCTGTCATAAATAAACTCAAGCCTGGTCAAGTCTGGAAGCAACTCAACGTGCAAAGCCTCCTTCACTAAGTTAAAGATTGTGTTACCAGACTTGTGAGGTGAAGGTGTGTGTGTTTTTGCATGGGTTTATGAATCTTGAGTAATAATTTTAAATGTGGCCTTGTGTCAGGGTCAGTAAGGGCAGTGTGAGGGTCATTAGTTCATGCACTGTGGAACAATGCTGCAGCCATCTGTTAATGTGTTTGCATTATTTCTAATGGGAATGTGAATAGTCAAGACACTCGTCTCAGTCATTTGCCTCACACACACACACACACACACACACACACACACACACACACACACACACACACACACACACACACACAGAAATAAAGGAAAGCATTATCTTCTGTGAATCAAATAAAAAAAGCCAGTCAAGAACTTGAAAATAATTTATTATTGTGCTGATTAAGTTAGCTTGTTGAAAGTGAAGACAAGCTGCAGAGCAATCTTTTATGCATGGTGCAAAGATCAGTAGTCCAGCACAGCATAAACCTTTGTTTAAATCCACATTTGCTTGCCTCTATATTTCTGTTTTCACTTGATTCTTCAAGCTGATGTACTGATACTAGTGAGAAGTAAAGCACTAGCAGCCTTCAAGAACTCCAAGAATGCCTTTAAAAGGAAAGTCAGAGAAAGTGTCACCACCCCCAGCCCCACCTCACCCACCTCTTACATTCCCCAGTCTTTGCTCTCCTGCTGCTCACTCTGATTGGCTTTGTATGGCCTGAGTAACAAAATCATATCAGAACATAGTTTCAGTAACTATTCTCACAGAGTATTAATTAAAGGTGTCAGTAGAGCTGAAAGCCTGATAGCTTGATCAAGTGCAGGGTGAATGTGTGATGCCTGCACCAACACTTTGTACCAAACAAACAGAAGAATTGGTTTGTTTCATTAAAATGTTTCACCAGAGGCATCAAGCAGCGTCAGTGAAAGCCATGTTGAACCTGTGAATGGATCAGCAATGTCTGCTGTGTATATTTTAGGACTAGTATGCATTATGTAATTTAAAGCAACACTTAGCATTCCTTTGATCTTAGTGTCAAAGTATAGAAACAAATCAAAGGAGCCTTGAGGAGTTCATTTTAAAAGTCATGTCAGGTCAACAGTCGCAGCACTTTTTAGCACCTCCATGTTATATTCATGTGACATTAGCTGTTACAAACAAAAAGTGTTGCAGCAGTCAAGTTTCATGCCATTTACAGCAAAACACATTTTTAAGATGTAAAGGTGAATTGACTGACATACGTAAATCTGCCATCCAAGTCTTTCCACACCTACAGTACTGATAGTACACACTGTCACTGTTGTCATCCACCTCTACTGACTGCAAATCATGCACATCACTATAAATCCACTTAATTGTAGGATGCTGGAAATACACGACTGTCCAGTAAGGAATGTGTGCTGCAAAATATGTCTCTAAACTTCCTGGATAGTTTTTAGGAATGCAGTGCACTTGAGGGATTTTGTATCAGCACAAATTATTCTTTGTATTTTCTTAAAAAATGAAACGTTGGCTTCTCTCCAGTCTTTGGAAGCAGTCATTGTAGTAAAAGTGGAGAATGAAGAGAATGAAGGCGTTGTTTTATGGTTGTCTATTCACACCCAAAGGCCGCTGGTAGAGATTTCACTTACAAAACAGGCATATCCACTTGTCAAGTGTTAAAAGGGTTCCTGTCTCTGGCAATGGGCACTGTGGTCATAACTTTCCTTTGCTATTTTAACAGCTTTGCCTTTGGACACTGAAACATGTTGAGCAGCTCCAGCCTGCCGTGTGTTTTTTTAAATGCAATTACTCAGTGAACACACTTAACATAACTTCCTCTTTAGATGTTAATGCAGCAATTGATAACTCAGGACTGGCCACTGATCATTATCCACGGCTATTTCTATTATGTACAGTACTACATATCTGCCCGCCATTGTACATTTCCTGAGAACACGGGTTTTGCAAATGCTCTTAGATTGTTGATCCAGTCACTGTCATATCTGATGTGCATTGCCTCCGGGTGGAGCACATTCTTGCCAGAATGAGCCACAGGTTGTGAAAGTCTGACTGTCATGAACCTTGGCAAACAACATGAGACTCTCACTTACTCATTAAAACCAGAGAGAAACGTGGGAAGCCTGTAAATAATATGACTGATCTTAGTATAACTTGATGTCATGCCAAAAAGGTCACACCAGAGTCTTTTACACTATGTTTACTGACAGAGAAATTAAGGCCTTCACCAACCAGTTGAATTTCGATGTGCTCTTTAGCCCAACTCCCTTCATGCTTTCATGGTCACTGAACTTTACAGTGACATATTTTACATTTCAGCATGTAGCTCTTCAACCATCAGGTGTAAAAACATCCTTTTGAAAATTCCCACAGAAACATAAAATTAACTCAAGTGCATAACCATGTGTATTAGTATAGTTAGCATTGAGGTGAATGAAAAACTACTTCCTACTTCCTGTAATTATAAGAAAAGTTTAATTAAAAGCACATGATCCCTTGATTACTAACGGAATGTAAAGACTTCAGTGGAGCAAGAGTGCAGAGTGACTGGTTAGACTGGTATCTGTGGGGCTTTGCCAGTGAGGAGAGACATTTATTGTGTGACTGTGGTTCAATAGTTCACATATGTACTAAATTATCTATGGCATTCTTCCACTGAAAGCATAATTTGAGGATAGAGAGTATCATGTCTCAGTTGCATGAACACTTTAACTCATGGTGACAGTGGGACTCGGATCTGGACAACCCGTTCTCACTCCACACTTATCACATACTGATGCTCGGTCATGAACCCTCGGCGTCACTTCTTAAGGCACTGGGTACCCCTAAAGTGTCATTTTTCAATGTGCTGGGGATTCAGATAACCAGTCAGTCAGTTCTCACTCCCAACATGTAAAATGGCCGAGTATTAACAGCAAGAAAAGGGGTGGCTGAATGAGTCAAGCACAGGACTTTTACCCAAGAGACAGGGATTTGTGTCCCATGAGAAACCACAAGTTAAGTCACATTTCCTTTGTAAGAGAAGTAAAGTAATATATGCAAATAACATACATAACTAATGCACTTATTTTAAGCGAAACCGTTTCTTGTCTTTTCTGAAACTTAACCAACTAGTTTTGGTGCCTAAAGCTAACCAAAGTGTGACCATTTCTCAACATTGCCATGTTTTTTAGTGTTCTCAGCAAGCTTTATTTTGAAAGTCTGACTTTGCACTGCAACAAAGTTCAGAGGCTCAGAAGGCCTGTCAGATCTGAATGCATAATCAAACTATTCATTGACCATATGAAGAATAATGAACAAACACAATAGAGAAAAATCTGAAGCCTTTGGACACACAACCACACCTCACCGTGCTTGTCTTGGCGGCCTCATAAAGTTTTGGGTGTGTTCATCATGAGGGAGTGTCGTTGGATTGGATTTTAATCTGGGCCTCAGTCTCAGTCACCACCTGCTGAAGGTACACACCTTTACAACAGAGCAGCCGCCAGTCATGCGTGGAACTGTCTTCTGGAGGCCAAGCAAAGGGAATGTGGTTAACCTGCAATGAATGTGTAGAATAAAAAGCTTAGTGAACACAACAATGAGCATGGCATGAACGCCTCTCAGCAAATGTCTCCCTAACAAGCTCAGCAGCATTGTCGAGTTGCCAGCATTTACTGTTTTAACACAGAGTTGCAAAGTCAACAACTTGTTGGCAAGCTAACATGTTTCCAAGCACATTCACACTGTTTACATAAAAAGTCAGCGTAAGATATTACTTTCCAAATCTGGACTTTAACACCTTGCTTAAAGCACACACACACACACACACACACACACACACACACACACACACACACACACACACACACACACACACTGCCTTACTATGATTATGGGAGTAAGTCATTCATGGGAGCTCTGGCACAAACTGCAGTCTGACTGGATGATTCACTCTCAGATGGGGAAGTGTGTGTAAATTGTCTAGCCAAGTAAAAACTTAGCAACAGAAGTAAACATTTGCTTTCGTGAGCGGCGTATGACAACATCTGCTATTGCATGAGGTCACACACAGTATCTGCGTGTTTTTGCCTAAACAGTTGTGCTACATTAATCATCGTTTTGCCTATGATGTGATGACGCATGAAAGATTAAAAAATAATCAAGGTCAGTTCCACAGATCTGCTAAAAAATGCCAGCAAGCAGCTTTGTTTGCATCAATAACACCAGACTATTTGCTTGTCAGTTTTTAGCCATGATAGCAGTGTGGCACTTGCCCAGAGAGAAAGCGCTCATAAACTATTGGATGGATTGCCATGATGTGTTTAGCGATATTCAAGGTGAAGACTGGCACAACAACTCCCTCAAAACACAGTATTCATTTAGCATTTTGATTTTTATAGATCAGTCTAATTTCCATTCTTTCAGCCTGTTAACCAGCCTGACATCAGCGTCTTACACTGGACAGTTCATGAGCTGTAGTGCTGGGCCTGACACACAGGTAACCTGTCTAAGCAGGTCTGTTCTGCCTGCAGTTTACACATTCTTAGGAAGACTGCGACCCACCCAGTCAGTCAGAGGCTCAGTGCTATCACTGCCCTCATAGTGACTCAATGCAACTTACTTTTTTGTTATGCACTTCCGAGCAGTTACTGCCATACGCTCTTTTCTTACACTGACACTTAGAGAATCTTCCCAAAAATCCAGTCATAAAGGGTGTTGTTACTCAGTAGATGTTCACTCAAAACAGTCATGGGTTGAAGGCCCCTATAGAACGTCAAACCAGTTTGGTATTGCAACTGGACCTCCCTTTTATAAGATCTCACAGAGCTATAGACACGACAAGATGATTTGTGGCTCATTATGATATGGTTTAAATTTTATTTGTGAATATTTCCACTTCACATTTTCAGTCCTTCACTGAAACAATGCTGTCTAAGGTACTTTGTAATGAGTGTTATATTACAGTATTTATGCTGATGTTTGCATTCAAGCATGCAGTTTGATGAAACAGAACTATCTGATACTCCTTAGACAGTGGGGTAACTCATCACTGTTTCCTGTTGTCATGACAAAATGCTCTTTCCACAATCCACTGTGACATATGTGTAGCCACCTCATGTTATTGTTGCTGCAGTGCCTAGCAACCTCTGTCTTATCATTACATACTCATCACCTCTATAAGGCCTTTCATTGTGTTGCCTGAGTCTGTGCGTGCGTTCATGTGAGAATCTGTGGGAAGTTGCGCAATAGAGATTGTTTGCTTTTGTAAATATGGTGTAAAAGTTGCAATAAAATCAGAAAAACATAGAAAATTGCAGCTTTTAACAAGAGACTACTTGGCACATGCTGGCATACTTACCATCTTCACTTCACACCTCCCCACCGTCTTCAACTGTTTTTCTTAAGGCCTTTGGCTTGAACATGGAGTTGTTGTGGTAGACATGGGCTGGGTTTATGCCACAATGAAAAAATGTAAACCAAGGGCAAAGTCCTGCAAGCTTCCCCTTAGAGGGAAATTCCCTTCATGATAAGAAAATTTTGGATAGATGGTAAAAATGTAATGTTTTTGGCCACCAAAGGGTGGCACCAGATGAAAGATAGTGGGTATAGGCAGAGGTGCACACAGGCACAGATGTGTGAGAAAAATTTAAAATGCATTATGTCAATTTCAGACCGTGCCTTTGCATGCCAAGCAGCAACTGACATGGGTCTGGGTTAAAGAATGGGCAATGCTGTGAATGGGGACACTTTGAGTAGGCACTGTCAATAGTTAGTCACTGGGAAGCTGTTACAATCCTGCACATGGCGGTTATGCAACACTTACGGATGACGACTGCTATAAAACTCAACAGAAGGAGAAGACAGCCGTCATTAGTCATCAATACACATATCTTGTCTACACAATTGGCCCAATGACATAACATGTTGTGAGAGATGTCCAAAAAGTAAAATATGACGTTGTGCCACCTACAAAAAAAACATGAAACTGAGCCTGAGCACGAGCAGAAGAAAAGACATTTCTCTGAAAAATGGTTCCAAAATATGCTGTAGCTTTAAGATAATGATGAGTGCACCAAAATGTGTTGCAAGATATGTCGTTTGCATCCACATCCAGTAGACAAAGTGGG
Organism: Chaetodon trifascialis; assembly: GCF_039877785.1. NCBI lineage: Eukaryota > Metazoa > Chordata > Actinopteri > Chaetodontiformes > Chaetodontidae > Chaetodon > Chaetodon trifascialis. The sequence continues at coordinate 19,846,237 of NC_092058.1, read as the reverse complement.
TATGTTTTATACAGACTCAAAGAATTTCTGTCATCCATTATTTGATGAAAACAAAAACCGTGAAGAGGACATCACAAAAACCACCTTGCAACTTGACGGACACTCCACAGAGAGAATGGATGCACTTAAAGCAAGCAGGAAAAGGCCTGGCAGCATCCTCTGAGTATGACTTGGTCCATATTGTAAATACAGGCAAACCATATTGTTAATTAACATCAACAAGCTGGTTAAATTGTCCCTGCCGCTGCCTTTTAGCAGTGCAGCATGTGAGGGGAGATTCTCACATCTCAACATAATAAAAACCAAGTCCAGATCTCATCTGTCACTCGTCTCTCAGCCCTGATAAACATCAATGGCCACAGAGATATTTGACCCAAAGCCAGCTGTTGGCCCGTGGATGGAGACAGATAATCTGAGGCTCGATGTAGGATTGGAAAGTGCATCTAAAAACGTCTAAAAACCTTATGCGCACCCCTGTCTACAGGCAGAAATGACAACATGCTCATCCATAGAAACATCAGTTTAGGGAGCTGCCATCAACGTGGACCTTGGTTATATCACATTTTCGGAAAGATTTCTGTTCTTGGTGTTGGGAAAGTGACTCAAAATTTAACATTAAACATTCTATACTATTACTACTGCTATTATATTATTATTAAAGATCACCCTAAAATGGAAAGCCTTGCATGGAAAAACAGTCACTTTGGTTCAAACTTGAAAGCATTTAGCCATTCATGATCCGAAGAATTTAGCTTGACACACCCGTGCATTCTTTCAAGCGAGAGTTATGTGTGGGAGATGCAAATAAGTAGAGAGTGTCCACACCCACAAGCATTACCATCAGAGTTTAACATCAGTGATTAAGTTGCAGGACAGCCCCACACCTCTCATATCTCACCATGAATGTTGTGCCGACAGATCAGAAAATTAAGCAAAACCCATGCAGCCTCACGCACACCTTTCATGGCATGTTCAGCCTATAATACTCAATAATTAGACAAACAATAAACACACATTCTGCTCCATGCAGAATTCTTAACAGGCAAGTTTTAAAAGACAAAGATTAATCAACAAGAAGCATTAACTCAGCAATACAAGAAAACATGCTATCTCCATGGGAATACGCGCGGAATTAGGAGGGAAAACTTGTGATCTTTTGTTGCGAACAACAGCTTTTCTTTTATGATGAATTATTAGGACAGAACAAACAGGGTTGTGCAAGGTTGCCACTGTGCTGTTATCATGTTTGTGGAGTAGAGGGACTTTTGATCTAGCTGCTTGTGATTGGCATACTGTTTAGTTGTGATAAGTAACTCTGGTATTCAACTCTGCTTGAATGGCATCTACCATAGAGCTACACACCCAGATGCTACCTTCAGGGCAGGGCAGCTTAGTTCTGCAAGATCATAGCTTAGATACTCGGTTGAAACCAAAGTGGTCCAGCTGACAGGTCGATCCAGATGTTGGGGGCCCCAGAGTTATGCAGTAATTTACCCAAAAGTGTCTTTCCACTCCCACTGTCAAGAGATGACTGGCTGTGTTGACAACAACTTGTCAATCAGTTTCAGTATGCAGGGACAGGTGATAGCATCCCTAAACCAGCCTGCTTCTCTGGAAACCAAACATGAAATGTTTAGAATGGCTGACAGGGGTGCAACTGTGTATGTGTGAATTACATACTCTGAGGGTTTGACGTTTATATCTTCATTGTTCAAATAACATTTACTAACCAATATGTACATGCATGGTGGAAATATGTTAGAAAGCAAGAATCTAATGGTGCCGCTGCCGACCTCACCCTGCTACCTCCTGCCCTCCAAGCATTGCATAAGCATCCTGTCACCTGCAAGTTCCCGTAAAGCACTGGACAGACAGCCCATGGCAGTGTCATCATGATGGAGTGCATGGGCCCAGGTTTTCTGCTTGTCAGTAGGTTTTGGTTATTACAAGCAAGTTGAGGCAGCTCATTTGATGTGCCCTAAGCCAATGCACCTGAACAATGTGGCAGTCTGTTCAAGCTTTAAAAATGTTTTACATGACATGTCCCGTCTGTGTTGCAAATGCTTTCACAAATTTGCTTTGCCTTGTCTGGGTTTCAGAAGCTTGGGGCCTGTTTTGGACAATGTAATCTTACACAGAGCATTATAGGAAAAAAAAAAAAAAAAAAACAAACAAACCAATAATTAATAAGGGATACAATATATACTGATGAGAATGGCAAGTTCTTGAAATCAGCTTTTGTGATAAGTACTTTTGAAGGCAGTGATGATTAGAGTGTTTCGTATATGTGGACTTTACTGGTCACAGTGCAGATCAGTGTAAGCATGCACAATTGAGACAAGAGTGGGTGATGTAGGTATTAACAGATGGCTCCTGCTCTAGATGGAGGTTTTCATTTCACAGACTGCAGAGAGACTGTCTCAAAGGATACTTCCTCACGCCAGGGCTCCACAAGTTTGAATTTTATCTGCATTTGACCTTTGATATGATGTTTCAAACGAGTGTTACAGTTCAACAAAAACTGCTGATCACGTGAACAGAAATGTGTTCGGTGGAAATGTGCTAGGTGACGCAGCAGGTAGTGCGCATCCCTCACAGCAAGAGGGTCGCAGGTTCGATTCCCGGGTTGGGCCTTTCTGTGTGGAGTTTGCATGTTCTTCCCGTGCATGCGTGGGTTCTCTCCGGGCACTCAGGCTTCCTCCCACAGACCAAAAACATGCTCATTAGGTTGATTGGTGATTCTAAATTGCCCCTAGGTGTGAGTGTGAATGGTTGTGTGTATGTGCCCTGCGATCGGCTGGCGACCGGTCCAGGGTGTACCCCGCCTCTCGCCTGTTGACAGCTGAGATAGGCTCCAGCCCCCCCATGACCCTGAAAGGGATAAGCGGCATAGAAAATGGATGGATGGATGGAAATGTGCTATCTGAAAATAAGACCAGAGACTTCCTCTTAGACAAGGCTGCTCATGCTGAGGCCTGCAGGATCTGGCATGACGCAAGGTTAAATCTGGTATAAAGAAAATTTGAATATAAATCACTGTTTATGGTGTATTATTATTTGTGAGGTGAAAAGGTTCTTTAAATATGTAGGATTCCAGATTATTAATCATTGTAATTATTTCTCATCATCCTTTCAAGGGAAAAACTTTGGGCACCTCTGCTCTTAGGTGTGAAAGACATGATTTGAAAGATTGTTCCAATGCAATTATCCTGCAGCCCAGCCTGACTTCCTCAGAAGGCAATAGCAGCTGTTTTTAGCTGCTGTTTTGCATATTTCGTTTTACCCACGAGAAGAGTGGCACACCTCAACCTGGCATCCAGAAAGTTAGGCACTCAGATTTTGATCTTCTGTCAGTAATCTCCTCCCAGGGCCTACAGAGGAATTCAGACCTGTTAATCAAGCAGAGAGAAGAGCTTTTTCCTTTTTTTAATGGTTTAAAAACACCTGTCAGTCCTGCACTCTTTATATCAAGTCCTGTACAGACAAATCTTGGATGAAGCAAATTGACATGGTGATTAATTGTGTAGCAGATGGTGTATTGAGACTGTTAAAGCTGACAGTTTACATATCAAATCATGAGCCCCTGGAGTTCATATCAAACACTAATCATTTTTTAGTCATCATGTGTTTTTTATTGGCATCTATCAGAAGAAAATCAGTCCCTGCCTGAGAGCAGATTTCACATTTGGTACTTTGCCATTGAGCACAATATTAAGTTAAACCACCTTGCTGTTTCAAAGTTTGTGTCAGATATTTAATACATCTCTGAGGCAAAAGTTGATCTTTGATGGACCCATTGCCAACTCAGGTGCATAGTACTCATCAGGTCTTCCTGGAATTATACTCACTGTGTGGTGTTGGCTGGCTCCTGTATTACAGATGTAACATAAGCTGCCATGCAGGCCTTCACTGCCATGCTGCATGAAAAATCTAAAGCAATGTTACCAAAAGAACTATATCAAACAAATATTCTGTTTAAAAGCCTTTAAAGTTAGTATTGGCATACAGTTGGGCGATGACCGGAATGCGCTCCGATAAAGATAACCTATATCAAGGTCAAAGGATTACACAAGCATTTCTTTTTAAAGTGTAATGCTGAAACATTTGCCTGCAGGCTTTCGAATGAAGCAGTGAGAAAAGTGCTCATTTGGTTTTCTTTTCTCACTGAGGTGTCAATGTATTTGCTCCTGGTCGTAACACACAGGTGTAGACAGAGGCATATTGTATAGATTACATAACACAAAGGTAAAACTGGTACCTGTGACTACACGTCAGGCTGTTAACCCCAGGTTACGCTGAGGAATGGGAGTTGGTGTGTGCTGCACATCAATCAATCACTGTCATCCTGCCAAGTTCTTTCAAGCTTTTCATTTCACTCTTGCCACTGTGGCCTCGCCCCATTCCTCGCACTCACATATCCGGAAAATCTGTTGTGTTTTGTTGCAGTGTTTATTTGTTAGGACTTATTTTCGACTGTGGTCTTGCTACCCTGACAAAGGTTTTACTCAGGGGTGTAACTATTGAAACAGGAGACATGGAAGCATGGGAAATCCTACCTGCTACTACAAGAGCAGTACACATTAGTTCAGCAGCACAGCAGAGAAGAGGAGCTGCATGATCCTGGTTCAGTGTGTCATCTGCAGAGTTGTAGCACCATGATTGGACAACTGGTAGTAACTGAATAAATGTTTTTCAGGAATGAATGTATGAATTCATTTCAATCAATGAAATGCAGCAGCTGGTTTGCATCTACTGTAAGCAGCAGGCCTGCTGGCAGAACCAGCAGCAGCTGCAGAAGTCATCCTGTGTTAGAGTACACTAAGCTGAGGTGTAGCAGAGGCTGTCAGACCAGATTCCTCTTCAGGACAAACAATCAGGTCAGCTCCCAAAAGACACTCAGACGTTAAGCCTCAATCATTAAGATGGTTAGACAAGACCAAGTAAAAATAGAGCCTGATTAAATGAGTTGTGTTATAACAGGGAAAGGTGCATTTTACCGCAGAGCATACACCTCATGCCAAACAATGCATTCTGAAACTCAGAGCTGATGAGTTATTGTTTGTATTGAAGATGGTTAGCTGTAACAAGGCACTAATCACAGCTGTGCATTTGTAACCTTCAACCAAAACATGATTAGAGAGAAAGCATGTGCACTGTAAATCAGCTGTCCATGTGGAGTCTCTCACAGTGCAAATATGATTGTGCATATTTGCACTCAGGCAAATAGAAAAACACAAGCAAATGAAGAAAACATCTTGCAGAATCTTTTAAAAACAACACTCTACAATATGAGAAAACAAGCAAATACAGAAACACACTGTCACCAAAAACAACCCACCACAAGTACTGACATCGTCCTTCAGGGGTGTAGACAAATGAGGAAATGATGAATGAAGTTTTTTGTTATTGTTGTTGTATCATCACGAGTGCATGATTCAGATACCACTGCAGATATTTGCTTTTTAGTGATGCCCACTGCTGATAATCGAGCAACTTTTGCTGATTACTAGCTTCTTGATTCAATTAATATCTGAATTATGCAATCAGGATGTTAAAATGACACTAAATTGTTTCCATTAAGTGAATTGAACTGTTTTGTAACTCATTGCCTTTGTCTTCTGAACAACTTGCTGGTTGTTTCTGTACTTGCAGCAAGTTGTATTTTATTGTTTTCTGTTTTTGCAGTGCATTTCTGTTGTAGGTTGTTGTGCAAGTGCACATGCTGCACATGTGTGTAATTGCTGAAGATGTTTATCTAAATTTTACATTTGCTTGCATTGTGTCTATTTGCATGTTTTCTTAAGTGGCAGTGCATTGAGCTCCCAGGGCCACCACATAACAGACAGATTAGAGACTAGTATTAATCCCCTCATCTGTCAGAAAGCTATTATTTCCCACAGTGTAGAATCAATTATTATTGTCATTTCAGGTCAGCTGTTACAGCTGCTGTTGCGATAATGTTTGTGTGTACAAAGGGCATGTCTCCGCGGTGATATCATCTCTTAGTGAAGTTAAATGATCAAGCCTTCACACCTGAAAATGTCCCAGTGTATGTCAGCAGCGGTCCTTCTTTTCTGAGCCACGAACAATGGGTGGGATTGTGGGATTTGTGCAGCTTTCAGTCTTTAACTTCATGAGAAGTTGTATAGCCTTGGGCATGGCACCACCACCCGTAATTCATGTACAAACCTGTTCATCTGGCAATGAAAAGGCTTCTTAAGTAACACTTATTGAAAGAAAAACAGCCCGCTCCCCTGATAAATCACATATGTTACTCCAGCAGACTTATAGAGTTACAGACTTAGGCTAGTTTGTTTTTAACTGTGTTGTGTAAACTTTAAATGTCTGGAAGATGACATTTGCTTACATTTTGTAGGAATTCATAACCTTCAGTCCTTTTTTGTTAAAGATAATCAGCACGTATCCAGACTGAGGCAGGCTGGGACATGTCAGGGGTTCAACAGAAATGTGTGGATTGACATTTTTCTGTCATTGAAGTTTCATTTGTTCAACTCTTAAAAGTATAACTTGTTGTTGTTGTTGTTGTTGTGTTTGCGCGTGTGTGTGATGTGTGCCGATGTATTACTCACGTTACTCACATAAATCTGTCTAGACAGGCACTTTGGGATTTGCCTTACTTGTGGTGACAAAATACAGGTCACCATAATGTAAATCATTAAAATTTAGGGTGGAGTCTGAGGTTAGGGTTAGGTTAAGGTAAGAGTAAGAGTTAATTTTCCAAAATAAATGCTAAATAACTGAATGTGTAACTACATAAAAAGAAAAAAGAAAAAAAAAAAGCTTATATGGACCCTTACAAACTACCGAAAAAGAGAACACCACACAAAACACTTTTTGAAGAAGATTTATTGCCAAGCAAAGAGGTATTGCCAACAGTAGTACACCGAAAAAGATTTACTTAAGCAGAAGAAGACTGTTGCAACTGGTTGTCTTCTTACTTAACTGTTTAGGTACAGCAGGTTTGGTCTAAGAAGATCAGCATGGCAATGGCTCATTTTTCCCAAACTGCTCCTATCAGCTGTTTGCTATAGGTTGATGTGCAGTGCTTTGGTCAAACAACCAGATGGAGCAGCAGGGGAAAACACATACAATAGTGCCACCTGCTGTTGAAGTGTGGTGCAGGTATCACTGAACCACGGGCAGTGACTTTGACTGCAGTTGACAGTAAAGAACTTATTAACCTACAAGAGTTTTCAGAAAGTTGAACACAGACCCGTCCACCTCTTCATAAAGGACATCTGAAGGAAAGCTGTGCTTACACCTCTGACAGTAGAAACACAGCCATTATTAGGTGAAGGCACCTTGGTGAATGAATCATTTAAGAACTGAGTAATAGAGCAGAGAGTGTGTGCTTTTTCAAGACCAAAATCCTAAATCTGACAAAACAGGGAACGAAGCATCACTCCTCAGGAACAGCTTCAGCCTCCACCTGCTCCTGCTCCTTCTTCTCCACAGCAGCTGGCTCCTCGATTGCTGCCTGCTCTTCCACCTCCTCCTCCTTCTCCTCTTCCTCCTTCTTCTCCTCTGTCTTGATCACCACAGTTTCCGTCTTAGTGACGGTGGTGCTCTTCACCGCTGCTCCCTCTGGGGCGGCGAAAGAGCCGCTGCTGGCCTTGACTCCACCAAAGGAGCAGCTGACGTAGGATGGGGTGCGGGAGCTCTCCAGGCCATAGGCATTGTAGTTCATCGCTGTATAGTCAGAGGTAAAAGGTGCTCATTAACACAGCAGTGGAAAAAGAATTGATATGTGGACACTTTGTATCTACAAAGGCTTTGAGTGAGTTTTGTCTTTTTTGAGATCTCTTGTCTGGAACTTGAACTGATGTCCCGCCTGGACACAGTGAATGCAGGATGTCTGGACACATGTGCTTAAAATTTCCATGGATGGATCAGACATGCAGAATGATTCTTTCCCAGCAGATGTATTATAAAAGAAGACATAAGGTGTGATGTTGAAGAACTTGTGGCCAAATAAAGAAGACGGGGTTGACTAGCACTTTTCTAGTTCTATATCTGTAGCTCTTCTGTGCAAGTATGTATAGTAAATATGTATAGTTTTGTATTACTGACATTACCTTAGTTTCATTTTTTACACTTGAAATTATTGTATAGCATGTAAATATACTGTATGGGGGGGGGTCTTAAGTGGGACAACAGTTGCCAAACTTTGTTACAGTATTTTACAGTTTAGACAATGTGAGATTTCATCAGACTCTGGTGCAGCAGTTCAGTGGAGCTTCCAAGCTCAATATCAATATCTGCTGTCTCTCTTTCTTGGAGGTGAGATTTTATTTTTAATCAATGGAGAGCTGAAAAACACTAAAAGCTTTTCCAGGTTACACTTACTGAGGTGACTCTCCTCACCTGTGATGGCACCATTACCATCTTACTAACATTGGGTTTGTCACATAAACAGGTTTATCGAAGGCGTCTGACCAGAGAGAATATTTGTTTGATTTCTTTTTGACACTAGGATGCAATTTTGACATCTTTAGGGGCATGTATTTGGTGTTTTGGGCACAGTTTTAATATTTGTGTCACCTGTTCTCAAAACCAGGGCTGTGTTTCCAACCAGGCATCAAAACAGTGGAGAAAAACTACAGCTTTCCCTGACTGCAGTGTGTCTCTGTTAACAGGATGTTAATGCTGCATTCGTTGCATGTTTTGACATTTATTCTTTTGCTGCCCTGAGACGCTGAACAGGACTTATCCTGCTTTTGGAAAATTTTCGAAACTGTAACATGGTGAAAATCAGCAGTGAAATACTTTAAATGTTTGCACCAAAGTCAAACATGAACTTACAAGTCTGTTTGGATACAGTGGTCTTGATTCCAGCTGCTAACCTGTAAAGAAAAAAAGAAAAAAGACAGAAGCAAGCAGACTATGGTGAGATATACAGAACAAGATTCCTTCAGAGAAAACATTTCTCATCACTTCCACAGGGTGATGCACAAGGGCCTCTCACATTAACATCTTACCTGTCCTCCTCTCCTTCCAGCAGCTTCCTGTAGGTGGCAATCTCAATGTCCAGAGCCAGCTTCACGTTCATCAGTTCCTGGTACTGGCGGACTTGCATGGCCATATCCTGCTTGGCTCTCTGGAGAGCTTCCTCCAGGTCTCTGATGCGGAGTTTAGCGTCCTTCACCGCCAGCTCTCCTCGTTCCTCAGCCTCTGCAATTTGAGCTTCCAAGCTGTTCCGCTGAGAGTAGAGGAGGAAAAGCAGAGTGATGTGCTGTGCAAGACAAACTATTACAGTAAGACATGTCTAAATATTCAAATCTGGAACTCTCACCTGTGATTTAGCCATGTCAATTTCAGACTGGAGCCTCATTATCCTGCGGTTCATGTCAGCGATCTCAGCCTTGGTTGACTTCAGGTCGTCACCATATCTGCCTGCTGACTGCTGCATCTCTGCATACTGGTGCACATGGGGACAAGTCAGACTGACACATGGAAAGGCAACGTGGTAATCCAGGTATGTTTGTTGTCTTAAGTCTGGGGTCAGACCAGGTGTTTTTGGTACATTCTAAATTGACATGAATGGAAGCAGAAGCATTCTGGTTGCAACATACGGTGCAATCAGAAGACGGCACTTTTTAGAAAAAAGCAATTTAAGTAAAGAAGGGTATGGTAAGAGGAGTTGCATCCTACACCCTCGGCCATGTACACCTAGTCAAAATATTTACTGTTCAAGGAAGAAAACAAGGACTATTTTTCGGTTTTAAATGCACAATAAAATTAATTCACCTGGAGAGGCTGACCTCTCTGATGAAGGGGTAATCTCACCTTTGTCTGGTACCATGACTCGGCCTCAGCTCTGCTACGGTTGGCAATGTCTTCATACTGGGCGCGCACTTCCGCAACGATAGCATCCATGTCAAGGTTGCGGCTGTTGTCCATCTCCACCACAACAGATGTGTCCTTGATCTGGCCCTGCAGCTCTTGGATTTCCTATAATACATGAAAATAAGCAGAGAAGAAATGAAAAATGCCCTTTGTTTTAAGATGACATATAGCTACATCAATTATTTGTCCATGTGCCCCTGATAAGTAAAATAAAGTTATTACTGCTTCAAAGATCTGCCTCAAGAACTCAATCTCATCAGAGAGCCCGTCCAGTTTGGCTTCCAGCTCCACTTTGACCATGTAGGCTGCATCAGTGTCCTACACAGAGAAAATTCATTGTTGCATATATCCCAGACCCCGAGGTACAAATTGCCCTGGTGTGGACTCATTTTGTTCAATGGCTAATGACAGTTTCAAGCTCAGTTATATGGTAGAAAATCAAAACAGACCTTCTTTGTGAGGACAAAGTTATTCTCACACTCATTGCGCTTGTTGATCTCATCCTCATACCTGAAAAATAAAAATATGTCCTTTAAATTTGAAACCCACAATTATATTTTTTGTCACTTGGGGGCACCAGAATAAAGCTGTAAGACCAACACTACTATACTGAAGTAGTGTTCATTGTACAAACAATTGTCTATTAACATATGGAGCTACATGAGCATTAATATGGTGATGTGTTTCTGGCCATGTGGTGAACATAAATCCAAGAGTCACTCTGCTTTATCTCTGTTCTGGCCTATAGCAGCAGCCAAAACTTTTTCCCTCGGAGGGCCAAAAGTGACACTTAATGGTGGGCCATGGGCCAAAAGCAACACCTGCTGTGTTGCGTTGTAACTGTACAAGGATCCCAAGTTCCCTTAATTGACTGACTTCCTGTGCAAAGTGTCACACTGCCTGCAGTGCTGAGATATTGAAAATGATTAATACATTTACATCCACGAGCCTCCACCTTGAGCGGACCTGGTTTGTACTAACTGCTGAGGGAATTATCTGGCTCTTAAGCTGCTAAATTCTCTTCTATATTCACCAGCTAGTTGCTGGTTGCTTGTTGGGGGTTGTCATATGGTGCGAGGCAAGTGGTGTACAGTGGGTTTTTTCAGTGAAAATGACACTTCTCTATTGAGCTATTGAGCTGAGCTGAAAGACGCCAAAATGGTTTGTAGAGCTGAGGGAAACTGCAGACTCTTTGTGACTACGTTAATGTATGAATAGGAATTTGATGCATAGTTAATATGAAACAATAATTGTAGATATTTTAAGATATTACTGAAGGCTTAAATCCTGTACTTCACTCACTTGTTTTTGAAGTCCTCAACCAGGCCTGTCATGTGATGCAGGTCGGACTCTAGCTTGGCTTTTTCATGTCCCAGGTTGTCTAGCTGCTTACGCAAGTTGGCGATGTAGGCTTCGAACATGGCGTCAGTGTTGGAGCGAGACGTGGTCTGTTCCTGCAGAAGTTTCCATTTGGTCTCAAGCATTTTGTTCTGCTGTTCCAGGAAACGTACCTGCAGACAGAGAAGGAAATGGCAGTGAGTGGATTGATGGTGAAGGCTGAGTTTCAGACTTGATGCATGGATATCAGTAGGTTGATGAATAAAAGAATGAGAACATGGTGCTGCACAATCATCCAACTCATTGTTTCCTCAATCGATACATAACTCTATGATGCATGGAGAGGGTGGTCAGTGAGACATGGCAAAGAATGCATGTAAAGAGAAGGTGGGAGTGACTCAAAAAACATGAATGGATTCACTCTGTTTGCTGATGGACAAAGAAACGCACCACAATCGACTGAGAGAAAAATGACTAATTGAACTTCTCCCACCTCCAACTGACTCCAAATGTCACATCAATTACTCCTGACTCGATTCTAACCCATAGTGCCGTGTTTCGACACAAAGAGGCACTGTTTCCCGATTGGGACACAGTTTACCCATTTACAACTTTTCTATTCAGCGTCCCGACCCTGGGCGGGGTCCTGCTGCACTCAGCAAACAGGATGAGACACACAGTTCTGCGTGTGTGTGCCATATCATGATGGTATGTAGAGGAGGGGGAGAGAGCTTTGTTTTACGATCTGAAGGATTAACGTCACTATGATTGATTTACAGTTTCACTCCAGGGTGCCTCCATAAACGAGAGGGTTACAATGAGTGATAGCTAAAGAAACTGGTCGGTATCAGGTGGAGAAGAGTGCAAGCTTCTGTGTGATAAGATAGTTGTATCAGATGTTTCAGTCATAATACTGATTGTGGATGCATAACACTGATTTACACTACAGCTAAGAAAATGGCTTCCTTAATTATTATACAGCCTCATAAATGGGGTATTGTTCAGACTACTGTCTATTTTTTACTACAGTGATCTACCCATTCAGTGTTTAACGAGCTTGTCTTATGCAAACGTTTCCCCGGCCACTCCCATAATAACAAGATTTTGCAGAACAAGAATGCAAAAAGACACCTGTCATTCTGTCTACTTTCATTACCGCTAAGTCTCTGTCTTGCAGAATTGCTCACACTGGTGTGCAACCCTTCAAGCAAAATTGTTCTGCTCTTTATCCCAGCCCTGTACAGTATGTACTCTGTGTCCAGGTTGATCATCTTTATCTGAGAGCTAGGATTTCACCTGAGGGTGAAAACATGTGTGCAAGCTAAGCCATCACACAAAACAACCTGTATCCACCAAATCACAGTGCCTGGAGTTTAGCAGACTGCATATTGTTATATATACAGATTCCACAGGGATTGTCTCAACGATGACCTCTTTCACCTTGAGCTATTTTGGCTTGCAGTATACTAATTTCCTCTGAGGCTCCTGAGTTATTTGCCTACCCAGTGTGGAATTTAATAGCTTTATTCCAACAGTCATAGTAACCAACAGAACATCAGGAACAAAAACCTATAAAGCAGCGTACTGTGTGTACAGGTTGTTGCTCCTGCTGCAATTTTCCCCATGTAGCTTTTAGGGCTTAAAGGACAAAGTGTCCTGCTCAGACGATGGTGTTTGTATCTGAGTCTCAAGCTGACTGACCTTGTCAATGAAGGAAGCAAAGCGGTTGTTCAGGGTCTTGATCTGCTCCTTCTCCTGGGTGCGGACCACCTGGATGGTGGGGTCAATCTCCAGGTTCAGGGGGGCCAGCAGGCTCTTGTTCACAGTCACCGCAGTGATGGGGGTCACCACCTCATTGGCCATGCCACCTCCCATACCTCCACCGAAGCCCACATAGCCAAACTCTACTCCACCTCCTCCTCGTCCAGACCCCCCAGCAACATACCCACCGACCACCTTAAACCCCCCAGCACCCACAGCTGCACCACTGCTGCCCACTCCCCCATAAGAGCTGCGGACAGCGTAGTTCTGCCTGCCGCTACCCACACCACGGCCACCATAGCCAGAGAAGGAGCGGCTGCTGAAGCCCTGGGATGGGCCCCTGGAAGACGACACAGAAGAGAAGGTGGTGGTCTTCATGGCTCTCACAGACATGGTCACAGAGGGTGTCTGTAGCAGTGATGTGGTGCAAGAGGAGAGATTGTGTAGAGGGAAGGAGAGTCAGGCAGATAGACCCTCCCTGGTCCCCGGTGCTATTTATCAGAGCAGGGGTGGGACCCTGCTGAGGTGCTATTGGCTGGTGTCCTCAGCAGGGGAGTGAAGGATCGGGGGGAGAAGATGAGGGAATGTCAGGAAAGAAAATCGCATCGTGTTACACATTTACAGCACACAAAGTGTGCTGCTGGAGAGAGCACAGGAATTACATAATAGTCAGTGTGCCAGTTTCTATAAAACTACTGCAGAAACACTGGGAGACTCTTTGAGTCTTATCCACCTTCTAGGCTTTTTTGAAATAGCATTTTCCATTCTTGAAACATTACATTGCTTTACATCATCGTGACAAACACTCCCAGTCCATCTGCATTTAAAAATTACTACTATAAAATTCTACTACTATTCTAATTATACGCAAACATGCATGCATGCATGCACACATACACACACATACCCACACCCACAACCACACCCACACACACACACACACACACACACACACACACATGCAACACCAGAATATGAAGTCAAACCTTGGGTATAATGAACAGGCACATAATTTTATGACCTCCTTTTCTACTTTACAACAGTTCTCACGGACACGACATATTGCAAAGTAAATTGCAGTTGCTGAGTGTGAGTGTCTCATAATTGTGGGAGAACCAGATTCACCCACTGCATATGTTCCACTGTTTATATGAGTGTTATTGGATAGCGAAAGGGTTCTTGAGCAGATATGTTGCAACAAATCTTACACAAAACACTTAAAAAAGAAAAAATGGTTGAGAAAGCAAAAAAAGGTAAGTAGACTTTTACAAGTTGAACCATCTCAAACTTCAAAGTAAAAGCCTGTGTTTAAAGTCTGCACATTGCACAATTATAAGGTGCAGCATGCTGCATATGTCCATTATCAGCTACGATCAGTGGACCAAACCAGGCAATGCACACACTCACACACACACACACACACACACACACACACACACACACACACACACACACACACACACACACACAAGGATTATTGATGTTCATTCCTTCCATATCAGCCAGGTGAGGAGCAAACAAACTTTGTCTTTTTCTTTTACTCTGAACCCCACCTAAGTCTTAAATAGCTTTCCTCACCCATAAATCCACTGATAAATAAACACCCATAAAAACACTGAGACTGCACATCATAGATAGATAGATAGATAGATAGATAGATAGATAGATAGATAGATAGATAGATAGATAGATAGATAGATAGATAGATAGATAGATAGATAGATAGATAGATAGAGTATGTGGATTGATGTTTCCATGGTTGCACATCTTCAAGATGAAAACACATTTCTGGTAAAACCTTATCATTTTGTGACAGTTTTATTTAAAACACAAACCTCAAGCATCGTTTCACACTGTGGAAACCATGATTCGCTTGTCACTCTGCAGATTTATGACTCATAATCTTTTCTCGTTTCGATGACTGTTGCCTAATTTGCACCAGAATAAGCCTCTTGCTCCCCCCGCCGACATTTTCACCACACCCCTATTCTTTTGTTTGCAAGGTTTTATATGGTTATGAAAAAAAAACTTCACCTATTTACCAGCTAATGAAAAGAGCCAATTCCCAGGGTACTGTGGTGTGTGGAAACCAACTGTGAATAGGCAAAGGGGGCACGTGTTGTGGAAAGTACATGTTAACAATCTGAAAGAGACTTTCAGGCTTTACACCAATCAAAAAAAATGCATGTTTTGCTTGGCTTGTTTCAAACAGTGACGTGACTCTTCACAATGGAGCTGTTGTGCTAAACTTGGAAGCAACCATATATGTACAAGTCAAGCAGTGCTTGTTGTTTCATTAACTCAGCCTTTCCGACAAATACACCAACTGATGGACAACAGAGCTGTATTTATTTCACAATGGCTTGCCTTTCTTCTTTCTGCAGATAATTCCTCATTCCTTCTGCATGAGAAAAGAACAAAGCTAACCAGCTGACCTTACGTCTCTTAAGAGGCCGGTGATGCTTTGGTTTGTATGAGGCTGCTATATGACACATCAAGCCTGGAATGTGCTGAGAGAGACACGTACATGCTATGAGGCAGAGAGGAGGGGTGGAGAGACGATGAGCAAGTGGGGGGTATGAGAAGACAATTAGCAAAGACAAGAAACAAACCTATGTCACAATGACTGAATGGGTTGTGATCCATGATGGTCTGCATTAATCTTAAGCAGGCTGAACGGTAAAGCAACCGTGATGACATCACCCCAGCATGCATGGTTATAATGAACTTGATGCATGCAGTGCTTTATACACAGTATACACAATTCAAAAGCACACTCAAGTTAAAGCCTAAAATGAAGGGACAAGCAGAAAAAAGAATAGAACAAGGAAATGCAGAAACAACTTCTAAAGTTCAACAAGTCTGTCTGTAAGAATATACATCTACGAGGAGATGGTGTTGGATTCAGCTGTGGCGTTAAACTTGGACTTTGTGGTCTTCAGGAGGACCCTGCCAAGCCCTCAAAACTATCAGTAAAATCAGTTGTAAAACTCACTTCCTGCTTCGCCCTGTGATGCCTGTGCAAACAGCCGACAGCACAGACAGACACTGAGGCATGTTAAAGCATTAAACAATGGTAACGCACATGAACTCACGGGCACAAGTCGGGGAGAAACGTACAGAATGTGCAGTGAAGACCCCCACACTCATCTCTCGCTGCCATATGTGTTTGCTGTGAGGCTCATGCCACCTAGTGACCGAAGGGTGGAAGTATGTTTTCAGCCAGGAAACTGCACAGGAGGAGCGGCATGGCATGATGTGGCCAAATGGTTTCATCACTGTTCCTCACTGATCACGAGGTGGTCTGCTTCATGAAACTTGATCCATATGAGAGGATGCTGCTGATGATTCACATTAGCAACATGCCTCTAGGGATGGCAGTGCTAGTTTGTCCGTCCACCACTTCAGTCCAGATGAAAATATCTAATATCTAATAGTCCCCATGGATGAAACTTGCTGATTTTGGTGATGTTACCTCTATTGCCACCATGAATGCGACAGTTGTGATTCAGAGTGAAATATCATGTCACAAGTCGGCTGCATTTCTGCGGAATTTGCTACTGATATTCCCAGATGATCAATCAGGCTCACTTGTAGTTTGCTAATTAGCAAATGTTGGCATGCTAACAGGCTAAACTAAGATGGTGACCATGGTAAGCATATCTAGTAAACATTAACATGTTAGCATCGCCACTGTGAGCCTGTTGTTAGCATTCAGTCTATCATGTAGTGATAGAAACAGTTTTACTTCCTCAGATGAAACTAATCATTTATGTGCACATGAGAAATGGCAGTAGGTGACTCTGCAACAGTTCTAACTCACTGCTCCTTTAATGTCTTCCTGTGAAATGTCTCTGTGCTAGAAATGGACATGACATCCCACAGAGAAAATGTCTCTTAGTCGACACATTTCACTGATGTCTGATGTGTGACCCCTACATTTTGCCAATGGTCCTGGCCTTCAAACTGGAATATACCATCGATATACATTAGATAAATAGAGAAAAGTCTCTTTTGGTGCTTTTTGAGCATGTTGAGTGAGTCATTGGGGGAGTGATCATGAGAGGAAGGGAGGATGTAAGGGACTGAGTGTGCAAGACTATCAGAGTCACATGCATGTCGGCATTCCTTCTTGCATCTGTCAGGGTCTGCACAATCATATGCATATGCATATATGCAAATACATGTGTTGGACTTTGTATATAAGCATGTGAGAGTGTTCCTTCTGCACACAAGCTGGGAGATGGGAAACTGAAGAGAAAGAGGGAGGGAAGTGAAGTTCATTCAAGGCCACGCTAGGCTGAGAGTGGTAATAAGCTGACAGTCGTCCAAGATTTGTGAAGCACATGAACTGCTGTGGTAGTTTCCAGATTCCTGATGTGCGTTACTATGACTCACACACTCCAGCTTCTCCAGCTTTTCATTTTCCTGTCTTATCTGGGAAAGAGGTGTGCAAATCAGGTCCAGATTATACTGAATGAGGAGAGCTAAAATCTGTGGAGTTATCATTCACCAAAAAATAAACTCTTCATATGAACACGTGGAGTAAGCAGGTGTTAAAAATCTCTTCATTTAAAAGGTGTTGGCCATAAATATGCTATATACCATGGATTTGTTGGCTAAAACTCTTCATTAAGGCATTTCCCTTTTTCTATTTGTCAATTTCTTGGGTGTTTTGGGTCCTGAAAGACGAAGCAAACTGTTGCCAACTCACATTCAAACAAACAAGACAGGAGAGACGCTGTCATGAGGTATGAGTCATGCTAATTGAATTCATCGTTCCTCTTTATATATGCCTGTCCACATCGCAGGCCAGACTCATCAGTGCTTGCTTTGTATTTGCTTTTTGCTACTCTGTATATGTATATACTGTCTTTCTCCCTCTTATTGCTGAATATTTTTAAAAGAGATTTCTAAGTAAATGCTCAGCGAGGGGCCAGTGTGAAGTGTGAGAAACACTGAAACTTGATCAACCATGAAGGTGAGGTAAGATCAGGAAAGAAAAGAACTAGGCTGTACAACACTCAGGAGGGTGTCTGAGCCTTTGGCAGTCTCCCCTGAGGGAGGCTCATTTAGTTTTGTTATCCACTTCTCTGGGGCCCAGCGTGAATCTCCTGTTTGACCACAGCCTTAGCCTCAGTTAAACCTATATGAACCTTTCCAAAGTCAACACTGTGTATTGGAGTTTGGTGAAAAACAAATCGCCTGCAGTACATGGTGAATGAGGGCAGCTTTTCTTTTCTTTTCATTGTATTTTGAACAGAGTGCTATTGGCTTACTTTCCTGCTTTATGCATCCCATCTGTTCTCAGGTCTTCTGGGTATATTTAAAGCTTAGGTGTCATTTTCCTTTTACAGTATGGCAGGCTTCACTGTTGATGCTGCTCACTCTATTGACTGCGTTGAAATGCTATTGTAATTGTAACTGTATTTATCAGTAAATCCGTTCAGTTTTAGTAATAGCTGTCTGAATGCACCTACCCTGATAAACAACTCGTCATGCTGAAGATATTTTATCCTCATTAATTTTGCACTTTAGGAGTATAAACCAGTACCAAGCTGTGCCCTCCCTCTTTCTCTGTTTTAGTTCAACTAAAAGAATTTGTGCTGCAGCTGCTATCTCACTTTCAGTTTAGTCTAGATAGGAAGGTTGGCAATATTTGTTTATTTTGGGGTCTGGCTAACCACAAACTTAGAAACTATGCAGCAAATGGTAGACATTAAGCCTTTTATGGGCAAACCAAAGGAATTTGGTTGCATGCTTAAAAACTAAGCCTCATTTTGAAAAGAATATTCTACCCTTTAAGTTTTAGTCTGGGTTCCATTCCAGCTTTTTCTATTGAAGTGTGTACTGCTGTCTTCCCCTTCTTGTGAACTGTGGTTTATGTGATCTCTGTAGCTCAGTTAAATGAATGAATTTGCTCTGGCTGATCAAATCTGAATGTTTTTCACAACAGAAAAATGCCTCACACATTTCCTTGGAGACCAAAGATATACTGTCAGTTTAAAAGGGGAACATGCGGGTGAATAAGAGCCTCAGAGAGCAGGGAGGGGGAGCAGGAAAGGAGGACTGTGGCGATGCTGAAGTGGGCAGGGTCTGAGAGACCAGCTGTGATTGAGGGAGAAGTAGGAGTATAAGTTCTCCACTTCCCGCTGCCAGCGTCACTTTCTAAGCCGGCCAGCAGTGAGTCTCCACATCTCATTTTTCATCTCGTTCTCTGTCGAACTTAAACTTCTCCAAAATGAGCTACAGAAGATCCAACATGCAGCAGATACCTTCTTCCCACATGTCCATGACCCGATCCATACCCCAGCAGCGTGCCATCAGCATTTATGGTGGTGCTGGTGGACAGGGTGCTCGCATATCCGCCATCTCCACATCTTCTCTCCGGTCTAGTGCCCCAATGACCTCTTCTTCCTCTGCCTTCAAGCTGAGCAGTGGAATGGGCTCTGGTGTTGGTGGTGCCGGTGCATCTGTGGCAACTGGCGGTGGTATCACTTCTGGGATCATTGGCAACGAGAGGGGAGCCATGCAGAACCTGAACGACCGCCTGGCCAACTACCTGGAAACGGTGAGGAACCTGGAACAGGCCAACAAGGAGCTGGAGATGAAGATCATGGAGGCTATGGAGAAGGCAGGGCCTGACATGAGAGACTACAGCAAGTATGAACCCATCATAGATGACCTACGCAGGCAGGTAAGCATGACAATGAACAACGACCATTAAAATGAGCAGGTGGAAGTTGAGTATGAAATGTTGTCTAAATCTGGGAAGCTGTGGTTGTTGGTTGATACAACTGGGAGAGACAGACAGGGATCTGAGTGTTTAAATGCTTTAGAAATGCTTGATGTGGCCTCTAATATGAGAATCACTGAGGGCGCGTGATGGCACTCATCATCACAGACAGTGTTTCAAATGTAAACGTACTTGTGGCAGTAGGTTTTATGAGTGAATTCATTATTTATCTAATGCCTCATGTTAAAATTTAGATCATGCTGAGATGTGCAGCCTTTCCTTTGTAGGTTATCAAATTTCTTGCAAGAGAATGAAGGGTGTGGTTCCTAAGCTCCAACCCTCCCCCACAAAACTCTTTCGTGCCACAAAGTGGCCATTACTTCCCTTGATGAATCACCAACACGCGGGTAGCATCATGAGAGACGGACTGAAAAGCTCTCAAACAGCCTTCACCAGACAAAAGCGTTTCCAAATGGTCCTGCTTGCAAATTTTCTACAAGCATGCTGTGCTGTAGGAGGGCCTCAATGTGAAACAGATGTGTGGTAGTAATGACACACACACACACAAAGGATCTTGGACTGCCAGCGTGACTGTGTGTGTGTGTGTGTGTGTGTGTGTGTGTGTGTGTGTGTGTGTGTGTGTGTGTGTGTGTGTGTGTGTGTGTGTGTGTGTGTGTGTGTGTGCGCGCGTGCGCGGGGACACGCACATAGCTACGTGTGAGTGCACTGCTTGTATAACAATCAGCTCCAGTCAGCAGAGTCGCAGAGTCAAATGTCACATTCTTCTGCAGACTCCAGATCTTCAATGTCACATAATGACACATTGATCTTTTTCTCGACACATAAAGGGGACAAGTATGTCCCCTTTCCTCTGAGATGGGATGTCACAGAGACACTAGAAAGTATAAACTCACAAGCACACTCATGCACCAAGAATTTTCCAACCCCTGCACACATGAACACATACAGCGATACATACAAAGAAAATGGCAGAGGGAGACAGCAGCTGGGCGAACATTGGGGAGAAGAAAAACTCTCTGTATGACTTAGTGAGACAGGAAACACATTTTTCCAACAATGCTAAAACAATCCAGACTCTTGTTTTGGCACGGGAACATCCCCTTTTCCTGTCGTTCAGTCTGTGGTTCCTCTTTTCACTGAATGTTACTATGGATTCAACTATGTTGTGGTACTAGTGTGTAATCTGACTCTGAGGTTTCTATTGTTACATAAGGGAAACAGTGATTCAAATCACATGTTTAATTCTGTAGCTGTGGCAAACATTGATATCTCATCACACATAATGATGGGAGCAGACTACAACTGTGCACTTTCTATCCAGCAAAATTAGGGGGGTAAAATTATTTTGTGACACCCACCGGTCAAAGAAACCACATTCTGTCATAAATTCTTTTTTTCTGTCCAGATCTTTGATAAGATTGCGGAGAACGCTCGTTTTGTGCTCCAGATCGACAATGCCCGTCTTGCTGCTGATGACTTCAAAGTAAAGTATGTTGTTTTAAATTCAATCTCAGAGTTGTTTCTGTTGTTTTATCTGTAAATCTTATATGAATGAGGCACATCTAAGCTCACTGTCCACATCCTGTACAAAGACGGACATGCTTTTGGTGTCAAAGGTTATTTATTAGCTTTGCAAAAGGAAGCCATAGCAGAGTTTGAGCATGTGGTCTAATATCTACAACATCTGCTGGAATAGGATTTCAACAATAGCACATTTGTATCTTAAACACTTCTTTGAACCTTTAGAGTTGCTGTTTCAAAGCTTTATGCTTCATAGCACTGTATATATATACTGTATAACAGCTGATTGTGTGCATAATAAAGTTTGTGTCTGTGCACTCCTGCAGGTTCGACAATGAGGTGGCAATCCGTCAGTCTGTGGAGGCCGACATTGCTGGGCTGAAGAAAGTCATAGATGACACCAACATGACCAGGATGAACATTGAGAGTGAGATCGAAACCGTGAGGGAGGAACTTGCCTTCCTAAAGAAGAACCATGAGAATGTGAGTTTACAGCACATCCACATGAATCACCACACTTCATCACCTTGGAGCAGTGGCTCACAGGTCACATGACGTGATGAACATTTTTGTTCATTTCTCTCTTTCTGTTGCTCCTATAGGAGGTGATGGAGCTGAGGAATCAGATCTCTCAGTCAGGCGTGCAAGTGGACGTTGATGCTCCCAAAGGTCAGGACCTGTCCCAGATCATGGAGGATGTGAGGGCTAACTATGAGAAGATTGCCATGAAGAATGCAGATGACCTCAAACGATGGCATGAAAATCAGGTGATGTAATCTTATCAAGGATAATCATTTAGAAATACACTTAAAAGAAGTAGCTGGTTTGCTGGCTAACACCCTTTCTCCGTCTTCCCTATCAGATTGCAGAGGTGCAGGTGCAGGTATCACAGAACACAGAGGCTCTCCAGGGAGCCCAGACAGAGGTCGGTGACTTATCCAGACAGATACAGACCCTGGAAATTGAACTTGCATCCCAGCAGAGCTTAGTAAGTATGCATACCCCATGTGTTTCATATTCTGTTCTCAATAATTTTCATTTTATTCGAAACATAAAATAAGCAAATCCATTCTGACCATTAACACTCACATCAACAATGTTTGTCAAATGGTTTTGTAAAGCAGCAAATATTTCCCAAATAGTTTTTTCACAAATGTTGGAACTTTCCCATGTTCTCCAAAATTAGACCTGGCCTAAAAAAAAACTTTGGCATACTTTTGATTCCTCCTTGTCAATCCTTTATCAGAAAGCCTCCTTAGAGGACACATTACGCAACACAGAGCTACGAAACAACATGGAAATGGAAAAGTACAACGGCATCATTATCCGACTGGAGGAGGAGCTGACCAAATTGCGTGCAAACATTCAGCAACAGACCCAAGATTATGAGGCCCTGCTCAACATGAAGATGAAACTGGAGGCCGAGATTTCCACTTACAAGGGTCTTCTGGATGGTGGAGACTACAAGTAAGAATTATAGAGAGGTGGAGGAGAAAAAACAGATCGAAGCAAGGTGATGATGATGGTGGAGGTGAATACTAAAATCACTTGTTATCATGGTTTGCATGGTCCAGCACAAGTACATCATGAAGTGAGGCAGTAGTTCCAGTCAGTTAACATGATATGCGAATATTTTGAAAGTCAAAAATGTTTCATTTGTGTTTTGTACAGGCTCCAGGATGCACTGGATGAGCTGGCAGCCACAATCTAATTCGGAACAAAGACTCTGGACCATCCCAACAATGAAACCAGAGCAACCCACAACTATTCATTATGAAAAAATTCCATGCTCGTCCAATCAACTAAAGCCTGTTTTGAACCAAGACTGCATACTGTGTAAACCATAAATGATTTAAGCAATTCTGAATAAAGGCCTCAGACCACACCACAGTGAAACAGGGCTATTTCAAAAGCAACTGTCAACTGAACTCACAGCAAAATGAAAATGAATAAAACCACTTATTGACCAACACTCACTGTTCTTGTGCACTTGTTATTGTTACATAACCTAAGAATGTGCATGTTTTGTGATAAGTTGTCATATGAATTGCACTTTCACAGCCCTTGTAGTTTGAAAAACAAAGCTTAAAGGAAATACATGGTTTTAATATGATTCCATCAATTCTGCTGAAGAAAGAGTCCCCCCCCCCCCCCCAAAAAAAAGAAATAGCTGACAAAAAACATTTCACAGATTGTTTAAAGCTGCCTTAACTGATATTTAGCCACAAGGGGCAGAAGAACTTTACAACCAACCTGGAGATACACAGTCCTGAAAACGTATCACTTTATTCATCTGTTGTTAACATTTTTAATCCTGTTCTTATCCAAAAAATGCTTCACTTTTTTATATCTACTGCAATGCATTCATTTGACAGCAGTCACTAGTTTCCAGATAAAGATTATGCATAGAAGCATAGAACCTTACAAAATGTGATGCATCGTTAACAATGCAACAGTAGGCATATAGAAAGTTGCCGAATTTGTCAACTCTATGTAACTGCAACACTAAGCTGCTCACACATCAATGCATTAGTCCAATATAATTTATGATGATATAACAGTTTGAAAGGGTGTCTTTAAAATAATTAATTAACAAATATGCATCAATATGCACATATCCATGTCTGGGCCGAGCCTTTGAGGATTTTAGGTGTAGAATCATCACTGTTCTATCATCACTGACAGATCTCAATTGTTCAAGCAGGACCCGTAAATGAGAGCTCGAACAAGGGTACTCTTAACATGATGAATTAGATTGGACAGTGTTGATTTCAAACTTTTGCCATGAACTCATGGAGATCCCAGAGAAAGATATTTATCTCCTTAAAGTTTAGCACCAAACATGATCAAAGGATTCAGTGAGTGCTATGACAGAGAAATAAACGAAGAACCGTCAGAGTTAGAGACAGCGTTATTTCAGTGACAGATATGACAGAAACTTCGTGAAAAGGAAACGTCATTACAGTGAAGCAGATGCGGGAATAGGACTGGCCACATGAACGCCGATGCGCGCTCCCGATAATAAACCTCTGACGCCTACATCCGGGAACTACTACGAACTCGCTCTCCAACATGGCGGCGTCAGGTGAGGTTTATGAGGGTAAACGATCTGGGTCGGTTGGTGGGAATTTTAGCGGCTTCTACCTCCATATATTCAATCACAAGAAGTTGTAGGGTTATTAATGCCTCGAGTTATTGATTCGCGTCGTTGTCCGGCACGTACAAATGGGTTTGTCGGTTATTTCGGCCCGGCAAAAAAACGCAACTGCTTGAGGAAGGCGAATGAACGAAGCAACGACTTGCACAATCTGATTTTTTTTTTTTCCCACAGAGCACACGCGGTCTTTTCCTATGGGAATTGTTATTGGGATGTTTGGGTTGTCCACTTTTGAGTTTATATTGTATTACATGTGCTGGAAATTCTGTGTCACGTTATGAAATGTTTCTAACTGCGTGCAGACCTGGCACATTGTATGCCCGTAGCGGGGCTCGCCGTGGCGCTCAGAGCAGATAAGCATCGGGCGCAAGCGCGTTTCGCGGAGGAGGGGTTGGGCCGAGAAGTCCGGGCAGACCGAGGAGTCTCCCCACGTGTGCAGCCTGGCTCCCTGGTGTCGGTGTTTGATGAAACGGGGCAGCTGGGCCTGTTGGGTCGCATCCTAAACACTTCCCTGGCAGCTTCACAACTTTGAGCCGTCCCACTGCCCCGGTGATGGCGCACTTGGATCCTGGCGCTGCGACGTTCGCTAGGCCCTAAAACCTAGCCAGCTAAGCAGGGATACTTCCCCCGTCAGCAGTCCTTTGCTGACTAAGCCCGCATCGGCATAAAGACAAAAGCGACCTGCGTAGATAGCAAGCAAACAAGCTGCGTGTTCAGCCTCACAGTGAACTGCTGGTCCTCGTAGCTGTTATGCTATTGTAGCTTTAGCAGAAGTCTGTACGGGCAAAAGTTAACCTTACGGAGGTCCTAGCGTGCTAATGTCACCATAGTGCGGGGCGCAAGGAAAGTTAGCGAATAGACAGTGTTTGATGTTTTTGGTTTTAGAGGGTACAAGCAGTCAAAGCCAGCTAGTTAGGCCCATGAATATTACGCTTAACACACAGTGGGCCGTATCTGCTGAGAAAGAGATGTACACCGTCGGTGTTGCTCTGTATGTGTGTAGGTTTTGTAACAACGTGTGTAAAGAATGTCCTGACAGCTGGGATTTTCACAATAAAGCTCACAGCCAGCTTTGTCGCTCCCCTTTTTCTGCCTCAGACCAAAACAAACCAGACCTGCTCTATGAGATGAGCTGTGTGAACCAACTGGCCAAATGTTTTCCATGCAGAGAGACAGTTTGAGGAATGTTCTGCTATGCTTACATGACTCATTGAATATAGGCTCCAGGGTACATTCCTTGAAAATGCAGCGAATGAGCAACCCAGTGGTCTGGGACATAATCATTGTGCTTGAGTCTTGGAGCTGAACTTATAGAGGCATGTCTGTAGTGGCCTGCTGGACAGTGATAGTTGGACAGGCAGGCCACTCCCTGCGTGTTTACTTTCTAACATGAAAATAAGTCAGTGTTTCTGTTATGGCTCACACATTGCAGTCCCCTTATCTGGCTGGGCTGGACAACATCTCGCACTACAAATAGTGTTTGTCTTTGCAGAGATGCAGCTGCCCGCATGAGTGGAAACACACTGTTGTGTTGGTGTTTGAAGAATGGATCTTTAAGTTGCGCAGTATTTCACTGCTGTCATGACTATATTTTGAAACATTTCACTGAGAGTTGTTCAAAATGATTGTTTAAATGTAATACAAGAAGTGAGGCCATACTGACAGAAATGTTTTGTTACTGTAATTATCATATTTTTACATGTCAACTGTAATGTGGTGGTTTTCCCACTCTGTATGTGTGGTTTTCACAGCCATCTCCAGGTTTCAGGGTAACTATCAAATTAAGTCAAATTTTCTATTTCATCACTGTAATTTCCTTATTCCTCAAAAAAAAGGATAATAAATAAAAGGCTGGGGCGCGGATAAAGGTTTTAAGACTTCTTTGACAGACATCCGTATGAGCAACAAATCATGGCCTAGTATATTTCTTCTGTGACTCACACTTTTGTGTTCATCTCCCCTTTTAGCTAAGAAGAAGAATAAGAAGGGGAAGACCCTCACTCTGACTGACTTCCTGGCAGAGGACAGTGGAGGCAGCACCGTGGTCCCCAGCTACCCGGCCAAGTCCACTAGCTGGGCAGATGAGACTGATGACCTGGATGGCGATGGTGAGCACACACTCAAACACACACATTGCCCCCCCCCCCCCCTTTTTTTCTTTCATGAGTTTTTACATCTAAAAGTCAATATTATCTCTCTCTTCCTTGGGTTGCCTTTTATTTCAGTGGGGAGAACTGAAAATGTGTTGGAGAATGCCGTCATACTGGTAGAGCCATGAACATTTGTGGTCTGAAACTTGACTGAATGAAAATGAGCAGCTGTGTTCTTGTTTTATGTGTAAATGTGTTGTGGCAGAGCGGTATTAGTTTTGTTTTTCCAGGTCTTATTAACAGCAAAAGGTCAGACAGGCTAGTGGACCTTGTAGACATGAGTTAACCCCATTTTTCCAGTTAAAATGTGATTGATAAAGTGATGAAATACGTCTGTGTGACAGCATAACTGTGTTTTTAGAACCGCAGTAGCATACTATTAAACAGTTGGGCCCGAAGCCACAGTTTTCTTTCTGATTTGCATGCCATTGCACACATTTGAGCTCCTTATGTCAATTTTGAACTTATAGCTGCACTGTTTTCCAAGTGTTTTGAAAGGAAAAGACTGCAGAGTTGGGATTGTTTTGAGTATCAAATGACTGTTGGACAGTGAGATTCAAAGTTACATGAATCATCAAAACAATCATATCATCAACCACCAGTCAAATACATTAAGTGATTTTTATTTTATTTTTTAATCAGTTATCAGAGCTATTACTCTCTGGATGCAATTTCTTATGTGCTCTTTTGTGGCTTGTACAATGTCATATTCCTTTGTCTACTCGTGTTTTTGTCAGATTAGTGGTGCTGAACCTCTTAATTCTGATTCATGATCATACTGCACATTTTGGATTCTGTGGTTTCCCCCTTGCTAGAGCAACACATCACATGATCACATGTCATCATAACAAGTGTTTTCATAACATTTCTGGAAATTTTCATTCCTGATACTAAAAGCTTTTATTATATTCCAGTCTCTGAAGAAGGGTTTTTGGCCTCTGTCAGAGCTAATACTGATTATTGGCTCCGTCAGTATCTACCTCACAGACCAGTAATACAATAAATGTCAAAATAAATACACTTGTCTCAGAACACTTAAGGGTCTGCTGAACTAAAAGGGCATGTGATATCAAAGGGTTCCCAGTCAGCTGTAACTGTTCTGTTACACTCAGTCATGTTTGAATGGAAATTTGGTATTTGCTGTTTTGTTTCTTGTATGTATTTGGATGTGAATGTGTGTACTAATGCATATATTTTAGCTTAATAGGTCATGTTGTGAAATCTTTGTTGTCATTTTTTTGTCAGAATAGAAGGACTCCAAGAATTGCTAAGTGTCATAGAGGAAATAATCGGCTGTCGTTCGGTAACTGACGGGAAGTTTTCAGTTCGTATTTGTTTGAAATTTTTCCCATTCTCATCTCACCAGTTTCCACCTCGTGGCACACGGAGGAGGATAGCTACCGGGCACCACCCATTGACCGCTCCATCCTGCCCACAGCACCTCGCTCGGCTCGTGAACCCAATATCGACCGGTCCCGACTGCCCCGCAGCCCGCCTTACACGGCCTTCCTGGGCAACCTGCCCTATGATGTCACTGAGGATTCAATCAAAGACTTCTTCCGCGGCTTGGCAGTAGGTGTAACAAGCAAACACACATGGCAGTGTAGGACATGTAGCACATAGCACTTGCTGGTCACGGCTATTGCAGCACTAGGTTGTGCAAAGCAACACTAGCACTGGAACAGAAGGGGCCGCTTCAGTTGCCGTCTTTATGTCGCTTTTTAGGAGCTGTAAACACATCTGTAACTGAAATTTTGGTTTCTTAAGTATTTTAGTCCACACCGACACATTACCCTTGGGTCTTGTAAGTACACACTGGAGGCCCAGTGAGTTTGTTTAGTAATGAAGAACAGGACACACATGTCCACCTTATTTCTGTTTCCCCTCTTTCTATCTGTAGACAGATGTTGAAGTGGGATCCTAATGTTTCTCAACCTGTTTGTGATATTGAGCAGGCATCAAAGGAATACTTTTATATCAGTTTTGTTGTGTAGCCATGGATGTTGGAGAAAATATGTTTTACACATAACATAGCTTCCCAGTGCAGTGCTGTTTCACTAACAGATAATCAGTCTGAGGGTCATAAAACTCTGCAAAAAGCCTTCAGACAACTCATTTCGCACCTTCGCACATCTGGAACGCATATATACGTTTTTCAATGAAGTTCTTGCATGTCTGCCTCTGGCTTGTTCAGTCATAGCAGAGTGGAGCCTGGTTACCTACAACAGTGCTTGTCAGTGGCCTGGCCTAGATGGTTTTTATTTAGGGTTTTCATATGTGCCCTATTTCATTTCTCTTGATCTTATTTGGGTGAATTGTACAGTGCCGCATTCTGTTTCATTTGTTTTTCTGTCACCATCTTCATCTCCAGATCAGTGCAGTGCGTCTGCCTCGAGAGCCCAGTAATCCAGAGAGGCTGAAGGGCTTTGGATATGCTGAATTTGATGATGTGGATTCCCTCCTGAGGGCCCTTAGTCTCAATGAGGAGGTGAGAGGATCGTTTTATTTTTTCATTCCTGCAACTCACCAAACATCAAAGTGTGCGACTCAATTTTGGCCTCACTGCATAAAATGAGATCTTTAGTAGCCAGTTTCTTTGTCTCTTAAAATGTACATGGGAGAATCGCTAACAGTTTGTCCCGTTTCTGTTCATGTCAACAGAACCTGGGAAACCGAAGGATCCGTGTAGACATTGCTGACCAGTCGAATGATAAAGGTATGTGGTCTTTTTTTTGCTATGGCCTTTGCCTTTAAAATCATTTAGCAAATGGAAGTATGTCCCTCAATTTTCATATCCTAGAATTAAACTTAACATCTTCTTTTTCTTCACACCTCAGAGAGAGACAGTGGATCTATGGGAGGCCGAGACAGGGGTGGACGGATGTCAGACATGGGTCCTGACAAGACGGACAGTGACTGGAGGGCTCGACCCAGTGCAGATTCTGACGATGGACCTCAAAGGAGAGATGATGCCTTTGGAGAGAGTGAGTGGTTGTTGGTGCATTAACATCCATATTATTTCACACTGATTTAGCTTCAGGGTTGTGATAATTCCCAACTGTTCAGTTGTAAAACATGCTGAAGTGTTATTTATGTCTTCTACGTTAAAAATCTCAACTTGACTGCAAAAGACGATGTTTCTTGCCTCCAGAATCTATTTGATGTACAATCAGACCAACAGGTCATTAGCAGAGGAGTTCCAATGACGTCATTATTCTATTGCAATTCCTGCAGGATCACGGGACCGTTACGAGTCGGATCGTTACAGAGATGGGCCACGCAGGGACAACGACCGTTATGACGGAGGAAGAGACCGTTATCGGGATCGGTATGACGACAGGGACCGCAGGGACTACGACAGAGGAGGTGTGTTACTCTGCTCTTGTTGGACCCCTGGTTGGGATTGAGATCCATCTTGCTGTATCAGCAGTCATACACAACTCTTTGACTGGCCTGCTGCGACCATGCATACATACCAGTTTTCTCTCCTCCTGGCCTTCTAGGTTATGACTCTCGTGGAGGCGGTGGAGGTCGTCGGGCCTTTGGCAGTGGTTTCCGCCGCGATTATGATGATAGTCGGGGTAGCAGTGATCGTTATGGGGACCGGGATCGCTATGGCGAACGTGAAGACCGGTACGAGAGACGGGATGAGAGACGTGAGGACAGAGGTGAGTTACAGTTGGTTTATTATTTTGATGTGTTTACCACAAATGTAATTAAAATTATGTAAATGAAATGTTGATATTTCACATTCCTCTAGGAATATTTTTAAAGGTCGACTGTTCCAACACCAGCTTCAGATAATCACAGCCACACCACTCCACATTAATATGATCAGTTTCTGTTCTTCCACCAGCTCCTCAGCAGAGACCCAAGTTGAACCTGAAGCCCCGTAGCGTGCCCAAGGAGGAGGAAGGTAGTGGCAGCAGTGGAAGTTCCCAAGCTGCTCCTCCGAGCTCAGGCAGTAGGGCCTCATCCATCTTTGGTGCAGCCAAGCCGGTTGACACCGCAGCCAAGGAGAGGGAGGTGGAGGAGAGGCTGAAGAAACAGGAAGAGAGGCTGCAGAGGCAGCTGGAAGAGGACAAAGGCCGGGCACCTGACAGAAAGATGAGAGACAGGTCAGGGGTTGACATGGATGGTCAATACGCTCAGAGTTTTTTCATGGAGTATGCAGGCCTGTTTAAGCTATTTTTCCTGCTGTTTTCAGGGATCCAAGCTGGCGCAATGAGGAATCTCACACTGAACGTTCTCGTACAGGAAGTGAGTCTTCACAGCACGGAAGCACCTCAAGAGGTGAGACACGTCGGTATTTCATTCTGATAGAGCTTGCCTTCAGGGATGTGGTCACTCCGTGTAAACTTGAAGAGACAAGGCTATGCTTTTGAGTGACTGTTTTTCTTCCAGTTTTTGTGTCTTTCTTTCTAAATAAAACCAGTTTTCATCACAGGCCTATGTTGTATCAGTTGCATCACAGTCATTCAACCCTGTAAACCATCAAAGTTTCAGTCTGTAGTTGGAACTGAAAGCAAAGTTCCTTCCTTTCTCTTACTTCCATCTTCAGCCCCAGTAAGTAAGAAAGAAACAACATGCTCCTCTCTTCATCCGCTTAGGGTCTCGGTGTCGAGATAGCGAGCGCTCTGGGGAGAATGAGGTTTTCAGTGGGAGAGAAGGTGACTCCTCTTCCCCTGGGGCCTCCCCACAGCCCACCTCTACCGGCTCTGCCAAGGAGCCACTGAAGGTGATGCCTGCACCTCCTCCCAAGGAGAACGCCTGGGCCAAGAGAAGTGCAGCCAGCACAGGCTCTAGCGATGGTGATGGACGACCTCCAGTCTCTCCTGTCTCCCCAAGCGGTTCGGGTCCTCCCAAGCTCAGGTGAGAACACAAATGAGACTCTCTGTATGTCAGGAAGCCTCTCAGGAACACAGCTCGGAAACATTTCCAATGATTCAACAAACCCATTTTTTTGCACCTAGATTTAGCTTGTAGCAGAGTTGAACTTTCATGTTGTTGTGTTGTATACCTCTCCCTGACTGCTTGTGCTTTCTCTTTTAGCTCTGCAGATGTAATCGGATCTGGAAAAGGTAAGGCCTACTGATGAGTGCAAGACACAAACCAAATCTCAGTGTAGACTGAGTGAAATTAGACATTGTCAGCGTGACTGTCGCACACACCTATTAAAGAAGACTGAAAGAGGAAGAAATTTATATAAACAAAAAACACTTGCGTATATCTTCAAAATATGTAATTCATGGAGAGTTTGAATTTGAACAAAACTCAAAAGGTCAACGGCCACATTAGCAACTCTGTGAGCCTTTAAAGGTCATTACACACAGGACAGGTACACTGGTAGATGGATGAAAATGAAACAACTGTTGTTTTTCATGCTTACCACGTGAGGCAGACATGCAAATATTGGTGATTGTGGGAAAGTTATCTTTATCAACACAGTTTTTAGCTGTACAGTGGCAGTCGGCTTTGGCTGTTCTTTGGCTCATCATTGCCTTTAGCTAAAAGCTAATGTTAGCATGTTAAA
This sequence comes from Chaetodon trifascialis, assembly GCF_039877785.1. Lineage (NCBI taxonomy): Eukaryota > Metazoa > Chordata > Actinopteri > Chaetodontiformes > Chaetodontidae > Chaetodon > Chaetodon trifascialis. The sequence goes on along the minus strand of NC_092058.1, from coordinate 19,814,153 downwards.
CATCAGAATTAATGTCAAAGGATAGCCGATGAGAATTGTGTCTCTAGTTTTAGAGGTCCTGTGTTGGAGGAGTGATGTCTTGTCAGGTCACAACAAAGTCATTAGGATTCATCTTGTGGCTTCTATGTACTGTGTTTATGGCTGTCCTTCCAGTCATTTTTGAGAAAGCCAACTTTGGACCTTGGAAATGTTTGACTGGCACTGCCAACTCTAAAGCTTCGATGCTAGTCTGGCTGAATGGTTCTGTACTCAACCTGTGTCAGTTGTTTCTGAAAGTGTCAGTTTTGAAACATCTGACAGCCTTTGTGAAATTGCATTTTAGTGTCCTTGTTCTCTAAGGCCATTTACACACACTCAGGATGCACTCATCTGATTCGAGTGTCGGAAAAAAAATAAATGAAAAACTTTCTCCTGAAAAGGTCGACCACAGAAACTAAGTAAATCATATTGTCAAACTATAGAGAAAATAAAGGGAAATAAAAATAAAACAGCTGACCCAAACAGCTGGATGAAGTATCATGACAATGGGGCCAATCTAGCCAATTAAATTTTCTGTCTACTTCTACTAAAACAATAAACCAGAGCAAAATAGCATACAACAGTAAACCGAACAAGATATTCAGTCCCAACACGCCTAGTGCATGATGGGAACCACGGACCATTGTCAGCAATGCAACACAAGGTATGCACGCCTGTCCTGGAGATACTGACTGTGTCTCTGCCTCTCCGCTATCTCCCCAGGGAATTTCCTACTGTTGTCAGCTGTGTTTATGTCCCTCCGGTGATAATGTAGTTCTGGTCTAACTGTGTTGTGTTATGTAGAAGAGAGCAACAACATCACACGACTACAGTAACACCAAGTCAGCAGCAGAGCTGGTAGCTGGCGATGCTAACGCTATTTTGGCTCAGTACTCTGGAGGTCTGGTGTTTATCTTTGGTTCGATTATAACAGTTGCAGCGGGGACTATTCTGCCACCATTTAATAAATACCAATTCAGTACATTTAAATCTAGGTATGTCAGACTGTTACAATGGCAGGAAAGCAATGCAGAAGTCAAACTTGATCCCAGTCTCTTCCACACAGTGAGGCACCGAGCTTATTAATTAAACTCTGGTATGGAATCGGTACGCTGTATCAGCACATGTCCAAATTCAAGTGTCTGAATTGGATTTGAATTTTAATTAAGTGGATCGGTGCATCTCTAGCACACCTTTTTACGATCACTTGCCCTGAAATGTTCTTGTGTGATCCAGCAAAGGCGACTTTGGTTTGTGTGAAAACAGGGGTGTGGGGTTTTCAGCTCATTCAGTAAAAAAAGAAAGGTCAATCTTTACAATACAGACAGGAAGTCAGTTGCTTGTTGTCCATATATGTTGTTATTGCATTAGTTTCATTAGAGAATTCCAGTGTTTTCAGTTGAGATGAGCTCACTTAGTTGAGGAGGTGTGAGAGCAGCTGTTATCCTTACTTTTCACACGCTTCACATCTGCGTCATGATGGACATATTCGGCAAAGTGAGAACGTGTCTGAGAGGCACAGGTCATGAGCTCACCGTCCTGCAGTTATTACAAGGGGAGCACAAAAATATGTTTCACATTAGTCTGCATGTAAAAAAATACAAATGAATCTCAGGTTCAGACTCAAACAATCTGGTCAAAAAAATGTTGAATGCGTGCGTTACCTGCAGAGCTGTGTGAGAGTAGAAATGCTTCTTTTTGCCTTTTTTTTTTTTTTTTGCTTTTTTTTTACTTTTTGGAAACTTTTGTGGCACAACTTTCAAACCAGTGTCAAATTTAAATGAAGTGAGTTGTAATGTACAAGCTTGCATTCAAGCAGTTGTGCACCTCTCATTTGGCCCTCCATCAGTGACTAACACGTTTTGAATCCAACCCAGTGGCTTTTTAGGCTGCAGTGTGTTGAGAGTGTAGTCTACTGTATAAAGTCCACCAGCCTCCCTTCACTCTACTGTCTGGCTTCTCCTTTAAGATGAGAACAAGGCTGAAGGTGTGCGTCGGGACCGGGGGCCCCCACGGGCAAGAATGGGGCCTGCAGGGCCTGGAGCAGGGCGGGGCCGAGGAGAGGGGCCCAACAGAGACCGAAGAAAGGAGGCAGACAGGTCAGCCATCCAAAGCTAGCAACTCCAAATTTCTTAATGAGGCAGGGAGGACATTTACTGGGCATTTGTAGAGACTGGCCTTTGCTCAGTTACACAACGGATGACATGCTCATTGTTGTGTTGTGGACACAAGAAACACAAGGACACCAGGACTTCTGGTGTGTACGTTTAATGTTTTACCTTTTCTACGCCAAATTGTTACAGACCCCTTGATGTAGCACAGGAAATGACCAACGCCAGTGCTAAAATATCTAACGGTACAAAATCAATTACAGCAGAAATTCGGGACATTTCTGAATCTTACTTGATGTTTTTCTCCTGAAAGTGAGGACTGAGCACGGTGTGAACTGGGTGCCAAGCAGCTTGCAGATTTTGAAAAGGAGCAGAATTTGTGCTGCTTTAGTCTGACAGCAACTCTCCACTGCTGAGCTCTGCTGATAGATTTTAACCTTTGTGTTAATTCTGATTGTAGAAAGGATAACAGAAGAGACCGAGACTCCAGACCAACCCCAGAGCCAAAGAAATTTGAAGAAACCCCAACCCCTGTAAGTCCCTCACTGCCAAGGTTTAGTCAGACATTGATGTCACAAAATAACTCTTCATTAAAGGGGTTCCCGAAAGCCTTCAGTTATTTTACCAGAGCTCCCCCCGTACATTATAGGTTTAGTTTTAAAAACCTCCTCCTTTAAAAAAAAAAAAAAAAATGGATAAACAGGCCGTCATCAGTCCGAATAATTGTTCTTTGTGTAATTTCATGCTCCTTGAGACATCTTTCCTCTTGCATACGCATTTGTTAAGCATTCAAAGGTACTGTACTGATCCAGGGTCTGTTTTGTGTTGCAGAAGTTCAGCTCAGCCAGTAAGTACGCCGCTTTGCTAATGGATGGAGACCAAGGAGACGACGCAGAGGACGTAGAATAGAGAGAAATTAACGAGACGAGGCCTGAAAGCGCAAGACGAGGAGAAAACGAGGAACGCAGAAAAAAAAAAAATCTCACATAGCTTATGAAAAAACTCCATACATGGAAGAGGCTCCTGGGAGGACATCACCCCCTCCCTTCTTTCCTCCTGCAAACCTGTCCTTTACTTTAAAACACCCACCCATCCTCCCTCCCCTGCCCCACCTTCAAGACTATTCAGGTTCTAAAGAATAGTCACATACTGGACTTGTTTTTAAATGGGAAAAAGGTGTAGCTGACATATGGCAAAGTGATGGATAACATTGAATTAATTGTAATAAATAAATGGAAAAGTGGGGAAAAAATGAATTTGTATATTTGTGGGTCACAGGTGGTAGGTTGGATTATATGACAAGATGTAGTTTAGTGAGTGGAACCTCTTTTTTTTTTTTTTTTTTTAAATCAACTTTTGACTGACTGTCTTGCATAATTCCTAGATTAAATACATAGCTATTGATTATTATAAGCCCCTTTATTCATCAGTAAGTAATTTGGTATTGTACTATTATTTTAAATCAATCTTCCATCAAGTTTATTGGGAAATGAGTCAAGAAAATCCTGTCTTCCAATACTAAGTCATGAATGCAGAGACTGGTTACTCATTCAAAAACATCTGACAGTCGTATGTGCAGCGATCCACAAACAACTGAATTCTTTTTAAAAGGACTCACACAGTATTGCAAGAGGACTGTGTGATACATAGATCACGTTACTGCAGGAGTGACATGTATGTGGAGACTGAAAGAAAAACAGCCGCCACACGATTCTCAGTCAGAGAATCAGTCGAGTGCCATCGCCATCACCCCGTCATTGTACAGATGTTTCTCTGTTTCAAACCTTCTGATGAAATAATCAAATCAATTAAAGGCTCAAAATGCTCGTGTGCAGTCGTCCTAGAGATTCTCCACAGGAGCTGAAATCACTCACTCCTCCTGAAGTGAGGAACACAAATGTTTGAGGAAAGTCTGGAGTTGCCTTCAGTCGAGTGTGAGGTTTTCCATGAGCATACGTGAACCTGTCTTCCAATTTGCAATAAATTGGGGTCATTATATACATTGAAATAGCATGTGTTTATTGTGTATGCATAACTGAAGGCATTCAAGGGTTAAAGAAAACACCCGAAAAGCAGAACTGTCGGGCAGCTCCTCTTTGTTGCCTGCTTTAACCTGAGCAGACCCTACGGGCTTTAGTGGCGGCGTAAATGAACCGTGTCTGTCACAGGATGGCAGGTTGCATCATCAAATGAACACTTTAATGTGCGACAAGGTATTTTTCCTCCGCCCACTGTTCTCCTGGTGTGGTCTGTGAGCCAGATCTCTTCCACTGTGTTTCTTCAGTCTTAACCCCCTGCTGAGAGCTGGACTCTAGGTGGCAGCTGGTTAGCATCCTGCTGAGCTTCACATCACACACACAGACACACACACACTCACACAGCAACCAGTTTGCTGCAAGGCCGGACTCCTCGAGTCCACTCAGCCGCTCTCTTCACTGGACCTCAGCAAACAAACTGGTCATGTGTTTGTTAACAGTGTATTGTCTGTGGAAGTGGCCACTGTGGGAGCATGAAGTGAAAGAAAGATGCAGACTCTCAGTGAAGTTCTGCAGAGATCTTTATTGTGATGCTGCAAAGTGTGTGTCCAATCGTGGAATAACTAAGCACGTCACAAGAGAACTATAATCAAGCTCACCTTTGAAGTTCTAGTACTTGAATATTTTCATTTTATGCTATCTTATTGTGCTAGTGTCAGAGTATTTTTACGTTGTAGTATTGCAGTTTGTACTTAAGTAAAGATTTGAATACTTCTTCCCCCTCTGTCAGTGGAAAGAGGCCAACATCTTGAAGTTTAAACTTGTGTGTGCACCCTGAACCCACCCACCACCCCTGTTGCCATGTGAATCAGCAGCTGGTCCACACAGGAGGGTCCCTCCTTCCTCAAAGCCACAACATGAGCAGGGTTTGCGTCACTCAGGTCCCTCAGTGATGTATCAAGTGGGATTTCCCATGATCGTGTTCTCATTCATACGTGCACACAGTCAGTCGTGGTCAACTGCACCTCGTCTGCTTATGGAGCTGTAATACGGCTGTCTCTGAAGTCGCTACAGTTGGTCGCTGTGCGCTTATTGATGATGGTGTGTCGCCTGATTTAACCTCACAGCCATGGATTTGTCTCCCTTTAAACCAAAGAGCGCTTTGTATGCAGCATAACCCGGGGGCCTAAAACATGGTTTTAGAAAGAGCTTATTGTGGGAGATTTTCCCCTCACAACCCCCCGAAAACCTCCAGCTTAAAGCAGTATTTTGTCTGGAGAACCCAGTTTGAGGAAATACAGTTACGTGTGTGTGTGTGTGTGTGTGTGTGTGTGTGTGTGTGTGTGTGTGTGTGTGTGTTTGAGAGAGAGAGCTGTAGTCTGTAGTCTGAAGGAATTTAATAAGGGGAGATGTTAAGATTTAAGCACAGAGCCTGTCATTGTTTTCATTGCATTGGAGAGAGCAACTGAGGGAATCAGGAGAGGACACTGGTGTCCTATGTCCTATGAAACACGGTGGTGGAGTTCATCACATTTAGCCTTTTTACATCCAAGGGAGATGCAGAGATATGAACAATTGCTCCAGTTGCTGCCTAAAAAAAAACAGGCAAGCAGATAGTTCAATGTCCTCACTTCCTCTCAACAAGCTGCGAGGAGGGAGAAGTGGGATCAAGCCCATGGTATTTTCTCATGTGCAAAGTTACAGGGTGTGAAAGAAGCTCTATCTAATCACTCCCCCATGAGGAAGAAGAGAGCGCGAGGGGCTGAAGTGAAGCCAAAGGAAAGGGGAAGGGCCTGACATCAACAAGCCAAACAGCTGCCCCCTTCTCCCCCATGGAGAGACAGCAAGAGCAGCCTGATGGAGCAAGAGAGAAGGGAAGACTAGAGGGTCTGTGAGTGTGAGAGGGTGGCGTACGACGCATTTGAGGGGCTGTAGAGGCGAAGAGAAGGAGGTATTGGCAAGTGGAAAGGGGGAAGGGAAGAGAGAGGTGGTGAGTGTATGCTTGCATGCTTTGAGGGTGAGGATAGCCAGGGAGCACGGGGACAGGGAAGAGTGTAAGAGGAGAGTGGAGGGGGAGAGAGGGTCTGTGCTTGGTGACACTTCTTGGAGGGGAGAAAGAGGGGCTGTAAGAGGAGAGGGGAAAGGAGTCAAAAAAAAAAAAGTCATCTGGGGTGGATTTCAAGGCAGGACAAGTTGTCAGAGCGGAAGGCAGAGGTGTGAGGAGTCACTGGGGAAGAGGGAGCATGTTGGAGAAGAAGACACAAGCTGTGGCAGAAACATAAGGAGGCCCTTCAAAACATGAAGCGCTGAGAGGAGGAAAAGAAGAGGGACCCTCTGGAGTGGAGCATTTCTCTGGAAGGAAGAAAAGTCAAGGATTTTAAACGGACGAGGAACAGAGGCGTCTGCTGGAAGCATGGGGTGCATTCACAGCACAAGCACTGGCAGCATGAAGAAACATGGACCTGATACTGACACAGGAGGAATCCCCATAGAGGCAGACCCCGAGGTACACCCTGAAATCCTTCAACTTGCCCAGGTAAGTGAACAACTTCTCCTTAGGGAGCTGTAAACATTCTGGGCAGAAATGTCTCGCTTATGATCATGAGACCTTCAGACGCATTTTGAGTTTGAGGTCAAACAGAGCAAAGGATCAGCTGTTTCAGCCATAGATAATGCTCAGTGATTGTCCTTTGAGCAAGGAGAGGAGAAAGCTTAACTTTGTTTAATTGTCACACACTAAACTCACCACATACTAACCATGGACACCAACCAAAGGAATCCAAAGAATTGCCACTGTGTTTCCAAATTACATGAAACCCTGGCCTCCAAAGCAGCTCTCTTTCTCCCTCTTAGGAAATATTTTCCTCTGCATTAAGCAGAACATCTCATGCCGCACATGCTTTCAGACTGAAGGGTGAGCTTGAGTTTTGCACCTAACAGACATGAATTACATGTATGAGTGATGTTTGCAGACTTGAGCCACTGTTAAGTTTGATTTTAATGGCCATATAAATTTGTCACTCCTTCTGTGTACAAAGGAACAGGGGACAAAAACAAACAGACAGCAGTGGACGATCCACTTGTTAATCATGTCCCTCAGGGTGTCAAGGTTCAAGAGGAAGTGGTATAAGTTACCGTCCGGTTCCGACCCGCCGTCTGCCTGTCTGCCGACTCTATTTAGGAGCACGTATGGATTTAGGTGCAAGTCACACTGCTGCACACGTAAAGCCTCTGGAGGACTTTTATAGAGACTAAAATAAAAAGTGTCGGTTGGTTTAGCACCAAGGCCACACACCAGAATGTGTGCGCTCTCATATGTCATATGAGTAAATCACACTCGGGCATGCCCAGTGTCAGAGGACAAAGCCATGCCACTGTATTTTGTCCAGTCGTCACTTTTCTTCTGCTCATAAATGAACCCTAAATGTTCGGATATTTATGCAATAAGTGTGTGTAATTTGACACAGTGCTGCGAGGTGCTGCGCAGTGAAGTGCTGGAACAAAAACAATACTCGGATCCCATGTGGCTTCAAGTCCCCTGAATCCCCTGAATCCCCTGAATCCCTGATTGTGTGGGTCTGTCTGAATTGCTTTGTGTACGTGTGTGTGTCTGTGTGTGTGTGAGAGGGAGAGAGAGAGAGAAAGAGAGACCATGCCAAATTATGATAACATAGTCCCAGCTGAATGGGTGGACTGCAGTGCAGTGGAGAGGAATGAAATATGTCATACACACACACAAACAGTCCAGGAGTTCTTTATATTGTTTGTAATGTCTCTCTCTCTCTCTCTCTCTCTCTCTCTCCTCTCTCTCTCTCTCTCTCTCTCTCTCTCTCTCTCTCTCTCTCTCTCTCTCTCTCTCTCTCTCTCTCTCTCTCTCTCTCTCTCTCTCTCTCACACACACACACACACACACACACACACACACACACACACACACACACACTCATCCCACACCTCATTTCTCACATTCACCTATATTCAGACCCCAACTCATGACTGTTTAGATGTGACAATCAACCCTGCCAATCTAGAAGATACCCTGGCAATCCCCCACCACCTGCTCCCGTCCCTTCCTCCTGTCTCGTGTGTGTGTGTGTGTGTGTGTGTGTGTGTGTGTGTGTGTGTGTGTGTGTGTGTGTGTGTGTGTGTGTGTGTGTGTGTGTGTGTGTGTGTGTGTGTGTGTGTGTGAGGTTGTGGCTCCTGCTCTACAGCATGTCATCACCAGTGAGGTGTCACTGGAAAAAACTCACGCAGGCCGAGGTATTTAATGCCATGGGGGTGTGTTACTGTACTCATATACAGTGTGTGTGTGTGTGTGTGTGCGTGCGTGCGTGCGTGCGTGCGTGCGTGTTGCAGCTGTATGTATGTCTCATAAAAGGCATGTTTCAGTGCATTCAGACACATGACAGAAAAGTTGCCACTGTTGCAGTCACATGATATTTCATGAGCCCTCTTCCAAATGTATGAAACAATGATTTAATGGGACATTCACCTTTAGATCATTTTCCTACAGTTTCTTTGTCAGCATAGCTGAGCTGTGTTGGAATAACACCCTGAAAATGCTACTGCCGCTGTCTTCACACAGTAATAAAACGCTGGTGCAGCCACAGTCATAAAGGAATCCATTATGGTGTCTGACCCTCTCCATGTTAGAAGTGGAAGTGCTTCGGGCTCTCTGCAGTGGTCAGAGATGCTTGGAGAATGACACAGACTTTGGCTGCAAAAATCCAGCTGGGGTGGGGTTCTTTAATGCTGCAATGCAATGCTGCAACACTGCTGATAGTCATGGGAGCCTCTGGAGACTCGGTGGCCACTCAACCAGTCCCTTTTTTCACGGTATCAAAAGTGCATCAAGGACACAGCGTCACAAACACCTATACAGACCAAATTCAGTCCAAATCCAAAAAGCTGCCTTTGAAGAGCTGCAAACATTATAGAACATTATAAAAACACCATCACACTTTGCATTCTCTATGACAGCATCGATTTTCAGATGTCTAATTGGACTATGTGGCACATTCTCTTCGTGTTCTTCATGTTCTCCCGCTACTCCCCCACCTCCACTCTTCATTAATGGACTGAGAAATGAAGGGAAAGCACAACAACTAAATAAGTGTAAGGTGAAGCACCAGAACAAGTGCAACACAGGTCAGCATTCATTAGGCCACAGAAAAAGAAAGTTATGATGGTGCATGAAAAACACTTTCCTCTCTGTACATGTCCATGCCCCAGTCTAAAATGTTCGATGTTATCTCATATAGTAGAAATTTCTGCCCACATCTTGAGGCTTAACTGCAGTATTGCAATTTGTCCACCAGGTGGTAGCCTTGACTCACCATGCAGTCTTTGTTTGAACTACAAACTGACACACAGGCATCAACAAATGTGACTGTGGTGAGGTTTCAGCGTGGAACTGATGATGGTGTTCATCCAAGCTGAGATGTTTGTCTCTTGAAAGAACAAAAAGACACTCAGTCTGTAACCTGGCCAGTGTCTGCTTTGGTGGCCTTCAGTTTGCTCTTTCTGTAATGCACCAATTCATTTATGTCAGTTTACTGTGTTTGATTGACATTTAAATATTAGAGTTGCTTGAATGTTGTGTCTCTATAAAAGCCACATTTTTAGTCATTTAGTCACACATTTAGTCACAAACATGAGTAAAAGCATGGAAAAACATTCTAGCTTGATATCAATAATCATATATTTATATATCAATGTTATATGTAGCCTTTAAGAAATATTCTAGAAGTATGAATCGTGTCAGATTTTTTCATTAAAAAGAAAAAAAAACCATCTATTTCTTTATGTAGAAAGGCAGTGATAGAAGTTTCCTTTACTGTGAGTCCTCAGCGCCAGGGCTGAAAACTCTTTTCATCCTTCAGGTGATCTCAGGTCAGGTTTCTGAGGGGACACATTTATAACTCGGTGGGCCATTACACAAGTCCAATTGATTCAAGCATCAAAATTCATGAGTTATATAATAACATTTCAAATGTAAATGGCCTGAGGGGATGATGATCCTCCTCTCCCCTCATATGCCCTCTTTGCTAGGTTCATTGTCTGTCTTCCCAAATCCCCCCATACACACACACACACACACACACACACACACACACACACACACACGGGCACACATGTGGAGACCCAGATTCAACATATTCAGCAGATGTCGCATTTTATCGCAGCTTCCATTCATCATAACAACAGAGGACATATGTCAATAGTCCAATGTTACTCTGCTGCTTTGATCATAAGATCAATACATAATGCAGGATAATGTGTCTCATCCGTGCATGTGAGCTTCACATCAGTCCAGGTCAGTGACCAAAATAAACACTATTTTTCCACCGTAGAGGGTTTTCTTGCTAGATGTGACACGGCAGTGACATGACTAAAAAAATGAATGTGCTGGTGGATTTATTGTGTAACTGAAACCTTTCATACAACAATTTTCATACAACAATCTCATTAGTATGTTCATGTGCATATGAGTTCTCTTCGCCTTTGGACAGAGCCAGGCTACCTTCCTCTGCTCCTAGTCTCAGTGCTTCATGCTAACCATCTCCTGGCTGTTCATAAGAGTGGCATTGATCCTCTCATCTGACTCCAAGCAAGGAAGCGATTAAGTGCATTTCCCAAAATTTCAAACAAAACCGTTAAAGCTCTGTCGTGTTGACTGTAGAGTTAGTGAAATTTTGCTTTGCATGGGCTATGACCAATGACGTGCTTTAATAGGTGTTTTAAGTGTTAAATGATGAACCTTTCAGACTTTTATAGAGATTGGATATTAATGAATAAAAGCATGAAGAGTTTTTAACAAAGCAAGTCGCTGTCGACTGGTTCTGCGGATTTGCTTTGTTCAGGGTTGCGAAGTTTAGTCAGAACCAATCAACTGCATTTATGTTCACATTATGTAAGCACACAGAGCTCAAGGTAGGGCTACATGAAATATTAATGATACATTTCTGGTCATAAAGGATTTAGACTGCACACACTCCACTTCATAGTCATGGCTGTTTTTCATACACAGCAGTTAATAGAATGAGTGAGCTTCCTCTCACAAGTCAAGATGGAGGGAGAGGTGGGACTCTGCTGTCGGACAGCCAATAAATTAGTGTTTGTGAGAGCGTGAGCGCTTGTACACCTTCGCCTCCTACAGTTAAGTTCAGTGTCCCTCCTGTCTGGAAAAACCCAGGCGTCGGAAAGCGTAAAAAACATCCAGCGGGGAGAAATGTTTTTTCAAGACCAGAGAAATGCATCGAGCCATTTAACAAGAAAAAAACAGCAGTGTGTGCAGGTACGCTGTTTCCCACCCTCCACCTCCCCCATGGCCTCACACACACACACACACACACACACACACACACACACAAACATCCCTGCGAATGTTTCCAGGCCCCTCCTCGGTCCCTGCTCAAGGAAAGATTTAATGGTTTAATGTGCTTCACATGCTGTCAGAAGACCTTGCTTTGGGAGGGCATTACTGTAACATTATATAAACATTGTCCTATTTCTCTTCACTGGGATGTTGAGTATTGGTTTATAAAAAGAAAAATCCATGGATTATGACTCAGGGTACAACATTTATTTTCCTTCAAGGCATATACCCTTACTGGGACTGACTCTCTCTCTCTCTCTCTCTCTCTCTCTCTCTCTCTCTCTCTCTCTCTCTCTCTCTCTCTCTCTCTCTCTCTCTCTCTCTCTCTCTCTCTCTCTCTGTGTGTGTGTGTGTGTGTGCGCGCACACGCGCAAAAAGATGCATGTTTTGTTTTGTTTTTTTCTCCAGGTTTGGAGCTTTATTATCATATCCACTTGATGGTTTACATTTATGCTGTTATTGAGTATGATTTAGTTTATTTGGGGTATTGTTAGTGTATTAAACCTTTCAGCCAATAATGTAGCACCAGTAGAGACTTCAGCTCGACATTCTGAGCTCAAGGGTGAACAGTTGTACTGGGTCTGTCTGTTTCAGATTTACCTTCATTTCTGTCTTTGCTTTGCCCACAGAAGCTCTTGTTTGCACAGCTGCTGTAATAGTTCAGTGTGGTAACACCTTGCAGTGTTGAAAGGAAACTTATCACAAGCCTGTCATCAAACAGGAGAGACCCCAGCTACTTCAGCCGCATTTAAAGAGAGATTAAATGTTAAATATCAGACAGTCACAGTATTTGCTTAATAGTTTTGGTTACAAACCTGGTTTAGGTTGGATGTTCAGTTTCTTTGTGGGGATGTGGCAAAAGATTTGTCTTTAAGGTATATATCACTACAATACATTACATTTTGTTGCCCTGTTATAGTATTTTTTGAAACAATGTTCTATGTTTATTGTATTGGCATGAGGAGAGGCCTGTGGATTAAACAGGTCAACAGAAAACTCTGAGGGACAGCGATGCTTGTTAGCATTCAGTGACAATGCTAACATGCTGATGCGTGTCAGTTTCAAGTGTTAGTATGCTAACATTAGCTAGCAGTAAACACAAAATACACCTAAGGCTAAGGAATGTCCACTAGTTTTTGAGACATTTCGGGGTGGACAGTGTTGGACAAATAGCAGTGTTCACAGACTATAAAGACCATAAAACAATACAGGTGGGCAGCTGGACGGACACAGCAGGAGACCTGAAGCGAATCAACAGCATCACAAAGGACACCATGAAACAATGAACATCAGGTCTATCTATTCAATTACACTTACCTGTGACCATGCAACACATCAGAGGGGAGTGGCAGCACAGAAATCTGCTTATTTTTCATCATTTTAGCTGCCCGACAGACTGAGACAGAATGAGGACAAGTTAAAAGACGAGACAACAGGATGCCTTGAAACACAGTGTGATATGACAGATATTTTTAGTGGAGGAAGTTGAATGTACAGCAGGTAGGGCATCAGTGCTCATGCTGGTGTGTCACTGAACAAGCACATCTGTACTATCAGCAGACATGCAGGAGACAGTGACCATCCAGAGCCTCAGAGTGAACAAAACTGACAAAAATGCCTGGAGATGCATCGGGAAAATCGCTCAAACTGAACATGTCAAAGCCACATGCTCAGTATGAGGCACATGCTATCATCAGGGCATTCACACGGCTTCAGTCTTTTCCAAAAGCGCACAGTTGATGCATGATTTTGTGAACGTTTTCCTTCAAGCAGCAGCATTTTGTCGTCTTCTCTTTGCTAATTCTATTTATTTGTTGTGAGATTGATCAGAATTGACTCCCCCGTGTCTCTGCAGCTCGCCAAAGCAGGGAGCCACGCCTTCACGGAGAAGAGCTTCAAGAGGAAGCGAGTGTGCGACGTGTGCAGGCTGAACATCAACAACCCTGGGGCTTTCTGCAAGGGTGAGTCCACGTCTCAGTCAGGTCAGGCAGCAGAGCCAGAGACACAACTGACCAGCGTGAATACACACCTCGACCTGACAGAGATGAGCTCACCCTCACTGCCCTTTCTCTGTCTCCCTCAAAGCTGACTGTCAGAGTAAATCATGTGCCTTTTCTCTCCTCTCTGTGTGCAGAGTGCAAGGCTGCAGTTCACAAGACATGTGAAGCCAAGGTAAGCCATACATGTCCTCACCAAATTCATCACAGATCACTCGCTTTGCCCTCCTCCTGTCCTGAGCAAATTGTGCTCCTGTGTCAGTGCTCCCAATGCTAATATGGTGTGAGTCTTAAGTGGAGTAAGCCATGTGCACTGACCTAAATGTGTGGTTAAGGAAGGCCTCCGCCCTGAACTGCAAGCAGCCAGGTTGCCATGAGTAATTCAGTCATGCGGTAACATAGCAGGAGCTCCTGAGAGTCCTCAAGCACCCAGGAAGTCTCTGTGGTGGTTCAAAGAGAGTCTCTAATACGGCTTGATATTAAGAAGCATTTGTGCTTATTAAAGAATCATAATTTACACTAAATCATAATTTATATCTATGTGAAGTGGCCTCTGGCTGATCAGAGGGGGGCAGTAGTGAGCTGTGAGCTGTCAGGAGTAGACAGCACAGGAAGCAGCACAGCTCAGGGAGATGGCACCATGCAGAGCAGCTCCTGAACAGATTATTTCCACTTGTTTTAGGATTTGTCACTGAGGACATCTCTAAGTAGATCTTTCTTTTCATTTCACTTCTCTGTCCAATGATCATTCTGTCTTCGTAGCCATACTGCATTGTGCTTTTCACCTTTGAGATTCCAAACTGTTCACCTAATGTATGAGGTGGGTGAAAGAAATCATATTTTCATACAGCGCCCAGTGATTAATAAGCAATAATATAATCATCAGCATGTTGATGGAAAATGGATGGAAATGGAAATATAAACTACAATGAAAGATATTAAAGACAAATGAAGTTTGCTGCTACAGTGGGGCTCAGTTGCAGAATATTCTCATGCATTGCATCAGTGGTAAATGTGTTCAGAATCAAAGAGAAACAGCAACTTGTGACCATTTTGTGCTGCCATTAAACAATCATGCAGGGTCAGAGTCATCATGGAGGGAGAGGACTCCACAGCTTATGTCAAAACCATTGGCAGCAGCCGCATCTGCTCTCATGTGACCCCGCTCACAGCAGCTCAGTATCACACACCACAGAGCGAGCTCGTGACCTTGCTGTAACTGTGTAGTGCCTCACTGTCCAACAGCACAAACACACAAACTGTCACACAGAGGGACCCATCATCTTTATTTCTCAGCTCAAATCCGGTGGGATTTATAAGAGGGGGTGCTTCCTGCCTCCTCCTCCTCTTCCACACACGCACACACACACACACACACACACACACACACACACACACACACACACACACACACACACACACACACACACTCGCACACACACACACACACACACACACACACTCGCACACACACACACACACACACACACACACACACTGTAATGGTGTACAACTGGGCTCTACCAGCTGTTGTGCCTTAGCAGCATGCATTAAAAGAGGATTATTATTTTTATCATACTCGTCCCCCTGGTCTCCACGGAGATAGTCAAAAACAACTCTTGGTGGCTGTAGGAGAGGCAGGCACCGTGGACGAGAGTGGACATCGTCACACGGGATGATGATCAATCTGGATAGGAGAAGTCTGGATGGGTAAATATAGAAAATAACAAGAGTGCCATAGATGCCAGCCAGTGAGTGATCTGTGGGGGGACACAAATAAGTGAGAGGCAGCTGGAGAGGCAGACTGTGTGTGTGTGTGTGTGTGTGTGTGTGTGTGTGTGTGTGTGTGTGTGTGTGTGTGTGTGTGTGTGTGTGTGTGTTTGTGTGTGTGTGTGTGTGCTTCATATGTCAACAAATTTCTTCTTTCGTTTTTACTTCTTTCATGTCTTGCGTCTCACTGTCATCATCTTCTTTTTTTTTTTTTTTACCTTAAATCTTAGATTTCTCCTTTTCCTGATGTTTTATAGTCTCGGTCTCTCAAGCCTTAAATGCTTTCATCAGTGTGTTATGTCATCTTCATACCTACTGTCACCACTAAACTTTTTTTTTTCTTACATCCTCTGTGCATCTTCTATTTGTCTGTCTCACAACTGTATTTCTGCATCTCTATGCTGCTGCCACTTTATTCTGCCTCTCGTCATCTCTCGCCCTCGGCCTCAGGCCACCAGAGAGGTCAATGGACATGAGCACCATGTGACTTTGCAGGGCTGCCCGGTGTCTGTTTGTGGCGTATCGATGTGTGTGAGTGCACGTGCAAAGGGAAAGTATTTGCTTTACTGTCTCTGCGCGTATGGCACAGGCAGAGCTAGAGGGAAAGGCTATGCTGCATGTGCTGCTGGCACAGTAAGAGTGTGTGTGTATGTATTATCGTGAGAGAGGGAGGGAGGGAGGTAAAGGGAGTTGGTGAGAGAGAGAGTGAGCAGAGAGCTTGTATGCGAGGGAGAGAGAGGTAGTGTTTCCCACTCTTCAGACAGGACTGCTCGGAGGCAGAGGGAAAGACTGAAGCTGCTTGTTGAGAGGTAAAACACACTCTGCACTGCATTTACTGAGGAAAGCTTTGTTTTCTCATATACTCACCACATCACTTTTGACCTTTCATTTACTTCATATATTTCTCCTCTCTGTTAAGTAGAAATCTGCCAGCCTTAAAGCCTCTTCGCAGTGTTTGCTCTGACAATGCAGCATGTGATTGTGCATATTATTCAATTAAAGCTGTAGCCAAAGAGCTCTTGCACAACCCAAAAGAGGATTTCATTTACTGTGATTAAGGCAAGTGCAGAGAATGAAGCAGAGACTCCTGCTGTGACCTACAAAAAGTACACAGATTTTAATATTTAATACCAGAGAATTCATAATATTTACTTTTTAATGAGATAGCAGGTTTGCAGATGGTGGAAACTGTACAGCTCCTCTATATGCTACTATACATGCCTGTAAATGTGGAATTTTGCCAAAGTTGTAGCCAAGCGGTGCCAGACTGTTTGTGGGATAGATTATATGTGTATGTCTTTGTCGGCATGTGTGTGTGTGTGTGTGTGCGTGTGTGTGTGTGTGTGTGTGTGTGTGTGTGTGTGTGTGTGAGTGTGTGTGTGTGTGTGTGTGTGTGCATACACCAGTGCCCATCTACTGTGGCTGTACATACAGCTTTTCTTACTTTTAATCAAGATTTATATAACTTGTATCTATCTACTTCAACACTGCGCATACATGTCTGTGTTGTATGATGTGCATAGACAATCATGGGGCACCTGACAGAGACAAATGTTAACCCAGACCCAGTCAGCTGTCCTTTTATCATCTGATGGATCCTAATGTTGCATAGTGAAACACAGATGATCACAGTCTCAGCTCTTACACAACAGCTGTTCTGCTAATGTCCCATGCTGATTTATGAATTGATATGGCATTTACGATGCTATATGGACTAAGTGCTTGTGTAATAAGCAAGTGTTGTACATAATAGTTTGGTGCATTAGTCCTAATTAGTGCCAGTGGAGCTGGAACACATCAACAAAGTTGCCTGCGAAATTGTCATTTTTCATTTACATAAATATATGACATAAACAATCTTGATACAAATCCAGAATAAGTAATGGTGGAACTGTTTCTGAAACACCTCAAACTTTGGCATTTTTGTCCTGACGTTTCTAGATACTTATCATGTGACACATATGCCAATATTGAATATACCTCCAATATGCAAATTTTGATTTATCAATTTAGCTTCGACCAGATTTTTTAAATATTGGGTATCTTGCGCAATATGGCAACAAGTGTCATGTTTTTCAGCCTTTCCCGTTGTTTGTGTCCCACCACAGGAGACCGGGTGGACATGCTGTCCTGTGCTAGCTCTGTGTGTCATTGCACATCAATGCGAAGGTAGAAACAGCTAAGTCGATAGAGATGGAGAACTCAGCAGGAAGGTGCTTGAGGTGGATGTTGTTGATGGAAAGTCCTGTCAGATGAACATCTGTTTAATTTGATCAATGTACTGACATATTGATGTCACATTGTTGTTGCTATTTATAACCATCACCAGCATGATGCACTGTGTACAAAGAATTATCATGGTTAATTCAATTTTACTGCTTTACTTGTCTCATCAATAATAAAATATTATAGGGACAATGCACACACGCACAGTGCTTATATTTACCCATTGCCTTTCATTTCCTGAGAGCATAAGCCAAATGATATGTGCACAGTAAGCCTTGTTTACTATTCTTCTACTAATCATACAGATCCTTTTCCCCCCATAAAGTCTTTATAACAACTTGCTTTGAGGGCATCATTTCTAATACATTTCTTTTGATAGCCTTGTGCTGGATGGATATAGACATTATATCGTGATAAATATATGTGTTACTCTTTATATTATTGGATGCTGGCAAAGCATCCATGAATGTGTGTTGCCATGATCCAGTCACATGAGACACAGAGTTGCAGTACAGATTGATTGCCAGACCTCTTGAAAATGTCATTGCCGCCTCCAGAAAGGCAAGTGGATTTGTGAGATGACTGATGAACAAATAGACAAAATGGGCCTCTAAGTGTTCTGAGGGAGGCATGGTCTAAAATAAAGAGCTCTATCAAAATAGCGCAGTGAAATCTCCACGCTCCGTGTCAGTGGTCAGCATGTTCAGCTGTTGACATCTCTCTCCCATCCAGTGCTCGCTCTCTCTTTCTCTGTCCCTCTCCTCTTTCATCCTTCCCGTCTTCCTGATGCCTTTCCCCCCCCTCTAAGCTCTGTCTCTATCTGCTCTCCCTGGAGAGTTTGTTTTTTGCTTTAAGCCCTCATTCGTGCTTCCTCTTGTTCCCTTCTTTTCTGGGCCTGTTACACAGTGACTTGCCCCGGCTATGCGTGATGCTTATCAAGGTGTCCTTTATCACAGATGTTGTTTATTCAGGGGGAGCACATACTTGTATCTCACGGCAGGGATGGTTGTGGTTATCCTGTCCCCGGGCACTGTAAGCAGAGACACACAGAGTGTGAGGTAGCGGGAGAGGGGAGTGGCAGACTCTAGAGGGTAGGAAATAGAGAAAAGAGGGATCAAAGATGAGATAAAACGGAAGAAAAGGCTAATAATAATAATGAGAGGAGAAAGAGAGGGAAAGCCATACTTTCATGTGAAGCCTCCTAAATCACAGCCACTCCTAATTTTGCCCTCTGGTACCCTGAGTGAAACAGCAAAAAAAAAAAAGAAAGAAAGAAAGAGCCTCAGAGTTTTATTTAGCTTTCAGTGCTCTGGGCTTTCGTGTCGTTTTGTGAGACTATGGAACTTGGAATGAGCTGTGGTTATTTTGCTTTGCCAGTTTCAAATGGGAAAGCTTACTCACTTCTCCCTCTCCAGAGTGTGATGTCAGCTCTGAGTCGACTGTCAGAATGAAACTCGCTCCTCCTGGATGGCGCACCGACGCCCGTGTCTCAAGCACTCACATTTATCTCCCGCTTCCCTGTAACTGACTCAGCTGCTCCCCCAGATCTCTGTGTTGGATTTCCTCCCTGGAATACGAGTGATGATTCAAGATGTGGCAGTGACAGCTTTTAAGGTTCCAGCCAAAGTCACTCTGTTGTGGAGAAGATTAGCAGCCAGGAAGATACTGGCTGTCTGAGAGAAGATCCACTGTTACGCTCTAAAGGTTTCATGTAGATTAATGCTGATTAACGTCATTTTTTTAGTTCATTAGATAGGATGAAAATCTCAGAAAGTAGTGGAAAATTCTGTTTCCTCTGGTCCAGGACGATGGTTTTGGGAAATACATGTATGTGCTTGATACCCCTCTCATATTGACAGATCTCAATATGATGCTTAAGCTTATCCCAAAATCAACCTGCCAGTAACCTTTAACAGCGAAAACATGCCGGGTGAGCTTTGGAGGAGCTGAAAGGAGGACTCTTTAAACTTTAGACAAAGTCAAGCTGGTTGTTTCCTTGTTTCCAGTCTCTGTGCTAAGCTAAGCCAACTGGCTGCTGACAGCAGCTTCATGTATCCAACCCTCAGGAAGTGACAGCTGACCGGCTGCCTGCTCTGTTTCATGGTTCACTTTGCCTTTGTTGCTAGTTTCAGCTTGTCATTTATCTGTTATTCTTTGGACTTTGGACTGCTGGTTGGACAAAACAAATGGGTTAAATAAATGGCTTGACATTGCACATGTATTTGTGTCCCTGCTGAGAGTAACATGTAACTTTTTTTTTGGCTCTCGGGGGCAGCACAAACAAACTGTAAACACAACATTGACACAGCAACACATTATAAGTTGATGTGATGAGCTTGTTAGCAAACAGTTACTTCAGTCACATATTCAGCAGTGACAGAGCAACGTTTATGATTCGGCCAGAGTTGTGCTTATAGCCACATAATGAATGTAAATCAAACATTCACTCTGTTTTAGGTCCGTTTTCATCTAACTCCAGAGGGAAATGTCTTGCTCTCTAGCTGCTCTGTGCTCCATTATGTTAAAAAATGATGCTGTGAGAGCAGTGACAGTGAACCAAACCTTTAAAGTTCAGGCCAGATAGCAAAACAATGAGCTGATGCTCCATAAAGCCAAGAGGAGCTTCAGATTCAAAGGATAATTCTCTGCAGGTTTGTCACTATGAGCGACCTCTTTCACATTTTCACACTTTTGACATTGACAGTGATATCTTGTCATCTAACTCTGGGCAAGAACATGACGAAGCATATTCCCCAGAAGCCAGCGATAACACTGAAGAGCAGCACATTCTCACATTTGAGAAGCTGGGATGAGGGGATGTTTGGCATTTTTGCTTGATAAATAAATGAAAAGTGTTACTTGATGAACAAGGCAAACGGAACCAGTACACAGCTCAGGCATCCAGTCAGTCAGTCCCTGAGGGTGGGGTCGAGTGCTGTCGTTGGCACCTCAGTAAATGCTAGCTGATGAAGAGGACAAACTGAACCAGATGGCTCAGCTCCCGGTGGCTCCAGCGTACAGTCCACATGCATTAATGAAGACCCCGAGGCTGGCAGAGCTACCAAAGACACGTGTATGCACTCTGTGTGTGTGTGTGTGTGTGTGTGTGTGTGTGTGTGTGTGTGTGTGTGTGTGTGTGTGTGTGTGTGTGTGTGTGTGTGTGTGTGTGTGTGTGTGTGTGTGTGTGTGTGTGTGTGAACGTAGGTCGATCAGCACTGACATCCTGTCACAAATTGCTTCCTGTTGACTCTGGTGTCTTCCTCCTCTGCCTTTATGTTGCATGTGTGTGCGCTCTGCCTCTAGGTTCAGCCCTTGTCTTCTTTTGTGTGCATGTGTGTGTTTAGGCATGGGTACACATGTGTATATTGTGTCTGTCTCCAACTGTTCCTTCCTGGAGCCGGCCACTTTATCCACTTAACCACTATTATTAAACCTATTAAGAGGGTTCTACCCTATGGCTGAAACTCCCAGTTCTTTCATTTCCTACTGTCAGTCTTACAACCCCGATTCCAGAAAAGTTGGGTCACTGTGTAAACTGTAAATTAAAACAAAATGCAATCATCTCTAAACAATCTGCGTTTACCGACAGCGGTTTTATGAAGTGTTCCTGAGTCCATGTATTAATATCCTTTATACAATCATGTGTTCACAAAGTGGTGAACCTCTCTCCATCCTCGATACATCCAATCATGATACTATCACCTGTTACCAATGAGCCTGTTTACCTGTGGAATGTTCCAAACATGGAAGCATTCCACATCTTTCCCAGTCTTTAGCTGCTCCTGTCCCAACGTGTTTGAAACTTCCAAATGAGTATGAATCAAAAAGGTCTCCATACATTTATGCACTGGAAAGAACTGATTTTATCTGTGCTGTGGTGAGATGTGAAAGGAAGGCAAAGAAGTCCAGATGTGGATATTACGGTCCAGGATTTTGACAGATAATATCAAGATAACAGAGTGTTAGTATGTTGGCTGTCAGTCCAATAGCAGCCTCCTTCACTCCTCCTTTTACTCATTCCTCCCTGGAATCACGCCTGTGTGTGTTGTGCTCTATTTCTCTAGAGAATAATCAGCTGCCAATTTTTGTTACAAGTCAATCAAGTCATCAGTATTGTATATCTGTACTATCATTATCCCTCTCTGAGAAGCTGCTTGAGGATCATGATACAGGAGCTGCAGCAGCCCCTCACAATGGTAAACTGAACTGATCAGTCACAGTTTCAATGTCATTTCAGCAATATTATGTCGCTGTCGCCGATACGATAGCATGATATGCCAACAACACACACAGCAATTCTGCAGCCACTGAACAAAGATAAAAACAAGTCAACGTGACTGCTAGTGGAAATCAAACACCCATACAATTACATTTCTGTGGGTCCAAAACCTGCTTGACAATCAATTTTAGTGAGCATTAATTGCATTTATTTTTGTCAAAATTAGAGCAGGGTTGGTTTAGAAATTAGTCCTTAAAACCAACATCTACCTGGAAGTTACTACATCAATCTTAAATATTGACTTGTTCTGTCAATGTTAAACTTCCAGTTAGTGCTGCTCTTATTCCTGACGTTGTTTCAGTTGTAGATCACTGTGACTGTCAGGCATTTGACTTTTTAACCTGTTGCTTGACACCTGTCAGCACTGGCCAGCCCTCAGCCACAGAGGGCAGGTCAGCTGTCAATCAATCTCATGGAATAGCTCACAGGTCAAAAGCTGACAGGATGTCACCTGCCGAGGTTTGCAGTCAGAGCTTACAGTTATGCTTTAATACTGAACGCTTGACTCCATTTCTTACTGTGTGTGCTTCATTTTCCATTTGTTAGCCAATGTTATTAGTGCATTTCTTTTTTTATTTCTTACCTTGTTGTTTTCAATCATGAGACTATCAAATGAGACAGAAAAATAGCACAGGTCCTGACATACCAGTTTCTACCAGCTCACTTCGGGGTCAACTGTTATCCTCATAGTGAGTCCAGAGTGGAGGAATGTACAGAAACCTGCACATGTGTGTTTGTATTGTGGCTGTACCCTGTTTGAATGACCTCAGCTTGCCTCACTCTCTTTTTCTGTCCGTGTACGTGTGTTTGTGGTTTTGGCAAGTGACTGCTGGCCAGCTGAGTACGACGACTGCACGCCACATGTAGAGTCTTCCTCCAGTGAACTTTATCCGTCTGTCTCCTCTCCTCCTTCTTTACGAGACATAAAACCCCCACAATCAATCATTTTTATTGAGTACCTCTTACTATGCTGAGCACTTCTGCTTATTCAACTGCTGGGTCAGCACAATAAACACCAGTCAGTTACACAGTATGCAAGAGAAAAATGTCCTCAAGTTCTTTACATATCTGTAAACATGCGTGCAGATGCTCGAAGTAAAGTCTGTCTTTATGTGTATGCATCTGTTGTTGTTGTTGTTATTGTTGTTGTTGTGTGTATGTATGGTGTATGGTGTGTGTGTGTGTGTGTGTGTGTGTGTGTAGGTGTGTGTGTGCGTGTGTGCGTGTGTGTGTGTGTGTGTGCACGCGCGCACACGCACACGCACTGACATCACGAGTGCTTCATGTGGAACAGCCAAATCTGTGCTGACGGCCTCTTCTTCAAAACAGCTGCTGCAGATGACGGAGGGAAAGTGAGAGTGAATCTTACCACCCTCTCCATCAGTTCTTCATCCCTCCCTCCTCATCCCCTCATCCCTCCATCCCTTCATCTGCAGTGATGGAGCAGCACCAAGAGCACTAAGCCAAACACATGACTTGGCATGTGCTGGTTCATTCCATCGTTGTGTGTGTGTGTGTGTGTGTGTGTGTGTGTGTGTGTGAGAGAGAGAGAGAGAGAGAGAGAGAGAGAGAGAGAGAGGGAGAGAGAGAGAGAGAGAGAGAGAGAGAGAGAAAAGGAAGAAAGAAAGAGAGTGGGGGAGGTGGAGAGACAGCGTACCTGCACACACTGGTGTTTTTTTGTTGTTAAATGGCTTGATGCATTTCTCCCCTCTGGATTTTGTGTGTGTGTGTGCACATGGTTATGTGAATGCTGCAAAAACCAAACATGTGCTCATTTTCTTTCAGGTGACTCCCACCTGTACCTCAACACCAGACCTGGTGAGTGTGTTTACATGTACTTGTAGTTTTAGCTTAATATTATGTGATTGGTGCAATCAATGAGTGCAGCTGAGTGACTCTTTCCTAATTGTTTCTCAGAACGGCTCCACTAAATCTATACCACAGAAAAAGAGAGGCTCCATACCAAGGTACCAATAAGCCTAATTCACACATCAATCAACAGAAAATTATATTTGACTAATTAAATGGACACACAAAAATAGAATGTACAGTAAAATAAACAAAATGGGATTTAAGCTTTGAGCGCCTGATGGCTGTTTTGGCTGCATGAAAACAATGAATTCTCACAATATCCAGGGGAACAAGTGAGAAGCAAGTGATGGAGCATGTGATGGAGCGTCACTATGACTTTGATCTCACTTACATCACCGAGAGGATCATCTCTGTTTTCTTCCTGCCGGACCTGGAGGAGGAGCGGTACCGCAGAAACCTGCAGGAAGTGGCTGCCATGCTCAAATCCAAGCACCAAGACAAGTTCTTGGTTAGTCATGACACTGAAAAACCAAAAAAATGAAACCAATGTGGTAATGTGTCTCCTAAAAGGTCTGAATAACAGTGAAAGGTTTGTTTTATTAAAACAAATGAAGAAGGTTTTATTTGCATAGTTGTGTAACAATGCAGAAAGGTTCATTCCTTCTCTGTGATTGATAAAGACGATTAATTGCCATTTCCTGTCCCCTCTGAATGTATTTGCTATGTATTTGATCAGTTTGTGGTTGATGAACTGTGACATCTTCTTATATGTATCTGTCTTTTCCAGCTACTGAATCTATCAGAGAAGAGACATGACATCTCCAGACTTAACCCAAAGGCATGAGTATTTACATCTTCTCAAACTTGATGGACAGTTTGGCACATTAGAAAACCAGACTTCGAAACATCGTTTCTCCTCTGCGGTTCAGGTGCAAGACTACGGCTGGCCAGATCTTCACGCCCCACCCCTGGACAGGATTTGTGCTGTTTGTAAAGCCATGGAGACCTGGCTGACTTCTGACCCCCACAATGTAGTGGTCCTCCACTGCAAGGTAAGCTTAATCTGAATCCACATCTGCTGGCTTTGCTGTGAAAAACAAAAAACAGCTTTTTCACAGTTACTTTCATCTGCGGTCTGACAGGGTAACAAAGGGAAGACAGGGGTCATCGTGGCAGCCTACATGCACTACAGCAAGATATCAGCTGGGTAATCTGCACCATTATTAATCTAACAAGGCACTCCATACACCAACAAGATCAATGATCTGTGCTGAATTCACACCTGCCATCAAGGCTGCATTTCACTCAAGAAAAACTGGATCCCTGCATGCATCACCAGGGTGACACATTTAAAGATATTCAGTTTACTAAGACTACAATGAAAAACAAATGTACTTAAAGGTTTAACCAACTGTCAAGTTTGATGACAATTCATTTTGTGTTTGATCAATTGTCTGATCATTCGTTTCAGTTCTAGATCACTGTCCAAAGTGCATTCATACCTTAAATTTTGTTGTAGAACAGCTTAGATTGGTAACTAAAGTCACCAAAAACAGCCTCATTACCTCCTGAAGAATCACCAGAGCTCCTTTTATTTTAGGTTGCGCTGATCTGTACTAAAGCGTTTATTAACACACTACTGGTTGTGTCCACAGAGCGGACCAGGCTCTCACCACACTAGCAATGAGAAAGTTCTGTGAAGACAAAGTCTCCTCCTCTCTACAGCCCTCTCAGAACAGGTGGAACACTCTCTTTGTATTTCTTCCTTGGCCGTAGATCGCTGCTTGTGCTGCTGCTCTCATCACATCATTTCCTCGCCTCTCTTCTTCAGGTACATCTACTACTTTGGCGGTTTGCTGTCTGGTACCATCAAAATGAACAGCAGTCCTCTGTTCCTCCACCAGGTCCTCATTCCATCGCTGCCAAACTTCCAGGCGGGAGGAGGTCAGTTTTACACCAATTCGTTTTTGATAATATCTTACTGTTTTGTCATGGTGATTCTTATCTTTGAATAGTGAACAGTGAATTTTTTATTGTTTTTCTTCTCAACGTATCTGCAGGTTTCTACCCTTTCCTGAAAATCTACCAGTCTCTACAGTTGGTCTACACCTCAGGCGTCTAGTAAGTGCATGGCCAGTTGTCCAGTTGTACCACTGTGTGTGCAGACAGATGCTTTTCCTCTCCCCGTCCAACTGACAGATGTTGTCTATACTGGCCACCGCCTGTGTTTAGTTGTAGGCTGGTCTGTGCTTATGTTGAAGTTAATGTTGTTTATCACTGTTCTACCCATTTGAGACATGTTTTGACTGGTTTTATGTATGTTATGAGCTGTTGTGGCTGTTTTTTTCATTCTGTGTGTGTGTGTGTGTGTGTGTGTGTGTGTGTGTGTGTGTGTGTGTGTGTGTCCAGTGATCCCCAGAGCTCCAGGGCAAGGAAGCTGTGTGTAACTATGGAGCCAGCGCTATTATTAAAGGGGGACATTATGGTGAGAAATTGTTTATTTTGAACTGCATGTCACTAACTGGAAGCTTTACTATGATTTACATTCTTTGTGTACTCGTCCCTCAGTTGTTTTCATACCTAACTCCTTCCAGTCCTGCTTACTAAACCGCTGTTTTTTGTCTCTTGATGTACTTGATCATTCTGCCTTTAAAAAGTGCTAAATTATTTTTAAATCACTTTAAGCTGCAAATCCTCTGTCGACTGTGAACACGCATGCTTAATTATTGCCTTGCTCTTTCTTGCATGTCTCTTTGAGAGGGTGAAAAAAACATTCAAAGCCCTTAGCGACAAAAGCAGACACATAGGTACTTCATTTATCTCAGAGAACAATTGACTGCCACAGCAGCAACACGCACCAAAGACACACAATCCAACAAAACAGCGCAGTAAAAGAAAGCAAATTCAGATCTGATTTACTATTGCGCCACATTTGTCTGCTAAATCATCAACATTTTGAGACAGTCCATGCGAAATGATCTTTCTCCTGCAGGTGAAGTGTTACCACCGGCGGAGTCGAGCAGCGGAGAGGGAGGTGGTGTTCAGAGTCCAATTCCACACCTGCACTGTTCACGGAGCCCAGCTGTGGTTTGGCAAGACTGAACTGGACCTGGCCTGCACAGGTATATGAACAGAGGCTCAATGGTTTCTTAGGAAATGCATGGAATAGTACGTAGGAGTATTACTCCTCGTGTCTAAGGAAAAGCATAGTACCACATCACTGCTGGGAGGTTGTTTAGACTATACTACACTAAAATTGAATATATTGTAATTGTAAACATATGAATGAATGAATGGAAACGTCCCGCAGTAGATTTCTGTTGCTCCTTCAAAGTAGTTTACATGGTCGTGTAATTCAAGAGTCTCTCATCTTTCAGACCACTGTGGTGTTTTTGTGTATTTTGAGACAAATATCAAATGGCAGTGTCAGTTTAGATGAAACAGAAACACTTGTGCGTGGCTCAGTGAGCAGCGGTCTCATGACAGTTACTCTAAGTGCGACATGCTGACGCAGGCATACAATGTATAAATAATATTACCCACACTCATGCATGAAAGTAAAAAGAAAATTCATTCCAGATGCATTTCTTTGAAGTGTTATGCTCTGATTCCATTATTATACATGTTTCCACTTCACAGATCACTCCTTCTTGTGACTGCTTTTTTTTGTCAGTCTCTGTTGTTACAGAGACGGTCTGGGTATTTCAGTCCTTGCCTTTGTGCTTGCCTTTCTGTAGATGACAGGTTCCCTCCAGATGCTACGGTTGAGTTTATCTTCTCCAATGGACCAGAAAAAATGAAAGGTGAATATTATTAACTGGCTGTCTGTCACGGTATCCTTTGGTGCATGTTGTGCACCTAATCTCTTTCCTTTTACATTTTCATATATATCATATCAAAATGTCTGCTTTCCAAGGTCAGGAATACCGTAAGAACGACGCCTCCATCAAAGTGGACTACAACACCTCAGACCCAGTGGTCAGGTGGGATTCTTATGAGAATTTTAACCTGCACCACCAAGACAGCATGGAAAGTAAGGAATGTACACAATCGCAAGTATAAAACCTAAGCTTTATGTTAGGGGCATCACCACACACTCCCTTTTGTTTCTATCAGATATCTCTCATACGAGGGGCCCTCTGGACGGCAGCCTGTACGCCCAGGTGAGGAAGCGTCGTGGGCCGGGCTCCACTGCCTCAGCAGCATCACCCAACGGGTGCCTCACTAGCAGCCCAACAGTCAAGCCTCAAACTCCCAGCCAGCCCCAGCCTCTCAACTACACCTCTGACTCGGGCCGCTCCTCAGTTCCCTCTGATCAACTAGAAGACACCTCTTCGTCCATAAAAACTGCCAGTCCAGATGGAGTAAAGGAGAAAACAAGAGGGAAAGAAAGGGACAGAGAGACTGCTATTTTAGATGACGGAGACCCGTCAAGTCCTGGGGCTCTGAGGCGAGAACACTCATGTTGTGGTCGAGCAGGTACAAAGTGTGCCGATGTGATGGGATGGGAGAGGGGACAAGAGCCCTGCCTTTCTAACAGTCATTGTCTTGGCCGTTGCAGCAGCATTAAAAAACATCCAAAAAGCCAAACTCTGCCGGCTTTACCATCCAAATCTGTGTCTCCACCTCCTCATTCAACTCACATGGAACTCTGCCATCGACACAGTGCCCATCCTTTACCAGAGTTACCATGGGAACGTCCACCCCCACCTCCACCCCTGCCCTGTCTCCTCAGGCCTTGCTACCCTTACTCCACCCCTGAACGCACGCACCCACACAGCCACACCCTCCCAGCCTCAAACAGACTCTGCACTGGGGAAGAGTGTCACCTCTTCCATTATTCCAGCCACAACCCAGCCACTCATCTCTCCCATCAATCGCTGCCCTCCAGCCCTTACAGGGAAATGTTCTTCAGCTCTCAAACACCATCCTCTGGCTGCTCCTGTCGGGACTGCTCCAGTCGGCAAGAGCACCAATCAGCCTCAGTTAGAACGTTCCACCCACTGCACCCCGACCAATCAGAAAACCCACACTGGTCCCAAGGAGCAGGGGTGCAACGAACAAGAGAGGCACCTCCACTGTGGGAAAGTGAAAATCCATGGGAGATAGCAAGAGAGGCAGAAATCTGGCAGTGCAAATCAGCCATGCCGGCATTTCGCATCTGCCACTCCGCTTTGGATCAGGGTCCAAACCCAGAGCATCCTAGATATGCCATCGGACCTCACCAGGGCTACCCCAGCCCCCAGTCTCTGATGGATGTGCGGGATGGAGCCAGCAGTGGGTACCACACTCCTCCACAGCCCTGCCACTCCTGCCCCTGCTCTCCTTATCAGTCATCCCCAGCAGAGAGCCATGAAAGCCGGGGTTACGCCTCAGGGTATCACTCTGGATCTGCCTCGCCTCTGCCCGCCAGTAGTCCCTCTCCTGGGAGAGGCAGGCTGCCCGAGACCCCCTCTGCATCTAGAACTGAGCATCACAAAGGTGAATGATGGATGCAGTGAGGATTGTTTTTTTCTTTTTACACTTCTGAATGTTGGTTACTTCTTGTATCACTTTTCTTTCTTATTTCCTTGTAATGCCCTCATCTTATCTTGTTTTGTCTCATTTCTCAAAGCGGAAAAGGCTGTGGCTAACGTAGAGGATGACATATCCCAGAGTTCAGAGGGTAAATCGGACACCAATGGCCAGTCCAGCACCCCTGGACTGGACTCTGATCACGATTACACAATCATTGGTGGCAGCAGTCCCACACACACAGAAGACAGGTTGGTAAAACGTTCCTTTTTGACTCTTAATGCTGAAAATAAAATATATCCATGTCTGTAGATAATTATCTTATTTTTACAATATTTTTCCTTAGTGTAACTGCTGATAGCGCTACTCAAAACCAAGAAACCTCTACACAGCTGGAGTCCAACACAAATAGTGGCAAAACTATCACACCAGTACCAAGAGAAACTCAAAGCCAAAGTTCCAACATGTCCATAAACTCCACACAACCATCAAGTGAGAGCTTGAGCTCTGATGGTAGACTTGGGGCTGCCAAGATCACAGGGAGTGCAGGGGGATCTAACCAATTACACAGTTCAAGCTATGCCACGGTCATCATCACTCCAGTCCAAGTGCAGCTGAATGGCTCTGCCCTCCCTGGTGACTCCCCTTCTGACAGCAGCAAAGGTGCATCCATGAACCCTTCTGCCAGTCTAAGTTCTAGCCCTTCCACCACTTCCCCAAATTCCCCTATTGGCTCCCCAGACCTCCAGTCTTCTCCCCAGCGATGCACATCAGCCACAGACGCAGCAGGACAAAGACTGACTCCGGACAGAGACAGCTTAGCCGACACCAAACCACCATCACCTGTGCCCGACGGATATCACACACCAACCTTCCCTTTAGCGTCCTATTACTATCCATTGCTAAATGTCCCTCATGTGCCATACACTGGGTACACTGCAATCACCATCCCCGCTATCCAGCCACCACTCCCCGAGAAGAAACGCCTCTCAACCACACCAGGGTCCCTGAATGGGCACAACTCTCTGCTCCGGGCCTCCTCAGCCCCTTCCCCCACGCACCACGTTACTTTCTCCACCGCTGTGGCAGAGCAGAGACGGGGATCTGCACAACACAGCGGTAGGGAGGAGACAGACATCAGGGTCAATGCAAAGTTTGTCCAGGACAGCTCCAAGTACTGGTACAAACCAGGCATCTCCAGAGACCAAGGTGAGGGTTATAATGAGGGATATGTAGTGTTTGTATTTGTCATTAGCAAACAATCCACACTTCTTCGACCATTAATGATCAGATGATACAGCATTGTGAAACTTGATACATCATAGCAGAAACAGCAGCATGTTGTCATTTTACAGTACACCCCTTTCTCTAATGTGTCTTCTATACTTGTAGCCATAGCTGTTTTGAAGGACAAGGAACCAGGAACCTTCCTGATCAGAGACAGTAACTCCTTCCAGGGGGCCTATGGCCTGGCCCTCAAGGTGGCCACCCCACCTCCTAATGCCAACATTATTGGCAGCAAAGGTATCCATCATGAATGTGTTGTTGATATAAATGAACTGGCTACCAGCTGGCCTTTCTTTGACATTTCATGGGAGGAAAAGCACAGGTGTGAATAATAAATTTAACGATGAGTTCTTCAGTTTCGGGGTCCTGGTGATGTGCATGCCGGCTCGCTGTTCCACTGTCACGGCTTACTAAGACACTTGAATAGAACAGTTAATGTTATTAGTAACACCTGTGCTTTCCGTGCTATGACAAGTCAAGATGTCTGCTGTGAAAAGGGTTTATGGTGGGTGTTTTTCTTGGCACCAGCCAGGTCACATCTCTCTCCCACTTAACAAACTATGCACACGTTTGATGGCAGTATTATCTGCTTCAGCAGCTGATTAATTACATGATTTCCACTCATCCACTAAGCCTATTTTAACAACCAAAATGACTGCTGATTGGTTTGGGGGGGGAAATGCCACCAAATAAGTGTACAAAATCACATTTACATTTTTGTTGCTATAATGAAGAAAAAAAGAATCCATAAACATTTCATACTTGAGCTGAAATTATGTATATATTTTAGTTGACAACAATTGCATCACTTATTATTTACTTTAAGCGTTAATGCAGAATTAAACACTGGTACCAAATGTAAGGCACAGGTACCAAAAAGAACACCAATGCTTATGGTTTCCTGTGTGTGTCTGTTTTTGCTGCCAGAACAATAAATGCTGATCATAGACCATAAGTTTCTATGAATTTCTGATTCACTGTTCATGCATGAGATGAAAAACACAGATGAGGCACAGTTGTGATGATGAAGAAAGGAAGTGACGTTATGGTTCATGACAGGTTTATAGGAATCAGAGTCTCATATTTTTGGTATTTTTCTTCATCCTCACAGAATATGCTCCGCAGCACGACAGTCTGACTTATTTTTCACCCTCCTCTCCCTCCCTTCTCACCCTCCTCTCCTCTCCTCTTCCGCAGGGGATCCTCTGGAACAGCTGGTGAGACACTTCCTCATCGAGACGGGGCCACGGGGAGTGAAGATCAAGGGCTGTCAGAACGAGTCCTACTTCGGTCAGTTATGTGGGCGACACAACTGTCACGATATGTTTCACATATTTAGTTATGTACAAGATACTGAAACGCATTGCCTTAACCTGTTAACTTAGAGAAAGGGTGTGATCTCTTTCCCAGTCCCCTATTTTCTTTCTTTTAATGCCATCTAATCTGCCCTGATCTTAATCTGTGTTGCCTTTTTTCTTTTTCTGTCTCAGGAAGTTTATCTGCTCTGGTGTACCAACATTCAATTACCCCCATCTCTCTGCCATGTGCCCTTCGCGTCCCAGAAAAAGGTCAAACCAGTATCACCACATTTAAATGTCATGATTTTTATTCTCAAATGAAATATCTGCATTTTTAACAAAGACAGATTCAATATGTGAGAGCAACTAAACATGTCAAGGGTTATTACCACAGTCACAGGCTGGATTCTCAATAATTTAAACAGTACTGTTATGTAACTGAAGACTATGATGTTTCAGACCTGGTTGGGGAGCTTCAGGAGATTCAGAGTGCAACAAACACCAGCACAGCGGCTGACCTCCTTAAACAAGGAGCAGGTAACACATGAGCTTGTTTTGTTTTTGGTGATTCTGTTGTTACATGACCTTCCGTGGAGGACCACTCACATGCACTGCAATACTCACCTTTGACCAGTGGAGGCTGCTCAAGCCTCATATTTTCAACACGCTGAGCCAAAGGAGTACACGTTTATGTTAATCTATGTTTTCACATCTCTCTCACAAACAAGCTTGCAACGTGCTCTACCTGAACTCTGTGGAAACCGAATCGTTGACGGGGCCCGAGGCTGTTTCCAAGGCAACCAAGTGTACTTTGGCTCTGAATCCACGCCCGGCGGCCACAGTGGTCCACTTCAAAGTGTCCACTCAGGGCATCACTCTAACCGACAG
Source organism: Chaetodon trifascialis (assembly GCF_039877785.1). NCBI lineage: Eukaryota > Metazoa > Chordata > Actinopteri > Chaetodontiformes > Chaetodontidae > Chaetodon > Chaetodon trifascialis. Next base: position 19,781,599 of record NC_092058.1, on the reverse strand, counting down.
CAAAAGAAGGTACATCTAAGACACAGCAATCTTACTTCCTAGCAACTTTTTTGATTCAGTGAATGTAACAAACTTTCCAGAAGCTAATGCCAAAGACAAATGAGTCATAATGTTGTCTGTGTCCACACAGGCTGTTCTTCAGGAGACACTACCCCATCAACAGTGTGACTTTCAGCAGTCTCGACCCCCAAGACCAGAGGTTAGAAACAGATATTGAAAGTATGATTTAAATAAAATCTACGTATGCTCGTACATGTTACTGCTGTTTATCTTTAGTGAAGGCAGTAACATCTGTGTGCTTGCTGCTGCTACATGTATTGGCTTATATTTTAGAAATATAAGATCTCTGTGATTTGTACGTGTGCTTTTTTACTGTAAGAGGTGAAAGCAGATTGCTAATCAGTGCCTTGTATGTATAAAACAGTCTCCATGTCTTGTTATTCATGTTTTCCTACATTTTGTCTCTGTGTCTCTACTGTATCTGTATACCCGTGCTTCAGGTGGACTAATTCTGATAGCACGTCAAGCAAGTAAGTGCTTGAGTCATCGTGTGTTTTTCTTTGCCAGTGATATTACCGACTGCTAAAATGTGCTACTTTGCATGGCAACAAATTGCAATCAGATTTGGCACCCTGACTTTAACAGACACAATCTGGTTTCTTTCAGTCAAATAGAATTTGCTGCTCTGTCTCTTGACCTCTCGTGTGTCCTTTTTGCCGCAGGATGTTTGGCTTCGTAGCGAGGCGTACAGGCAGTGCTACAGAGAACGTGTGTCACCTGTTTGCAGAGATGGACCCCGAGCAGCCAGCTGTGGCCATTGTCAACTTCATCAACAAAGTCATGCTGGGACCACAGCTACACAGATGAGAGAGCAGGGGAATGTGAAAACTGTGGACTGTGGGGGATCTGGGGGAGATGTTAATATGATTTTGACATGTGTTTTAATGAAATGTGTGTGTGTGTGTGTGTATCTACATTTCTGCTTGCATTTGTACAGGTTGCACCACTGTGCTTCTGACAGATCAGTGCTCCACAGTACAAAGTATTGTATATATGTGAGTTTCCAACAGTTAGAGGGGAATAGTTCAATATGCCAAAGACTGACCTAACTTTGGTAACCTTTACCGAATGAGATTGGGGGAAAAAAAGTTTTTTGTTTTGTTTGTTCTTTTGCTGTTGATAAAGTCATTTTGTCATCTTGTTTCAAACAGTTCACATAATGTGCTACAAACTTCACAGACTGCGTGAGTGACAATCGGATGGTTCAGGTCTTCAGCAATGTAGGAGAATGTAAGAGTCATGTTTTCAGGTGTAAAGTGGCATAATTACTATTTCAGTCCTTATGGAATGTGAGGAAGTGATTAGATGAAAGAAAGAGGTCGTGTATTTTGATTATTTAAGATGAACGTCTCTGGTGACATTTTAACTTTGTAATAATCAGCATTTTGTTCCCATTACAAATACACCATTAACGTGTGTCTTTGTTGAAGTGATAACCACAGTTGTTGTAGCCTATTATGCTAAACAGAAAACACAGAGACAATTTAACTCTAATTAGCTACGAATTACATAAGCAATTAGAAGGGAAGTCTCCCTTTAAAACAGATTTAACATACGAATTGAAAAGATCATGGACAGAGCATACATGGACGACTTGTCTACGGCTAACAAATAATATAAAGCCTTACTTTGGGAAGTTAAATAATGCTATGGACTCAAAGGACGTCCTCATATGAGAAAATGTACAACGTCTGCAATGTTGGTAATGACATCATTAAAAAGAGCCAGTGCAGATTAGCATTAGCCATATCAGAGATTAGTCTTGGCCCTGGTAGTGTCTGTTTAACTAACCAATATCATCCATTACAACAAATAATGTGTAGGTTATGTTTCAGAGGAGTTTCATTTAAAGCCAAAGACTTTTTTATTGTGTAAAATATTTTGAATGTTTGATTTTTTTTTTAATCAATACATTTTTATTGTTTGATATTTGTGTGTTTTCTATGAACTACAGTATTTAGATGACTTAAGCACAATTGTTATTTTTTCATAAAGGATTTTTATGTAAGAGAAGTAATATATTTTAGTCCTCTGAGGTGACAAGAAGAATGGTATATGTCATAGCTGACAGGAAGTTTCAGTAATAAAATTAAATCAAACACAAGTATATGCTTCATCATTTAAAGGCTTCTTGTGAAATCCATTTTGAAATACGACATCTTATTACTTATTTGCAGACCGAATCATATAGTTTGTTGTTAGTTGCCAAGAGCAGGAAAATGTGGTTAAATCTGATTAAATTTAGTGCAACACTTTGCTTCGTGTATGATTTTCCACATATTTTCAGCTTTTGCATTTACCATTCACCTTTAAACATCACGATTCATGACATAAGCATTCATCCTTTCTTCTTTTTTGAGGTTTTACGCATCCTTAATATTGCATAACTACCTCCTGAATACACTCATCCTTAATGTCTTTTTTAAAAAGTCATGGAAGTAGTTCACTAGATCTTCTGACCTCCGCACTGTCTCCACACTCTAATATACTTACACACTGGCCTTTATCCGGCATGTTTTCTGTAACTGTGTGAGCATCACTTGTCTCTGCATTTTAGGAGGATATGCTGCTCTGCATATTTTCAAACGGTTTTCAACATCAAAAAGCCATTGTCTCTTTATTTACTTGAGCTCTTCTTATCTCATCCTCCAAACACTTCCTCTCCTAAATCTGCTGTGGTACATATCCACTGTGCCTCTTTTCTCAATGAAACACATTAGCCTCTTTCCCCATAATTTACTACATATAACTCATAGATACAATTCTTCTGTCCCCCATTAGTAAGTGTTTCAACATGATTTAACATCCTCCCCTGGTGCAGTTCCACCTGTTTTGGTTACAATTACAGGTTAAAAGGATGAGGTCCCACCGAGATTTGAACTCGGATCGCTGGATTCAAAGTCCAGAGTGCTAACCATTACACCATGGGACCAACTCCATAAAGCCTGGACACAAAAACGTATTTCTAGTGAAACACCACGATGTTGTTGGGCTGATTTCTTATTACATTTGTGAATGTCATATTACTTCTCCGTTTGCCTGACCATAACGGTACGGTATTAGAATGGTTCGACTCTTATTCTGAATAAGTACTAGCCCATATTTCGCCATTACTGGTTAGCTAACTAAAGCTAACATAGCTAACTCTGATAGGCTACCGAAACTCGCTGTGTGATGACAAAACTGCGTCGGAGTATCATATCACAGACTGCTTGTTATTAATACAGGCACCCACCTTTAGGTGCAGACCCCTACCACGTTTGTCTAACCGAGTATGTGTTATCAATTAACATTACTGATGCTACACAGTCACGCCAACTACTCGCGACTGTGGTCTGCTAGCTAGCGTCTTATCCGATTGTGGTTTGTCAAAATAAAAGCTTTGTTTTCAAAATAAAAGTTTACATTACATAAAATGTGTCAAACTAAGGCCATTATTTCTATATGAGTTCAAAGACTAAAACTTATCGTTCAGCCAAATGTTTTGTGGTTTCTTTTTTCTTTCAGCAAGCTGTATACAATTGTGAGCGTCCTCATGCTGAAGGCTGGGGAATAACCCTTTATCTTGTTTTGAACGATTGCATAATTATTAGAAGAGAAAACATAGCTGCCTTTGAAAAATGGCAAGAGTCTCATGATCACTCATGATGAGAACATCAGTACATCTGAATCAGAATAAGAAAGGCTTCAACAATAAGGTGCTTTTAAGTTACTCCTACTGGCCCAATGAGGATGCTAAGTAGCAAAGGGTAAAAGGTTGTTTTTGCTGGTGTGAAAGAGGTTACTTTGAGCATTACACTCAACCAAAACACACAGATTATTATTAGGTCTTCCAAAGAACCTAATGATTAACCAGTTACAGAAGTGTTTTTCCAGCCCAGCTGTTTCACAGGTTCTCTGTCCAACTCTACTCTCGGCACTTAATCCAGTTGACTGGGTTGTCACTTATATAATATAATATAATATAATATAATATAATATAATATAATATAATATAATATAATATAATATAATGAGATCTTCATACTTTTTAATGTTTTGCCTTTGATTCTGAGAAACCATAAAAGCCCCACTTTGGTGTGATTGCTTGGAACTACCTCAGCTGGCTGCATAGAAGTGCATTTCATGGCAGACACTTAGGAATTCATGGTTCACTTCCCCTTTACAATTTTACAATGCAACAAAATAAGATTTAGCACTGTGGTGATGCTGAAGCCAAGGGACCCATGTGCAATAATCTGGTATAGTAATGGTTGATCAGTGGCCATGCTGTCCCACGTCCTACCAGAGGAGGGAACTAGAGGGACTTTACAGACCACGGATGTCTTCTGGTGTAGTCAGATCTCCATATTGCAGCACCCTGCAAGCCTCTTGCGGAAAACAGTGGGACCACAGTATGAGGTTTCAAATTTTTCTGTCTGGGAATGAAAGATCACAGTCTGCCCCACCGCATCACTAAATTTGAGAACTGGCTCACGTAGCAACTGTAATACCTGTTTCTAATAAGTCCTGTTATTTTTGTGCTGTATGAAGTCTAAGAACTGCAGGAGTCCAGGAACAGCTTCCACCCCCTAATGGCTATCTTCTGAGGAATTATAAAAAGAAAAATAACCTTTGATCTCTTAAGTAAATATTTGAAGGAGATAAAGGAATTCCAACAATGCTCAAGACTGTTTGAGTTAAAACTCACGAGCACACGAGGTACTAATACTGAACCATTAGTCACACATTAAAACTACTTCTGTAAATATGTTTATCATTTACTTTACAACTGCTAAAATAATCAAGCTTCTCACATACTTGCTTTTAGAAAAGTTTAAATAAATAATTTGAATTGATATATTATTGTTGCCTTGAAAAGAAAAGCCTGTTTTGATAGACTTCATTACTACACTTATTATTTTGCTGATTTTAATGTTATTAAGCCTTACATCAAGAGTGAAAATAAAGTACATTCATGCACAGTTTTGAGGTTCTTGTACTTGAATATTGAAATTTTGAGAAGCTTGCTTTACTTCACTTTTTTTCAGACTACGATAAACTCCAGTGCCTTTAAATGCTGCATGTTAAACTTAATTAACTGACTGGATCAGCTACAGCATTAAAATAAAATACAGTGCGATAGTACCTTACACTTTAGAACAGTACAGGACAGTGGAAAGCAGAAGAAAGCTGTTATAAAAACTACTGAACAGTCTAAAACCATACATACAGAAAAAAGGGTGATATATTGCACATGGTACAAAAAGTACAACGGAGGCAGCAAAGGCAGGATGTGAGTGGTCTGATGGCATTGAGGACGACGCTGTCCTGAACCTGTTGGCTCTGGATATAATACTCTGGTAATGTTTTCCAGAGGGTAAAATACTGCATAGTTTGCGGCTTGGGATGAGTGTGGTCTTGGATGATTCTGTGAGCTTCATTCAAGTGTCTCCTGTGGTAAATGTCCTGGAGGGTTGGTCGTTTATTGCCTGTGAGAAACTATGCCGTTACATCACCTGCTGCACAGCTTTTTAGTCCGGGGTGGTGCAGCTTGGACACCACACAGTGATGCAGCTGCTACAGACACTCTCGGTGCTGCACATGTAGACGGTGGTGAGGAGCTACGGAGCCATGCTGAAATTTACATGTCAACATTACTCAGCCAGAGGAACTTGAAAGTGCTGATTCTCTCCGCTGAAGGAATATTAATGATAGTTGTGGTGTTTCCTTCTTGTCCACAATTATCTCCTTTGCCTAGCTGTCCTGGCACCATATTTAGGGCTCTCACCTCTCCCTTGTATGCAGACTTCATCTGACTGTTCTGTTTAGAAGTAGCTGGTTAGAAATAAGACTTGCCCCATACCCCTACCCTTTTTTTTTTTTTTTTTTTAACCAAAACCTCATATTTTAAGTATTAAAGTTTAGTTGTTTATATTCTGGATTTATATAAGGAGCCAATTATTCTGGTTCAGCTTATTACTGAAAGCCAGAGATGATTTTCTTTCTTCCTTCACAAAAACTCAGTAAGTGATAATGCTGACGGCTGTGGTGTCATTCTCAACTGTGTGCTGTGCCACACAGTTATGTGTGATCACAGAGTACAGGCATGGGCTTGAGCGCCAAGAAAGAGTGGAGGAAGTGCCAATCTTCATCACCAGTGGAAGGCAATGGCATCCTCAGTTGATCTCTGTACTCTATGCAAACTCTCTCGATTTTGCAAGGGGAGGGAATCCACGTGGGTTTGGCCTGCAGCACGAGGCATGCCTTGGTGACAGGTATAAGTGGAACAGGGTGGTAGTCCCTCAGGCTGGATATCCTGGGTCTCATAGGCACAACATGAATGCATGCTGTACTACACTCAAACATTACAGACTGGAGCAGGCAAAGATTGAGTGCATCCACGAAGACTTCTGCCAGCTGATCGGCACATGCTGTCAGACGCTGGCCAGAGATGCTCTCAGGTGCTTTATGCTTTATGCATTCCGGTTCTGCTTCTTATTGTAATTCTCGAAGCATGTCAAGGGTGTGTTTAGCTTGCATGACATTTAACATTGTTTCTAATTTGTTTTTTCGTTGGAGATGAATCAGTTTACTGTTACTGTTCAGAGGTGGCCTGCATCTTTGCCTCTAACCTGGAGGAAGCCTTTATGACCTAGGTCATTAAATATCATCCCCATGTAAATACCATCTCAAGACTGGGTTATACAGTAGGTGAAGACAACTTGCTTTCATATTTGGCAGCCTAGGACATATTCATGAGTTGGTCGTAAAGAGCGCTTCAACAACTTGGGATGCCCAAAAAAGGGGCTCAGTGACTTGCAAAATACTGTGCTGTCTCTGCTATCATTGGTAGTTATCATACATGGCAGAGATGTGGCTGCATATAATCCTGACAGCTGCTGTGTGTTTTGTATTGTGAAGACTTGGTCTGTGGGAATGTACTTAATGCACCTCGAATATTTGTGTTTCTTCTTTAGTGATGTAGATAAATTGTTAAAATGTAAACATCTGTCTGTGTGTGCTTTTCTCTGATTTAAAAAAACAAGCGTTGTAAAATCTGCTAAGAAATTGTGCTACATTTTAGCACAATTTTATGCAACATGATAGCTTTGCTCCATAACAATCTATCTTTCCTCACATGTCTGTTAACCTGCTGCTGTCTATCACTATTTAGTTTTACAATACATGCACAATACTCACACCTGCGGTCTTGTGTAATTTCACCCTGCACAGTGCCCCACTTCAGCAAATTATTCTCTTTATCATTAATGTTTTAGCTCATTTGGTTCACTGTTTTAGTTCCTCTTCATTTAGTTCAGTTCATCTTGTGGCCAGAATAATAATGTCATAATGCACCATAGTGGACCAATGTTTCAAAAAATGCTTCTCCTCTAAACCTGCAGCCACATTACCTCTTGTATACGCATACTAATATGTGTTCAACTGGTGTTTACACGTCCTATACTTTGTGCTAAAAAGGACAACCTAAAGTCAAATCTGTCTGTCCTTAAGGCATGTGCCGGTATGTGCTCTGCTATGCAAGTTATTTATGTCTCTGCAACAGTGCCACGAATACTAATTCCCATAGTTTTAGTGGGTCGAGTGCTTCTGATTTATGATTTCCACTCTCCTGGTTTCCAGAAAGCAAGCCAGCTCACTGTGAAGGGCCGGAGCATCTGAGGACACAAAATGGCTGGGCCAGGATACATGTCTGACATGGGTGTTGTGGAGCCAAATAAATCCTCGTTAGCTGAACGGCTTGATCCAGTGCTAGTGCCAGACTTGGAGACCGCCCAAGCCACAGGACAAGGATCAACTCTCTGTGAGCATGAACCTAACACCCACACATTTTACTACTGGTTACTGCACATGAATCAACAGTTAACAAGTGTCTGACACATGTCAAAGGTGCTGGAGGGCTCGGGATATGCTGATTCTGAGGTTAAGACAGAATACAAAATTGGGCATAATTACAGCAAGACTGAAGTCAGCGTTGAACTTTGCACATCCGTGCTTGAGTTTTATGGTGTGGCCTTAATTGCTGAGTGGCTTGTACTCTGTAACCACACAGCGGGTACAAAATGTATAACTGTCTAATGTGGAGTGGACTGGAATATTTAGGGAACGTTTGTTGTGAAAATTCTTGTTGTGGATGCAAGGCGGTGCAGGCAGGGGATTTAGAAAGCTGACAAGCAGTGTACAACACACTGTGGATCTAGCACTGTGCTGACTGTTAGATCAATGCAGGGGATAAATGGAGGGCTTGTGAGAGTGCAAAACACCTGATACACATTTGATAAACAGGAGAGCTTGTTCACACATTTTGTAAATTGTGGCAGGCACAATAAACTATGGTTTCAGCTTACATCTTTTTGGTTATTGCTAAAATCTGTTTTTGACATTGACTTGTTATTTTCCATTTCTTTCTTCTTCTTTTTTTTTTTTTTTTTTTTTTTTTTTCAAATTTAAAGACCAACATAAAGATCATTCCTGCGTAACACAAACAGATTAGATAAGAGAGGGAATAGAAATAGCGCAGTAGTAAAATTCTTTGTAAAAGAAAAAATGTATTCGGAAAACCTATTATTTCATACAAAAACACATGGCCCTGTAAAACTGTAAATAATATGTACTGCTTGAAAGGCAGCTTCTGTTAAATCACAAGAAATGTTCAATCATTTGCACAGCCGAGATCTGTATTCACCTTACACCCTGCGCAGGTCAGCCTCGTGTTTTCAGGCTGCAGCAGGAATGAAGAACGATTAGTTGGAAGAGGATATACGGGACCGGATGAGGCCCTCCTCTCTCTTTCCTTCTCCCCTCCGTATCTGTCGCCTTTACCGTGTTTACATTGTAGACACACCCCTGACCTTCACCCAGGCCCCCTCCTCTGTCCCCCACACACGCACACACACACACACGGCACCACTTACACCACATACCAGAGCTCCTATGTGCACACAACCGTGAATGAACAAATGTCATCTAAATAAATAATTGGCTCAAAAATGATTTTAACTTGGTGAAGAACAGAAAATATTTGCCCAGTGTTATCCTGTAGTGGAGTTGTTTAATCGCCTATTTTTAGCACGACCACCTCTCATGCATTGCAAATGTATGGCAAGATCGCCATGCAGCGGAATTGCCTCCCAGCCTACCACGGTACTGCAGAGTAGACACACCCCTCCGACACACACGCCTCACTGGCCACATTTGCAAAGTGTCAAAGAAATAATGAAGGAAAATGGTTAAAATGAAATAGTTTGGACCAGACAGACCCCGTCTTATTAATCCAGCTGCGTGATATCGATGGTGGCGGTGTTGTGACTGATGTAAAATTTAAATGTGGGGCTCAAAGCCTGTAGCTGCAACACAAAGACACTTGGGTGTAAGAGGGAAACACGAGCTCAACACCTATCGCGACACCGCGTCCTATCTAATGTCAGACTCAGCGCGGTTATCCCCACCCCGAGTGCCCGCTGATTCACAGATCAGAAGCGAAACGATGTTGCTTTAAACCTCACGCGGTCAAAGTTGTTTACCTCTTCGTTACCTCTGACGTCACGACACACCCCTGTTTGAGAGGGCGGCTCCACGCCTTATGGGCATCAAAATCGACCAAACAGAGCAGGACTATGCCGAAATATCACCAATCACAACACGGGAGACAAGCCAAGCCCACCTGTGATTGGTCACCGGAGGGGCTGGGGGGGAAATCCCTCTTTCCCGTAGAGTTCCTGAAGAGGGGGCGGTGCATAACAAAAAGTAATGGCCATCTATTTGGGTCCTGAAGAAGGAGGGGTATTTCTCGTCGGACTACCGTAGGTGTGATCCAGTTTTCTTCATGTTAGCGCGTACGTTTGCCCGTCAGTGATACCCAGTCGCGCCCCCGCCGTTTTTGCCGTTGGATGTTCGTTTGCCGCGGTCGCAAAACGGTTAATACGCTGGCTGAACTTGGTGCCGCGTTTTAGGGTTAAAGCAGCCAGCTAGCCACGCTAACGCTAGCTGCTACCAGCGCCGCGGTGTGAGCCAGCGTCTGGAAGGGCGGACGAGTTTGACGTTTTCTCCCCAAGTCTCCTCACATTTCTGAGTTTAGTACAACGCGGTGCTCTCTCCTTAAAGCTAACCCACCCGGTCAACATGGAGGGGACGCTCTCTGCGCGAGCATGAAGACGACGGTAAACGGCGAGTAAAGAGGATTAAAAGCAATTCAGTCTTGATGGGGAAAAGTTGAGCTGAGGTATGAAACTCGCATGCACAGCAGGAATGCAAAAGTCGGGACTTGTGTTATTGTAATTCTTCTTGCCCAAGACCACATAAGAAACAGGTTTAGTGTATTTGAAGCGTGTTGTTAAGCCGATGTGCTTACCCATGTTTCTCACCGTACTGCTGATGATACTGATGATGATGATGATTACCCTTGAGTGTGTTGAAATTAGTTCACTGTTACATAAACAGCGCAACTGCAGGTCAGGTAGAAGTCAGACCCCCTCAGTGACTTGAGACATGCCATTTTGCTTTTCTATTGAACAGGATTAACAACTTGGGATAAACCGAAGAAAGGTTTCAAGTTTTACCTGTTGTACAAGGGCATGCTAAGACCTCAGGTGAGAACTATGTCTTTTGCTTCCAGTTATACCAGATGATGATGTTCATATGTGATGTAACCCTGAGTAGTGTTGCTTTTAAGTTTTTGCAGGGATTGTTGCAGAATCATGATTTCACAGCTGTGGTCCTGTCGTTATTAGAAATACATTCTGTATGCAAAGTCTCATCATACATGTGGAGGAAAAAACCTTTCAGAAATAAGGTACTAAGTCTTATCAATACTGCGATTGATAAGACTGTAGCACCAATATTTTGAATCAACAACATTTGCCGTTTCTGAATCAGAAATATCAGCACTTCTAAAAACTTTGGTTAACCCAGTGTGACCTGTCACGATGTGACCTGTATCAACAACACTGGTGAAACTAATGGCTGTAAACTTGTCTGCACAGGTTGTGTGATGAGATCTGCAGGACTGAATAGTAATTTGTCACTACAGTCATTTAGGTACTGGACATTTTTCTGTCCAAATGAGAGAATTATATCTACCGTTACAGAGTGAAAATTCCCCCATAAATGATCAATTTTACCTGCTGCCTAATTTGTCACCCTTAATAACACAGTGTGATATAAACTCAGATGTTAGCTGTGCTGATAAACACATCATAAAATAGTGATAAGCCACAGTGATTGCAGAATTCATCCCTCCTGTCTTGTAACAGTTACACTTTATCTGTGTGAGGTCATGCATGACTCGAATTCGCTGTCACTAGGTAGAATTATTTCTATTTCTCCACATATATTATTTTTACACCTTTTACACCTTCTCAATTCGTAGTCATGGAGAACTGAGGTGCTGGCTGATGATGACATCATCACTACAGAAGTGTCTTGTCTTTCTCAGGTCTGAAATTTAAACAGCTTCCAGCTCCTCTTCTCTCCCTGCTGTTTGTCACTTAAAAGAAAACCTGAAGGGACCAAATACAGCTAACAGCAAGGGATATATGCTCCTGCTTATTTTCCCAGTGAGCCTCGTGCTCTAACTCTCACACCTATCCATTTCTGTTTACGAAACGACTTGACTCTTGAAAAATAGCTGCTAGGACGTTGTTTTTACATTGGCCTGTTTCAGTCTCATCGACTTTGCAAACTTGAGATCAACGGTCACATATGTTCTGAATTTATAGGATGTGGAAATTTACAAGAGAACGTGTGTTATTTGGGACAGTACGGGAGACTTGACCCAGATGAGGACCAAGTATGTTTCAGCTTTTCAGTCAGTTTTCAGTTAATTTGCCAGCAGGACTGAACACATACTTGCAACAAGAAACTCCAAAATGGGCTCGGTTTGTGTCTTCACTGACTGTAACAGCAGCAGGTTTGTCATGGAGCTGTGTGCTCTTGTAATGGTACAGTCTGTTAGGTCTCGTGTACAGTGAAATACCCCGCCCCTCCCCCCTTTCGTGACAACAGTAATTGGTCGCTTCCTCTCACATGTAACCCTATAGAAAGAAAGAGGCTGCTGTACTAACTGTATAGACCCACTTGTATATGCACTCTGTGCATACATGCTGTTTGCCACATATGTGCAGTTGCCTTTGAGACTAATGAAGTGTTAACTTCCCCCTAATGTCTTTGGGTCCTCAATTACCTCCTGTAGTTGATGGTTTCTAGGCCAAACGCATCTCACAGGTAATATTTGTTGTATGTGGGGCGCAAGTCAAGCAGAAAGAATTCTTCTTGGAAAGTAAAATGTATGTCACAATTTCATATCTAGGCCAGTGGATGTACAGTATATCCAGATTTCCTTTTTAAGTAATTTCAGTGTATAACTGGGTTACGGATGAAATTTTAGTAGAGTTGTGTATATATATTTATTTTTCAAAAGTTGACTTTTTATTAGAAATTCAAATGCTGGTCATTTCCTATATTTTACCCTTTTAAGAGAAGTATTTCCTGAAAGAGAGAGAGCATTTTATGGAGGTTATATAACTTTGACTTGTGGGCTAAGTGCATTCGCACCCACCTCACCCACATGTCTGTTGTCTGTCCAGTTCTGTCCAGTTGGCTTTCCGCGTGCACGACTCTGTGTGCTTGAGAATGTGCATTCTCTGTCAAATTCAGCATAGACATTAGCAGGACTTTTGGTGTGTGTTTGAGTGGGCCTCTCCCTGCCTCGTCTCTTTCCCCTCTCCAGAGTCCAGCAAGAGGCCCAGCATAAGGGGGCAGGCTGCCGTCACTGCCTCTCTCCCCTTGCAGGCCAGCACTGGGGCCTGAGTGGGGGTGGTGGTGGTGGGGGTGGTGGGGGATGTAGAGACCATAGGGTTGGACACAGGACATGGGACCCCCCACCCCTTCCACCCCAGTTTAGCCCATCCTGTGTGGGGCACAGGTCACCTTGTCATGTGCTATTACTGCTGCTGTAACATGCTCCCTGTGATCGTAGGAAAAGAGCATGAGATAGACCCATGGAGGCTGTGGGAGGGAGAATGAGAGAGGCAAAGCGAAGGGACAGGACTGGACTAGTCTGCGCGGCCAGTTGTTTAGCTGCATTACAGACTCAGTTTGTCTACTTTGTTGTTGCAAGGTCCACATTGTCTTTTTGTCCATTGTTCTCTTTCCACTATCTGTTCTCACCATGTATTGTTTTTTTTCTGCCTAAGGAAATTTCTAAACACCAACCAGATTTGAATTAAACTTCCTCTGTCACAAATCCCAGATGATGTTTTCTTTTAATGGCACTTGTTTCCTTCACTCCCACCTTCCTCCTCCTTTGAAATTCCCCTTTTTCACCCTCTTTTCTGCAACTATTGTGGGCCTAGATGTACTGCAATGCGTGAAACGCAAGCCCATGTCTTTCCATTGTAGACCCAGCTCTCTCTGCAGCCCAGGTCATTTCAGATCTGATTTGTTTTATGTCTCTTCTGTACTCGTAGTGACCCAGCCCGAGGTATGCAGTAAAACACATCGCCTTATGTTTTCTCCCTTCTCCACAACTTCTCTCTCTCTCTCTCTCTCTCTCTCTCTCTCTCTCTCTCTCTCTCTCTCTCTCTCTCTCTCTCTTTCCTCCTTTAAATCTTTCTCCCACTCTCTTTTTTCCCTTTAAGAGAAACTTTTGGCAGCATGGAACAATTTCAGAACCATTTGTGGGATTGCGTCATGTGATGTGGACAGAGGATGCTCATTGGACTGTCAGAGGGCCTCTTTCTCCCACTCAGGCGTTCCACAGCGATCCCTCTCTTTCTTCCAGTGCTGTTATAGGTCTGGATGTGATTCCGACTCTGACTCTTATGTGTTGGGATGTGGTCTGTAAGCTCATTGCTGACATTCTTGGGACGTGATGCCAGAGGTTTTTTATTTCCCGCTTTCCCCTCTCTCTTCTGCACGTCTGTGCACAGTTAAAATAATCCCTCCTTGAAATGCTGTGTGGATCCTCCTCTTTACCCACTTTGTTATATCTTGTCCTAAATCAACATTTCATTTCAACGCCCAGGCACTAATGGCACCACTTAATTAGGTTTGTTCATCAGTGGGCGTTGGTGCAGGGTGAGTTTTTACAATCACTTGATATTGACTTTGATGAAAGTTAATCTAACATCTGGGCCGCGGTCCAAATCTTTTTCACAGCTGAGGTCTCAATTATGTCTTTTCTCTAAGTAGCAGGGCACCTGACAAGGAAAACCAATGGCCACTTTCCTGTTTGGTAATCGCATACTTAGACAATGGTGCACCTTGAAATGAAATGGCGAGTAGAACAGAAGGGAATAAGCTACCTTATGAGTGGTATTGGACTCCTGCCATGGTCCACCTTGGCACTTATCCCTGCATGAATATCTCACAGCAGCTCAGACTCACTGTAGATACAGTAACTGCAGCAGGGATACACAGATACACGACGACACTCATTGTACAACATCATCTGCAGGAGGTGTTACAATTTCTCTTATTAGCGCTTAACAAGTATCTACTCTCTGTTCCTCAGGTTCACACCATCTGTAATCAAGACTTAATTTTGCATTGATTGACATCTAGTGTCAACTAATTAGCAGGTGCAAGTTAGAGGAATCCACTTGGGACACTTGGATGCAGATGGTGCAAACTATTAACGCTGATAAACGTGACGCAGGATGTGTCATGCTCTGAGGACATTATGCAGAAATTGGCCGTATATTCCTTCAACTCTGCCAGAGTTAAGAATTTGCCAGGTGTTCATTAATAAATATTTAATCACTGGACTTTTTATGCAGTGCAGGTGAGGCTCAGGTTATTAGTAAGATATTCTTTTACATGACAAGACGAGTGGTTTTTCTGACATGTTTATCTTAATTCAGTCCAGACCACCAAGAGCGCCAGACCGTTTATCTTTGGAATTGACGACCTATTGACCGTTGAGCGTTATGGCTTCTGCAGACAGTGTCATGTCTTTAAATTCAACGTGGGACCACTTTGACCGTCAGTCTCTGGATTATGAGACACATGCGTGCCATTTCAGCCATGATGTGAATAAATCAAAGGAGGAAAAGATGAGTCACTGCACCACTGCATGCTAAGTAGCACTTGTTCTCCCTCCGCTAGTTTCTTGAGTAAAAACAAGGGGAAACTCCCTTTCCTCTCCACCAAAATTGGGGTAATGTCTTTATTTTGCAGCTTTCACCACCCAGTTAAAATGATAAGTTAGCGTCAGTCTGCGGTGCTGTGCATAATTACAGCAGGCCTCATCTCTTGCTCATCGGCCACTGCAGCTGTGTCGCTTCCAGTACACTTCCATTACACATTGCTTTTCCTTCTTTTTATCACTTGATCACTTTCTCAGAGAGAGTCCATCAATTTTTTCTTACCTAAGGGTTATTCAGTTGCAGAGTGAAGAGTGCAATCAGTGCAAAATGTGCTTATTTTACATATGAGATCAATTCTTCATTCAGTCTTCTATCTGCAAAGAATTGCTGTATTTTCTATACTTTTACTAGAGTTGAAACAATTTGTCAAGGAAGTAATCACCATGTTAACCGAGTATATAAATCATTATTTGCAGCCCTTGTTATTGCACTTCTGGACGTTGTCTGACCCCCCTTACAAATCCCGAAAAACTGAATAACTGTCCCGGTCTTCTGTGTTGTTGCTCATTGGTTGAGCAGGGGGCGTGGTGGTTGACAGATGTTGACAGATGACAGATGATACCAATTTGTGCCTTAAAATAAATGATAATAACAAACAACAAAAGTCTTTAAGATTAAATATATCCATACCAGTCGATCTCATACATACATACAGTTTAGTTTGCCACCCGACAGATCATACTATAAATGTGATTCCAACATGAATAGCCAATTGCCCCCCCCCCCCCCCATAGTTCTCAAAGTGAGAAGCTGTCACAGAGATGAGACGTTTATTTATATTTAGCCAGTAATTGAAGTGGCTTATGACTGTGTATTTATAGCCAGCTTTTTAAATCACAAAAACTCCAAATCACAGGCTGTTTGTGTTGATGGCGTCTCTCTGGGCCACTGCCGTGTGTCTGCTCCTCATCACTATTTCTCTCTCGTACCCACAGCAGCCAGCAGTACATGGTTTGTGACACAGAACGTCACTGTGACAAAGAGGTCACCCCTTCCCTGCTCGCTGTATCTATGTATATATCTCTCTGTTGTTACTCCATCTCTCCAGCGTCTCCTCATTTCCTCTCCTCCTTGTCCTGTTTCTCTCATGCATCCCTCTCTCCCTCCTACACTGCTGTCACTGCTGTGTCTCGTGGGCTGGCGTTTCCTCTCTCTCACTGCAAACAGCAAACGTCCATTCAGAGAGCAGCGGATGAAAACTTATCTGAAATATCTGCTAAGTGAGGCGTAATGGACACATAAGCAGAACATGCCTACCGTTGTGAAACAACGTGAAACCTGCATTTTTGTTGTTCTTGCTGAGTATGCAATGGTTCAATGATGTAAAACGCTATCAAGGCACTCGCGCACGCTGTTACCACTGCTTTGAGGGGGAGAGAGCATAAGCCAGCGTAGCAGCCATCCTGCTCAGATATAAGGTGTTCGTGTTCAAGAGATTTGTCTCATTCAGCTGGTGTAAGCTTATTCTGACCCACGCTAGTCATGTGGCTGAGATGAGCTACCTTAATTACCCTCAGTAGCTCTCCGCTTCACATGGAATACGTGCAACTTTCACGGTCATTCGCAGACTGTGATCGTGATCTCTTATCCTTGTATTCCTTTTAAAAACCTGGATGAAAAGAGCCTTTTTACAAAGATCTGTCACAATCCATTGCATCTCCTAATGTGTCAGCTCCTGTTAAAGTTAATTTAATGTTTCAAGATTGCAGTCATGATAAACATCATCACATGCACTTAATCTCTGCACTGCTCTCTCTCTCTCTCTCTCTCTCTCTCTCTCTCTCTCTCTCTCTCTCTCTCTCTCTCTTTATGTCACTCTTTTACTGAGTAATCAGAAAGTTGTTACCTTGCAACACAGCTGGATTCACAAGATCATGCAATGTGAGAAGCCACCGTGGTTGAGACGGCTGCGAGAGAAGCTACTGTAAAGTGGGGAAAAAATGGCGTCTCCTGACGTGGTTAGTGTAGATGTTGCTATAGCATCAGTTGTATCAGAACCTGAGAGTAAAGAAGAGCAAAAAATGCCACTGAAGGCTTCTCTCGATATTTTCACTCTTGGCGAGGGTTTCGCTCTGCCACTGCGTCATATGGTATGCGTCATATCTGATTGGTTGAAGTTAGCTAGTAATAGACAGTAATAGATAGATGGTTCATCCAATTATTACCTGCTAAATATTTTTTGAAAGTTCCCACCTCTTTCCAAACAGTTTCCGAGGACAGTTTCCCAGATGGCCCTGTGTAACAAACCATCTGGCGCCTCAGGTTAGGAAAGTTGGCCATTTTGTTTAAACATTAATAACATTACAAGAAATTCCCAACCCAAGTCCGAATATTGTTGCCAGTCAAAAGCAGTGCTTGTTTGCTGTGTGAATAAATGCTGTGTACGTCATTGCTGTCTGAGAGTTTGTGTTTGACCAGTCAGTGATGTTCAGTACTGTAAAATACACATTGATAGTTTTTGAACCATAGGAAAGTACCACCTTGAGATCAGGGACCCCCAGTAGGAAACAATTATTGAATTTAAAAGATGATATACTTTTAGGGCTGCACGGTAGTGCAGCAGGTAGTGCGCGTGCCTCACAGCAAGAAGGTTGCCGGTTCAATCCCCGGGTCAGGCGGGGCCTTTCTGTGTGAAGTTTGCATGTTCTTCCTGTGCATGCGTGGGTTCTCCCCGGGTACTCTGGCTTCCTCCCACAGACCAAAAACATGCTCATTAGGTTAATTGATGACTCTAAAATTGTCCGTAGGTGTGAATGTTTGTTTGTCCTTACATGTTGCCCTGCAATCAGCTGGCGACCGGTTCAGGCTGTACCCCGCCTCTCGCCCATTGTAGCTGGGATAGGCTCCAGCCCCCCGCAACCCCGAAAGGGCTAGGTGGTATAGATAATGGATGGATATACTTTTAATGTTAGACTACAAACTTGCTCATGAGCAGTTACGGACTAATGTGTGGCTTGAAGGTCATATGGCACCAAAAATAGCTTTTGCCTTGTTTCTCCCAGTTTGAGTGAGTTTCTAATTAATCATGATCATTTTTTTCCAGCACAGTATTCTTTTATCCAGAAGTTTGGTTTTGTCATGCTTTCAGCAAGTTGTGAAATACTATTTTCTTCTTTTGTTGTTACCATATTTCAGAGTAGGTGATTTAAAACAATAGTTTGTTTGTTATAATTGCTAATATTACAGGTTTCCTTCCTTTTTAACATATGGAAGCTGGTGGAAGTTTCTTGCTTTGCTTTAGACGTTGGCTTGACTGAAATATAATAGACTGAAGACACATCCTGATAAATGCTTAACATGTTAACAGTTAGTTGTTCTTAACATCATATTTCTGCCAAATATACACTGCTTCTGTTTGCAGGGAGCAACAAATTTGTTTACCGCCTGAGAAAGTTTTAGTTCCAACACGCGGGACTTGATCAACAGTTGTTTGCTCCAAAAGTTTCTGGATGTGGATGTTAAACTAATACAGTCTGTGGCAAAGCATAATGTCCCCTCTGCTGTAATGCGCTATTCAAAACACATGGCAGTGATTGTGGAATTGGTAAAATAGTTACAATCCACAAGCACGCTCGCTTTATATGCTTCTTATCAATGTTGTAATTATGCATATTGGCTTCTATTAGCTAGCCATCAGGTGAAAGAATCCATTCTTGATTTCCTGTCATAGAGCAGTATTCAAGCCTGTAAGCTAATCAGAAATCACAGCGTTACGCTTTTATCCTTCAGGCTTTATGCCAGTATAACGCATGAGACTTGAGTAGTGTTTTGCATTATTACTGCAATGTTAGATTTGATTGATACTGCCAAACGCTGCACGCACAATATGTATATCACTCAAGAGTGAGACATTCAGTAGATGCCCAAAACTGAAGACTTGTTTCCAGGCTTTGCGTGCCTGAGACTGGAATGAGTACAGATCTGGTCTAATAACCTTCTGCATTATTTAGCGCCCCCTCAATACTGCTGTGCATTTAGTGTAATGGGCTGTCAAGGCTGAATGCAATCACAGAGGACAGACTTCACTGATCAGTTGATGACAGTCGTGAGGTCAATCTGTGTTTTTCCTGTTGGCTCACAGTGGCTGTGTATACATGCACATTATATTCAATTTTTTTTTCCTTAGTCCAAAAAGACTATTCCAATGAAGCTGTTTAGACTTACACTTAGACTGTATATTCCACTAATATTCACATTTTCGTGCAGCCATGCATACTCTGATCCCTCTTTCATTCGTTCAACCACCTTCTTGAAAAGGTCAGTGTTGTGATATTTGCACATATCCACAAACCTGTTGATATCTATGCATTTCATCATGTTTAGAAGTAAGCGTGGCTCTTCTTCTGACCAGAAGTGTGGGCTTTTGTGTTGTGCATGCATCTTTAGGCCAGCCTTTCAAACTGTTGGCTTGGCAATGCACAGAGCTCACTAAACACGCAAGAGGCCGTGTGCGGCAAACTGTGTAAAAACCAGACTGAGATGCATATTCTGAATGTGCTGTATACATGTCCAAAGACTGCTCTTACACAGATCACATCAGCATATCCCACGTCTTTATCAGAAAACGCTGCATTCAGAATAAGGCCTAATTCGGAAAATCCAACAGGAATATGATGTTTGCATGGCCTGTATCAAATTTGGAATAACGGTGGAATATTGGCATGCATGTAAATGTAGTCCGTGAGGAATGATTGTAAAGGTCTGCAGGCATTAGTTTGCTTTCATGCAGTAGAACAGATCTTATGCTTCACAAAGAGCTCTGCCCTTTATACCGGCCAGTATTGTGGAATGTTACGTTGCATGATAGCAATTAAAATGTTGTAGCTGTAGTGGTAGACCTGCAGAGTTACTCACATTATTTAGGTTAGGTAGAGTGTGAGTGTGACCTGTGCTCATTCGTATTGCATCACCTGGATGGCAGGTTTTATCGTATTGTAAATAGCCAGCGGGCCTTATCTTGATGTGTCCACAGATAAACCCTATTGTAGCACTGTCATGGAGGCATGGAATTTGTTTAATGTGATTGACAATCAGTGCAGCTCTCATAGCCTGGTATGTCATCCTGAAGGACCTTTGACTCAACATGTGTGCTTTACCTCTGCATAAGGGACGTGTGAGAGGGCGGGGTTTTTTTTTTACTCGTATAATGTGAGAAATCACTGCTCTGCTTTGAGTTTCCTTTATATCAACAGGAGCTCAGTGATGAAGCCAGGATGTGTTTTCTCATCAGCCCACGAGTTTCTCTGCGGTTTGTTTGTTTGTTTGTTGTATCAGAGTTCAGTCCAACCTTTCTTCTGTGTATATTTGCTGTCACTTGCTACCACTGCCTGTTGTGTACATATTTACTGCTGTGCTCTACTGTAACAAACATTGCATCAGATGTTCCTGGTTCAAGCATGTGGCGCTGTGATACAAGACCTCAACATACAGCAGAAGCTTGAGTCGCTGCTGTCCATGATGCGTGCAATGACTGGATCCTCTGTTTTCCCTTTTTTCTTTTGACCCTTTGTTTCAGTAAGCACTACATTGTCCTCCTAATAGAAGTGGTGAGGAACAGAATTTGGTTTAAAGGCACATTGTTCACGGTCAACGTTGAATTGAATCTAAAAACAAAAGAAATAAGAATACAATTGATGCATTTACAGGAGAACTGTATATGAGAGTTTTAGTGGGACCAGAGTTTTTTAATTAGACATGAGTGATGGAGTAATCTGTCAAAACATTTAAATTATTCAGCTGGGCTCCTACCTCATTGGCTGTTGATTTGTGAGTTTGTTGAGGGTTGTATTGGTTTGGTTACACTGTCCTCCATCAGCCCTCCATCTCCTTCCATCACTTGCTTTGCTTTCATGCCGCAGTGGGAGCAAAGGAAGGAATAAGAAAGGAGCTTTGTGAAAAGGACAGTGATTGTTTGTTTATGAGGATGCTAGCCTTGTGGTGACATGCCTTTTTTTTCCGTCCCTCTCACGAGGCCGTTAAGTGAAATAGATACTCTGAGCACTAAGTAATCAAATGTAACCCAGATCCAGCGTTTTGGAGTGGAACAAGGGTTTTTCCACTTGATTCATATGGCTGTCATTCCTTGCACCAGGACAAAAACACTGGAGTTGACTTCACCTTCAGAGCGTAGACTGGGGACTTGGATTTGTCCTGCAGGAAGGGACACTGTTTGATTAATATGGGGACAGGTGGAAAGACATTTGTATCATTTTGTGCTGGGTTTTTACAACAACGTTGGAAGAAAAAAACACAGATGACAGATGAAACGTCACTTTTATTGTCACATATCTTGTGAAGTGCAACACTGAGCAGATTATAACTTGAGAAAAATAATCTTAAATTTACTTCAGATGTCAGAAGTTGGCAGACTGATTCGTGTTTTTTTTCCCCTGTTTTTTCCTTTTGTGCTGATTGGTGGCAAAGTTATTGAGCAAGTGAACAGTTTGTATAACCAGGAGCTGATTTCATCTGTCTTTTTTTTCCCCCTCCCTCTTATTTTTCGGTCTCCTTTTGCCCTCTCTTCGTCTAGTAATGGAGTCCACGGTTGTGAGTACGTCCACTCTGGCCCCTGAGGAGTTTGATAGGAACGTGCCGCGGATCTGCGGCGTGTGCGGCGACAAAGCCACCGGCTTCCACTTCAATGCCATGACCTGCGAGGGCTGCAAGGGTTTCTTCAGGTACACAAGTGCATATGCGACGTCACCGACATGCTGTTAAGCAGGCACAAACCGACATATCACACACTAATTAGGCCTCGTAGCAGAATAATAGATCATAATCACCCTGCTGAAAACAAAAACACGCACATTCGCCAAGTTGGCACACGTACGCATTAGTGTACAAACACAGGTGTGAACTTGCATACATAAAGGCCACCCCCACACACACTCACACATTAAATGTAATTACCACCCACAGTTACATAAGGACACACATCAAACCACAGACATCACTGGAGTTCACACTAATGCCCTGCAGCAAGCAGAGAATACAAATGAACTTAACCTTATACTTAATGCCTCAGCTGCTGCCTACTCATTGATACCCACAAGTTTCCAACTGATCGAAAGACAAAGCTAGAGCGCGTCATGAGCTTGTGAGCTTCAGCATGTGTGTTTGATGTATCCTCCCGTTTGTGCGGTTCCTCTCAGCCATGTTGATATTTAAAGGGAGAGGATTAAAAAGAGAGATGTTTTGATAATCTACTTCCTCGTCTCAGCTGGCCCTTGTTTGAACTCTCACCAGGCATGCCTTCCTGTATGGTTTTGCTCACATCTGTGTATAATTGTTCATACATGAATATCCACCACTGACTAAATCATCTTTCTTTGCGTCACCGTTTGGCACGGCTCGTCCTTTACCCCTGGATTCCTTGGCACTCATCCATATTTATGCTGTTTCACTCCCAGGCTCCAAGGGCAAAAATATTTGTCCAGTTCTACCATGATTATTTGTGCAAAACACTTTCAAAGTTGCCACAGAGCAATACTAATATATGTATGTATATTAGTTTTATATATATATAAAATTACTGTACACAGAGCTCCATTATCCATTATTATTAGTTACACTGCACATATTCACACACACGGAGCCTCAACTAAATTCTTGATAATGTCTTCCGTTTGTAAACTGATATAACTGTGTATTCTAGCTGACTGTAAAATATATGGAATTCTTTCAGACGCAGCATGAAGCGCAAGGCCACCTTCACGTGTCCCTTTAACGGCAGTTGCACCATCACCAAGGACAACAGGCGCCACTGCCAGGCATGCCGGCTCAAACGCTGTGTGGACATTGGCATGATGAAAGAGTGTAAGTATGACAGCTGACCCATATGTCTTCAGGACAGTGCTCCAACCTTAAACTGTGAGAATTACTGCATGTATTTAAATAGGTGAGTTATTACAGGTTAAGCCCAGTGTGGCTCCTTGGTACTTACAGTAAATGATTCTATTGATGAGTATGAAATGCAGGGTTGTATAATTGGGTGAAAGGTTTCTGTGACAAGAGTTTTTGTGGTTACTCAACACTGTTGATTATGGATCAAACCTGCGCCCTGGACAACCATCCCACATAAACAAATAAGAATAAATGAAAAAGTAGGTTATAAAAATCGTATATAATTACTATATCTAATTAAAAAAAACTACTGTATATGAATGAACCTGCTTTTCTTTCTTTTCTTTTGGTTGGATAATAAAGATTTACACAACTGCTGTTTGCAGTTTTGGGGACCTACTGTCCCTCTTGTATATATTATCTAATATTTGGGCTGGGGTCAAGTATCTCCAGGTCTTTGCCCCCATTAGAGTGTTTACATATTCTATTTGAGCTAGTGGAGCCTCCCCACATTGTATACAGTAAGTATACCCCATCTGAAGTTTCAACACCCGCTGTTATGTACAATCTAGCGAGGCGTCTTCTTTCCACACAGTCGTGTTTGTTTTCATGGTCTGTAAATAGTAGGTACATTTTTTTTCTTGGTTTCTCCTGATATCCGGATATTGTCCACTGGCCTCTTTTAAGCAAAGGCCTCTCACTTCCAGCTGAATGTTCTCTTGTTTCTGGGAATACTGCAAAAGTGGTGGCACCGACTCTGTGATTTACTGTATGTGAACAGGTGCCAGTGGCGTTGCAAAAACAGCAGCATGTTGTTGAGACCCAGCTCTCTCTCTGTCTCCCTCTCTCTCTCGGTCTCTGTGAGCTAATTCAGTGGTTAGAACAACAAGGAGCGAATAGAACAAAGACAATGCATTCAGTTGTTCGGTGCAGCGGGGGTCTCCATATGGACTCGTCCCCTCCCATTCTCTTCCTCTAGAGAATAACAACCCCCCCACCACCACCACTCCACCCAGCACTACATTGACATAGCTGTCATAACAATGTAAAACATAAGCATATACTGAAAAGCTGTAATTTGCTCTGCCAGTGGTGTACTGGTGTGCTTATTCAAAAACCGTGTTTTCCAAGCATGCTTTTTCCTAAACTTTATCTTTCCTCTGTGTTTGTGTATTTAATTCTAACACTCTCACTCTTTGTCCTTTTACACTTGCACCCACAGTCATTCTAACAGATGAGGAAGTGCAGAGGAAGAAGGACCTGATTCAACGGAGGAAGGACGAGGAGGCACAGCGCGAAGCGGAGAGGGAGGCGCGGCGGCCCCGGCTCACTGATGAACAGAGCCAGGTCATCGCCACGCTGGTGGAGGCGCACCACAAAACATACGACGACTCCTATTCTGACTTCTGCCGCTTCAGGGTTTGTTAATTAATTGTTTTTGTAAAAATCTCACAGCCAAGGGTCCTTTCCACCTGTAAAACTGTGTTGAATTTCCCCGGCTCCTCAGTCCTTCCACACATCCAGACTGCAGTGCTGTTCAAGAAATCTGCATGATCCGTATTTTAAGGAGAATTAGAATTATGAACACTAGTTGGTCAGCTGTATGTCAATGAAGATTGTGAAAGATTTTTGCTGCAGAAATGTAAAATATTCCAAGATCACCAATCATTTCCCTCAACTGACTTATCATTCTGGTTTTTATTTCTGGAGACTGGACTTCTTTAAAAGTCCTGCGGGGTCTTGATATGTGCCCTTTTCTCCTGTCCAGCCTCCTGTGCGCGAGGGCCCAGTGACGCGTAGTGCTAGCAGAGCTGCCTCTCTCCACTCACTCTCTGATGCCTCCTCTGACTCCTTCAGTCACTCTCCAGGTAAGAGACACACACTGTGGAGACTTCACCTAAAATCAAGAGGAAACGACTAGTTTGTCCTGTGCTAGTTTGCCACCCCTGAAATTATCCAGAAACAAATCTTATCCAGGAACAAAGAAGAACAAAGTGTGTCCCCTCACTGGAATTGATGTATTCAAGAATAATAACCTAGCTTTCAATAGAAAGTGAAACATTTCACACATTTGACACGTATTTTGAGAAAAGTAATGTCTTAAGAGTCAATACTTGACTTAGGACAGGTATTTTTCCAGTTCAGCTAGACACACATTGGCTAATGCAAGCTGTTATGCTGCTTTACTGAGAATCCAGTGAAAATTCAGTGAATAACCTGCTCTCCCCCTCAGACACCTGACTTCTACTTGTAAACATCAGTTCTTAAATGCATCCGTCACTCACAGAGTGGGACAGCGAGGGACGCAGTCACGTGGCTCACTGCCAACACTCAGCAGAGATGCATGACTCAAAACAACCCCGACTAGTTGTTCATGCTTCACATGTTGTCGTAGCTGTCATCTCACACGTGCTGACCTGACCCATGCATTTTCAGATGATCCTATCCATCAACAAGCCCGCTCTATTCCACCATTTCTCTTGGTTCTCTCAGGACAGGCTGTGTTGTTGTCGTGCTTTGGTGTATGACCACTTTTCTCTCCTTCCTTCTCCACTTTCTTCTTTCTCTCCTCCTCTCTGCTCCGCTGTCTTCATCTCACTCACTGCAGAGTCAGTAGACACCAAAATGAACTTCAACAATTTGCTGATGATGTACCACGAGCAGGGCAGTAGCCCTGACTCCAGCGAGGAGGAGGGCTCAAGCTTCTCCATGCTGCCCCACCTGGCTGACCTGGTCTCCTATAGCATCCAGAAGGTCATCGGCTTTGCCAAGATGATCCCTGGGTTCAGGTGTGTGTGTGTGTGTGTGTGTGTGTGTGTGTGTGTGTGTGTGTGTGTGTGTGTGTGTGTGTGTGTGTGTGTGTGTGTGTGTGTGTGTGAAAAAGATTGGCCCACTAATTCACAATGACCAATATGAGATGGCCAGAAAACGTGTGTTAGCAGAAATGATTGCTTTACAATAATCCCAACATGCTGCCAGTTGGGTCCTGGCCTGTGCTGTTCTGCATAGCACTGTGACCTCGAGATAGAGGAGAGGACATGTATTTTATGAGCTTCGAGGTCAGAGGACTTTCTGTTTATCTGATTTTCCTTGATGAGCTTCTGTTTGGATATATTAGAATAGACTGCTGAAATACAGGCTTTGCCTAAACAAAGATGTACAGATGCGTGTGTGTTTTTTTTTATTTGCACGTCTCTGAGTGACTTTTTACCTGAATGTGTGGTGAAGACTTTGAACACCTACTTGTTTTCCTGCCTGATGAGTCGATATTGTGCCACAGTGATGGCTGTGGTCTAAAGGCCATAGATTACTGATGACTGTATATTGCAGATAACTGACACGTTGTGGAAAACCTTTTATGTGGAGTTGTTCCTTTACTGGACCAGGTTATACATTTGCCACAGTCATGTCATTAGTGTGAAGTTCAGCCATTTAAGTATGTTAGTGGGTGATTGCCTAAACTTAGACGAAGGCAATCTTCTTGTACTGAGCAGTCACCTGTCAGACTGTCATGTGCAACCTTGACCTTGAAAATAGATGAGAATAAATAGATGTGCCTGTAGAAGACAGAAGAAAGGCAGAATTACAATGGCTGTCTTTTTCATTGTTTCCTCCTCACCTTCCACACATGGCAACTGTTGCCTTTTAGCGTGTTTGCCTCACAGTGCGTTGACAGGCTCAGTGTCTCAGGGGTCACCCCAAAGTCGAGGCTAAAACGAGTCGAGGCCTGTATTTTCTGAAATTTGCCGTTCCCACTGGCAGCGAGTGATGGACGTGGTTGGATTACCTTTGGAATGTTTGTCCACTTATGATCTGCTGCCTAAGCCCTGAATAACACCGCGGACCTGCTCCAAAGATCTGCAGGTTGTAGCTCATGTCTCCTGCTAGTTCAGTAGCTTCCTTTGCTAAACATTTAAAGGCATTTCATGCATTACTACATACTGTGATTTGACTTGTGTTGTTGTGTCAAATGAGTTTTCCATGCACTGGCACCAATCACAGCATATGTCTAAAAATATACAGACAATACTTTGTTCAGCGAAATCATTTAAACACAGGTCTAAACACACAGATCGGGCTGGTTCTTGGCTTGAATCTTTACTGGTTTACCTGTTGCTGTATTAGTTACCTGTCAAATTAAATATAGCCAACACTCCACGATTAAGATCATTTGAAGACTATTAGTTTAATAATTAACTGTTTGTGGTTCACTGACTTAGTAGGTGATGTCTTTCGTTGCAGGGAGCTGACAGCAGAGGACCAGATTGCTCTGCTCAAGTCCAGTGCCATTGAGGTGATCATGCTGCGCTCAAATCAGAGCTTCAACCTGGAAGACATGTCCTGGAGCTGTGGTGGGCCTGACTTTAAATACCAGATCAGTGATGTCACCAAAGGTGAGTCTAAACACTGCCGTGTGCACAGTTTGATTGCTGTGAGGACAAACTGGTGTTGAGGGCCATGTGCATGAATGCTCAAAGAAGAAAAGGCTCATGTTACACATTAACACTTCTTGGAAGCTTTAAAGGAAGCAGCCCGGTGTTAAGGAGGTGACTGGATCATTAGTGTGGAAGTATAGATAAGGTTACCAGCAGCAGCCTGAGCACACACCCATAGGAAAATGATGCTAACGCACGTCTTTCTTCAAAACCAGTCTTACATATCCGCAGAAGGCCCTGTGGGCATGGCTTTCATTTGCCTTTCAAACAAGACCCCTCTCTCTGGGATCAACCAAAGAATGTCACTCCTGACCTGCTCACCACACAAAACAGCCACTTTCTGGAGCAGGAGGAGCAGCTTTGTTGTGCTTCTCTTAAGACATCACTGAATAGTTGACATGATCACGACTGCAATAGTAACGTGTTTTCTCATGCGGTAATCAACAATATTTTAGTTCAGTATGAATAAAAAAGTTTTACTCTCCCACATTTCACATCCATCCTGCCTCTTGTTTCACAGTGGCAGTTTCTTCTGAAGGGTTTCTAAAGGTGATCCATGCTAAAGGAACGATGTCATCGGTGCAATACACAACCCCAGCCATAAAATGAGGAAATGGCAATACAGATGATAATGATCAATCATGATAATCAATGAAAGCTTTTGATCAGCATTTGTATGACTTACATCTACATAAAAGGCCCCCCCCCCAGAGAAATGCTATATACACTCATCCAAATTCAGATTCCCTGATTAAAAGAAATTGTCAGCCGCGAGAACTCTTCGTTAAAATAAACCTGCGAACGTACAGCACGCACGAAAAAAAAAAAGTCTCCAGAGACGACTCCAACAGGCAAAATGAAAAATTCATAGGTTAGAGGGATGGTAACATCCCCCAGAGGGCCTTTCTCCTGTGATGTAGTGTGTAGCTGCTTCTGTGCGCAGCGCAGACCGTAATGATGTGTGCTTCCTCTGCAGCGGGCCACACTCTGGAGCTGCTGGAGCCGCTGGTGAAGTTCCAGGTGGGCTTGAAGAAGCTGAACCTGCGAGAGGAGGAACATGTGCTGCTGATGGCCATCTGCTTGCTTTCTCCAGGTAAGGCAGGTCTGACTGTGTGGAGGAAGGAATATATAGAGGGTCATCATGAATTGTTCATGAGTGATTTGCTTCTTTTTCTTTTGTTCATTATAGCTTTTATTGTGGCCAAAAACAATCAGCGTAAACATTGTGATTAGAGATCGTCTTTAGCATTGTCATCTGCCGCTCAACATGAATTACAATGAAGCTACTTGAAGGGTTTGTTGAGCATTAGCCCTCTTCTGCATACGCATTCATGTATGTGATATGCGGTTGCACAACATAGTGCATGTATTATGCATGTACAGTATAGTTATGCAAGCAAGCGTGTGAGTGGATATTTGCATTCCTTTGTGTATGAGAGGCACCTCATAAACAATGCATATTTGTGCTCACCCCGGTCTAAAATTAGCGAGCTACCTGACAAGATCGGTAGAAATGCAAACACAAGATCATATTTTATGTTCGTTTACAGATCTAGTTTATTTTCTAGTGTTATTTCCACAATAAAGACAAACTTTGTAACCCTCGGTTTTCTAATAGTGTTTTAACTTGAACAGTTAATTCCTCTCGCCATTTCGCTTGTGTAACAACCATAAATATGTTAGACCGCCCAGGTGTTCAGGATCACGCACGGATTGAAGCTCTCCAAGACCGACTGTCAGAGACCCTGCAGGCCTACATCCAGCTTCACCACCCAGGAGGACGGCTGCTGTACGCCAAGATGATCCAGAAGCTGGCCGACCTGCGCAGCCTCAATGAGGAGCACTCCAAACAGTACCGCTCGCTGTCCTTCCAGCCGGAGCACAGCATGCAGCTCACCCCGCTGGTGCTAGAGGTGTTCGGCAGCGAGGTCTCCTAGAGGCCGCCTCTGAGCCTCAGTGGCGGAGACGAGGGTCCTGCGTGTCAAAATGGCGGGAGAGAGCTGAGGATGTGCTGGATGGACTAAATGGAGGTGTGGGGTATGAAGCGAGCGGAAGAGAGAAAGTCGTGTTTGAGTGTGTGTGTGTGTGTGTGTCTGCGTGTGTGGTTTCATGTGTGTCTTGTCTAAAGATGTCTATCTTGGCATAAAGGCCAAGGTTGAATGGAGAGCAAGCAGATGCTAAGAGAGACAGTACATAAGGAAACTTTATATAATACAAATTAAACTATACATACAACTTCTGCCTATATACAGTGTTTCGTCTGTATTTAAATCAACAAACAGCTGCTTCAAATGCCTGGACATTTTATGTGTGTACGTGACGTGCACACACCAACACAACAAGCATACTCAGTTATTTGTTTAGCCATTCAGTTGAGCTACCTCTTGGTTTTACTGGGGTTGTTTTATATTTACATCACCTATGTGAAACAGTCACTTTTACACAGAACAAGTTAGATACAGTACGGATGACACTTCAGTTCATCGGAGCAACAGCAGTGCCTGCACATTACTTTGACTTTTTGATGTTTCAGAAATCTTTTGTTTTTTTCATCTGCTTCTCTCCAAGGCAGCATATGTATATGACTGTGTACAAATCAAACACACGCCTTTCACCTTTCACCAAAGGTATGGTCAACTACTTTCTCAAAAAGCTTCCAGTACCTAAAAATAACCTTGCTGCTCCACGGCCCGTCTCACGCGTGCAGCCACTCGACATCCCAGCAAGTTGTCTGACTAGCCTCACAGCCCATGAAGGAAAGTGTCATTGTTTAGGTTTAGTGCAGAGTACAGAACATAGTCTGTAATTTTCGTGAGGTTTTGGTAGGACTTTGGGGTGCCTGGTTTTGAGGTGAGAATTAGCCACTAAATGTGTTAGCTACTTTTACACTGCTAACTGTCAATCAAACTAAGCCTGCATTATGGCTTGTTACTCTCTTTTGAAATTGTTTTTCATTATTCTTCTCTTTTGTTTAATTGTTTATTTCCCTGTAAATAGTTAATTACTACCACATGTATCCTAAGCACTGTTATACCACCTTTTACTCAAACCTATGTACTAATATACAGTATCTATATTATCACAGATTTTAAAGGGCTAAGATGCCAAATTTAACTGGAATAGTAAATTGAGGCCAAAGCAAGGGGCCTGTCTTGTTAATATATAGCTGCAAACCGTACTTGGAATAGATATGGATGTAATTTCAATGGATGCTTTTTGTTTTATACGTCAGTTCACCTTTAAAAACAATTCCATGAATTGTTCCTCCTCAGTATACCATGAGCTCGGTGGGCGGAGAGCTTGGGAAGCTGCTTCAGACCTCCACAGATATCACACCCCTTTCATTTGTGACAGGGAAGTGGATTTTCTAGAATGTCTGAGGGCCTGGTTGCGTTGGTGGTGCGCACCTCTACACCCAGGCCCTCCTGTTTGATGATGTATGCTGCGCAGCCCTCTAGTGGCTGAATTGTGTAAATACCAGGTACATACATACTTGCATATGCATATATATATTCACATATATGTATGTGTGTATATATATATGGCTAATGTTTTTCAGAAAAGATATATAAGGCTTTTTTTTTTTCAGAAATATATATGCAAATACAATATTTTTTTTTCTTGATTCATTATCACTACATTCTGAAACACTATGCTCTTTGTTTGACTTTGATCATGTTTTTTTGTTTGGTAAGAATGAGTTAGGATTGTCTTAAACAGGGATTGCATGTGCGTTTGACTCAGTCAAATTCTTCTTTGTTTAATGGTGGGTTGATGTATTTGCCTAATTTCCGGGGCTCATTTTCAGAAAGAGTACAAGCTAAACATACTGTGCTGCTCTCTATAATATAAGCCATATAGATCACCAAGCTAGTCGTACACCTGATACATTACATTGAAATGATGACTCCAGGGCCATGGCTACTCTCATTGTGTAATCCTCCTAAACTCATATGCTATGTATCCATGGCTTTTGGAAGATAAGCTTGTATATGAAAGGAACTCATATGCCTTCTCTCTGCTGTCATCTTTGGCTTATGCTTCATCAGACAGCATCTAATGGCTTATAAACCAAACTACCAAGAGAATTTACATGCCTAGGTTTAGAGGCCAGTGATGTATGGCTTGCTGCATGTGGGATTATGGTGAAAATATATGGCAAGACATGTCTTTTATATCAAGACATTTCCCCAAAGAGGTCAAATTTCTTTCAAGTTCACATGATTTCACTCAAAGGCAACTTGGCTCAAAGGACTTCATTTACAGAGATGATGATTTTTGTCTTCTGTTTGATGCATGGCAGAAGTCATCTATTGAGACTGTTCATGTGATCGGCCGTAAAGGCCTCCTCTGTCAGACCAAGAGCCTCCTTCATCTCAGCAGACCAGGGCTACTCTGTGATCTTAGAGGAAGATGGTGAAAGAGAGCATATGTTTGTTATTGAGCTGAATACGTTCTCACAACTGCTTTCTGAGAAGCGGTGGTGGTTGTCGCTTTAATTTGTTCTGCCCACAGGATGTTTTTTTCTAAAACCTACCATTGAATTTTAAGACCATTCTCTGTCACTGTGGCTTTATTCCAACTCGTCTTCAGTCACTGTGACACTCCGCGAGCTGACAGTCGGGGATGGACATGTATAATCTGCATAGCACAGATAATTCTATAGTTTTGGATGCTTCCATAGTCGTGTCATCATAATGACTTTGGTTTTCTTCACGAAAATCGTCGGGATGAGTTAGTGTATATATATATATATATATATATATATATATATATATATATAAAATTCTGCTAATTTTATATATAAAAATCTCCCTGCTGTGATTGAACTTCAAGGAGCTGAGGCTCGAGTGTCTTTAGGCAGTACCACTCATATGTATAGTATGTCAGTTTGATGAGGGGTATGATGTGCTTGGTTACTGAACACTGACTTTTGAAGTTTTGAAAAGTCGGCATGTTGATTTTCTCTGAATACATACTTCTGTATGTAGGTATGGGTTTGATTTTGTTCTGTTTTGTTTTTTGAGATAGAGATGCAGTGTTGATTTGTGTATGTTTAATACAGTGGGAGGTTTGGTGAACATGTAAGTGCCACGGGGAGAGTTCCCGCCACACAAGAACAGGGTAAAAGAGGAGTTGCTCTTGGGGATTTGAAAACCGAACAGGAAGAGTCTTCAGGATGTATCATCTCACTGCTTATTGAACAAGTAGATTTCGGTCTGTACCGCAGAGCGTCAGGGGAATTCTTACTTTAGGGTTTATGAGAAAATGGAAACTCCCCCTTTAATTCTTTTATGACTGAATATATGATTAAATCTTGTTTTTGGGACCTTTTTCCCATCGGATTCCCCGCCCATCACACTGTACATAACATGCAAATACAGTTGAATCCAACTGCGGTGCATCCCCAGAGCTTCCTGTTTGGTTTTCACCATGGTAGGCTGCTCAGAATCCGTAAGTTTCAAACTCTGCATTGTGGTTGTTCAAATACTGGAACTTGAAAACCATACGTCAATGGAAGTCGACCACAGATTAGATGACTCCATCTTTGGTGAGATTTCCTCAAGATTGGCAACATAACACCGTAACAATGCCTGCAATACACAACTTATGGTACACTATCACCAGCAAGCTTTACAGGATATCATGTTAGTAGACCTTTTTCAAGTCTTTTGTATAACTGTTACCATTACAAATCCTGTCCGTAAAAACATCTATGCTATCATTCATAGAAATCAGTTGGCCATCTCCCATGCAAAGGCTTTCAAGTCTTTCTCTCTCTCTTTTTTCTTTTTTTGTTCCTCCCAGTAGGACAGGGATTGTAATAGAATCAACTTAATGTAGTTCTTACAAAAAGGAGTGTCCACAATGGATGTACACCATAATCTACCTAAAAAACCTACCTCTTTTAGCTCAGATTTTGCTTTAGCATTAAGCATTTGCCTCTGTTTTTACTTTTGTAATATTTGTATTCATGTTGGTATTTATTGCTGTCTAATGAGTCATACTTCAATGATTACCTCAGAGATATCTCACAGATTTGGGAGACTCCAGCTAATGAAGTCATTCATATATATCTTTTTTTCTTTTTTTTTTTGTACATTTCTTTTTCTTCTCAGACTTAGCATTGCCTTTTTTTTTAACGCACAAAAATACCAGGAGTGTTTTTAATATAGTGCCTGCAATCTGACCAACAGGGCTCAGACTAGCAAGGGTTAAGGCTGCATTCCCTCCAGAAATGACATCCTTCTCTGCATCATTGTCCTTTTGCCCTCTGCTTTGGGGTATCTTGGTCATTTTCAGCGACATGTGCAACTCATGTGGTTGCCACATTGCTGATATCCTCCTTATCCATTAGAGTTTTAAAGGGCAAGCTGAAGTGGAGTGAATGCAGCCGCAAAGAAGGAACAACATGAAGACTTTGTGGCAGTAGGAGACGAGAGGTGTGTTTGCTCTCCGTTTGGTACTGTTAGCATGGTCTTTGCTCAATAGTACGCCATCCTTACCTTGTCCCCCTCGTTTGCCATTTCCTCCATACCCTCTCTGTGTCTTCGCCTCTCCTTCTGTCCTAAAGTCTGCCCCCAAACCTTCATCATTCCCTGCTGATGTTTTGTCTAACAAGGGGAATTAGAAGAAGTGAAATCCTCAGTATCCATGCAATGCTGCTTTTTATCTCGAGCGTCACCAAGTCGCGTGTTATTGACACTACGTAATGCAGGCATCGTCCAAAACGTCGGCCCCCAGCGGCGCGACAGGCCTCATTGGAAAAATCGTGTCTTTTGAAACGTACACAACTTCGTGGTGCTTGTCGGGGGGAGGAAAAAAAAATCCTTTCAGATCCTAGTATCATTAACAGAGCAACTACTCACTTTGGTGAATTTAAACCAAGTTTTTTTGTATTCATGTCAAACTGCTTCAGGTAAACACTGAATGAAATAAGAGAGTTTTTATTGATCAGTGAATACAAGGAGGAACAAGTCGCCATGGTCACATCTACCATGAGCTGTGTGCCATAGTATGACCCTTTTTATGCAGGGGAGGGTGTTAATGAAGCTGGCTTCAGATGTTCCCCAGCTTAATCTGAGTGGGAAGGTTGTCTGAGTATGAAATTGGCCTCTTACTTAGTACTCTGTCAGCCACGTGTATTGATCTTTTATAAGGAGTAAATTTGAATTTGGCATTGAATTCTCACCCTGTGTTGTGAACCAAAATCATGCCACATTCAATTAAAATGCCTGAACCAACAAAAGCACTTAATGTAATGTTTGTAACACATGCATACTGATGAATCTACTTGCCATAAACTGCCTGTGTAGGTCAGCATGATATGGCTCCAATTATCAAAAGAAAGTCACTTAAATTCTAATGTAATTGCAATTTATCCTTTGTCTCATTTTTTCAAAGATCTTTTTTCTATTATAAATTGGTGTTTATGTAATGTTATTTTTGTCAGATGTTTTGCAAATCAAAAATAAACAGTTGTACATAGAAGTGGGGTTCTGTGATTTGTTTTTCATCTTTCATTTGCTGTTCATCTTTAAATAATGTCAAAAAGTTTAGTGCACGTTATGGAAATTACTGATAAATTACTGCTTATTGTCTTAGAATATGAACATAACTACTACTGGCAGAAATGAATTTGCATTTTACACAAGAACGTTTCCATGTACACCCACAACATCATTTGTAAGGGATTCATGAAAAGGCAGTCATAGCATGCAGATTCTGTTCTGTGCAGCAGACTGGGTAGAGCCTTGGTAACACTTGGAAACATGTTTCTTATTGGGACTAAGAGTTTGCTCCCTCGAGACTCAACGTGCGTGCACTTATCTTTGTTTTCAAAGAGAAACAAGACAGAACATCATTTATCTCAAAGTAAATTAAATACATAGTGTTTATAAATGTGCTATATATACCTAGTAAAATAAGATACACATACAGTTTAATATTACAAAGAACAAAACAGTAAAAGCAGAAAGTTACAGCAACTGGAGAAACTGTACATACAGATGTTCTGTAACAGCTGACTGAAATGTATATATTGTACTGAGAGGAGCATATATGTTGCTATAGACTACAAACCTCACCACTGTTTCATTCTTAAAAAAGAAGACTACTGTATAGATATTTGTGGTATTGCCTGCTCATCTAATAACACAGTTCTTTCTCAGTATTTTTCGGTGCGCGTCATAACCCGTTTCATGCTATCATGTGGCCACCAGAGGGCACTGTCTCTCATTACATGGGCCTGCACGCCATCATTGACCTAATGACCTCTCTGTTAGACACGGAGGTCAGCCAGAAACAGTTGATATCTTTCAGGTCACACTGGACAAACTCACCGCAGAGTTGTGGTGTGAGTTAGGGAAACACGGGCCACGCGTGCAGCAGCCTTCCATGAAGATATACGTGATATATGTGCAACATGTCGGAAGAGATTTGAGCTCACCTCGGCTCACATCTCTCCGGCTGGTCATGTATGGAGCAAGATTGCACGAGTGGTGAGGTGCAGGAGGAACAAATAAAAGGTTATCAGAGAAATCCAGTCATTGCACGACAGTTAATTGTCAGCCCTGGTATGACGCAGAGGCACTTCTTTTGCCTGCTGATAAGGTTGCGCTCCTGCGGTCTGCTGAGCCGTTGCGTCTGTGCACGAGGTTAGATGAAGGAAAAGAGAGGCTCTGGTTGCAGCAACATCCCTTAGGTGAGGCCTTTCTGGCTGCATTATCTCACAACAGAGCAACGAGAAACTGCTCACCCACTACTTTTCCACAGGGGATGTATTTCTGGCAGCACATGCTTCCGTAGATAATAAGCTTTACTGACAAGTAGCAGTCTCGTCACGTGTCCTTCAGGTGTGTAAAAGTGAGCCAGTGACAGTTTTAGGATGTCCATGTGTGAAATGACTCTGTTACATAGCAGGCCAAATTACATTCATGTCATTCAGAATTTTCAGCAGTCAACATGGCATTGATTTGCACTTTTTTTTTTTTTACATTACATTTATTACAGTATACTGGATTACTTACACAATGAGTCGTTTTAGAAGAAGAAGAAGAAGAAGACTCACTTTATTAATCACACAACACAACACTACATGCATATGCCATGCTTCAGTGAACACAACACTACATGCACATGCTATGCTACGGTGAAATTATTTCTTCTGCATTTAACCCATCCATGGTCCATCCTTCCTCCACGGCAGACCAGGAGCGGTGGGCTGCCAGCCGACAGCGGCGCCCGGGGACCCAGTTCCTTCTTGCCACCATTGGTCAGGTGGTGATCTTCTTGCATGTTTTTAGTGAGGGGTTTTTATGGAGCATACCCCAGGTGAACACGGGGAGAACGTGCAAACTCCACAGAGAAAGGCCCCTTTCCTCAAGACAAAGGGCAGCAGGCATCAAAGGCATGGTGGAGGACACGCCCCCAGTCTGTACATTAAAGTCAGTCTGTACATTCATTCAAATCTCAGTTTCCACTGAGAGAAACCCGTTCCTGTTGGATTATCACTGAGAAAATCAACTTCATCCCTCTAAATGTCCTCTGAAGCTGCACGAATCAATATTTTTATGGTCAGATGACTAATGAGTGATGTGGAAGGGGACGCTAGTAGGGACAAATTCGCAAAACAATTATCACCCAAGCCTGCAGGTCCTCTCAGCTCTGCACAGCATTTTAACACCTTTACAGATCCAGTCTCACTGCCTTCATCGATGTCTTTTTGTTTTGCCTTTAAAACCCAGTGTCTACGACCTGTCCTGTGCCAAACAGCAGACTGACAAGGTAAGCAGCTAGCTGGTGAGCAGAGTGGAGCATTTCACAGCTAAAGAGTCACATATTTCCCTCAGGGGCTGATGGAGAACAAAAGAGAAGCAAAGGAAGAGCAAATATTGGACTTAGATTCTCAGACAGACAGAAACAAGACTTCAAATGAATTAATAATATTGCTCACTGCCTGCTGCCACATACGTAAATATGCAACTGTTGGCTAACACGCTTGACACAGCAACTTTGTAAGGTGATAATGTGTCAGTGTTTGCTTTACAGCTTGTTGTTCCACTCCCGAGTGGCCAAACAATCAATGAATGCAGCATTAAGGTTCCCATTCAATAAATACTTCACTCAAGAATCTGACTCCAGAGAGTAAAATTTAAACACATCAAGGGTGTTGCATTCAAAGCTGCAATTAAAATGTTACACAAATAAAACCTCAGAGTATGACTTCACCTCTGGCTCTTTGTGCTCTCTCTGCACAAAACTGTGCACCCAGCGATCAGGGTCACACCGGGACACTTTCTTGGCATGACACGACTGCGTGTAACTTCGTTAGGTTTTTGGGTGAGGCACACACTGGTCATGGGTACCAGATAAAGACGTGCACACGCACACACACACACACACACACACACACACACACACACACACACACACACACACACACACACAATAGGGTGGTCCGAAGAGGCATTTATTTCTGTCTATGGGGGTATAAATACTAACGGGTGGTGCCCTCGTATTATCAGAGACTGATACTACAGCTCTGAGCAGCACATGCACTCGCTGATAGACCGCTGCCTCTATGAAATGTAACTGTACATTTAGCTGAGAATGGCCCTGTCATGATACAGTGTGTTTTATTTTTGCGCCCCAGCTTGGGGTATGACTGTTCAGTTGGCACATAGCCGCCTGCAGGGGGATGTCAGTTGTGACTTTCCAGTAATAACAAGGGCGTGTTGTTTTCTGTGCGCATATCTCTTGTCCGAGTGTGTGTGAGACAGAGACACAGAGAGAGAGTTTCATTTCAAACTAAACAGCCAGTCACGATGAGAAGACGAAGCAAAAAACAATCCAGTTGAGCCAGTAATGCAAAGTTCATGCTATGCATTGAACGTCTGCGTGTGAGCCTTTGGGGCGAAGAGAGAGGACCCTTTCTTCCCCTCCTTTCTATTGATTCTGTGCCCACTTATCTAGATTGGATGTTGGATGCCCTTTATGTAAGTCATCCAAATATCATTAGGGCTAAAGCCACCATGTGGTTTTAGTTCAGAATGTGAGGAACGCATGCATGGCCCGTGGATGTTTCTCTACTCTCAGGCCCTCCATGGGGCAAAATAACATTGTCTGTTCTCACAGTGCTGAAGGTGGAGACTGACAGAAAATACATACATACAGAACATCAATAAACCTGCGTTTTATGAGAGACTCTGAGGAGGCAGAAGTTCCTCTCACAGCTAACACTAGTGTTGCATGCAAGGACTCGGTGCAGGGGCGGCAGTGCGAATAATATTATTGTTTATTATTACAAAGCTTGGTGATTTACGTGTAACAGGAGGAGCTTCGCATTTTATACATTTTTAAAGCAAAATGTGTTAATTACACTAAGAAAAATACTTCCTCTGAGCTGGACATTGTTCCAAAGAGGAAAGAAAAACATCTTGGCTCTTGTAAATGTCTGTTGTTCTTGTGCCCGTCTTACTTTCCAGGCAAAGGGAAGAGGGCAGAGCTGGAAGAAGCAGTGTGTGTGTGTGTGTGTGTGTGTGTGTGTGTGTGTGTGTGTGTGTGTGTTTGTGTTTAAGGAAGTGTTCTCCTTGGAGAATAATGGCTGCAAAGTAGCATTAACAGCCAAACATTTCCTCCTCTGTGTTTTCCCGTGCCCTATATTTATACTCTCAGTGCAACACACACACACACACACACACACACATACACACACACACACACACACACACACACACACAGTATGCCACTGTGTTTATTCACTTTTGCGCCATCTCAGTCATGCGGTTTCTATACTGGCCCTGATTTCATTATGCATGGAGTTTAGGTGGAAAGTTGGAAGAAGAGCAGATTTTTTCTAAGGTGTGTTTAATAAAAACAGATGTAACTGTGGTTTTCCTTTATAGAAGTATTGAAATTACTGTATGTAGGTGAAATATACAGTATACAGTTAGTCAGAATTATTGATGAACTGTGCCCAGAGCGTACATAACCCCATCTTCCAAAACATATGCTTTTCACTTTGTTTCTTGGATTAGTGTCTTGTCTGAACAATGTTTTTGCTTTATGATGGTTATTTTTAAGTTTTAATTTTAGATCTTTGAGCTAAGCTTATACATCCATCCATCCATTTTCTATACTGCCTATCCCTTTCGGGGTTGCGGGGCGGCTGGAGCCTATCCCAGCGGTCGGCGGGCGAAAGGTGGGGTACACCCTGGATCAGTTGCCAGTCGATTGCAGGGCAATACACAAGACAGACAACCATTCACACTCGCACCTATGAGCAATTTAGAGTCACCAATCAACCTAATGAACATGTTTTTGGTCTGTGGGAGGAAGCGGAGAGAACCCACGCATGCACGGGAAGAACATGCAAACTTCACACAGTAGGGCCTGACCCGGGAATCGAACCGGTGACCTTCCTGCTGTCAGGCACACGCACTACCTGCTGCGCCACCGTGCAGCCCTAAGATTGTCTGAATTTTGCTTATTTGATGTTATACAACTATGACGCTCAATTTTTTTGCGGCTATGCAGACAAACAGGAGCCCTGCCAGCAAAACATCTTCTTACTGTAAAGTCATCTGAAAGGCATGAGGGTTGGACTTATTGTTAGTCAGTGTTATTTTATTGTGTTTTTCAGCTCGTATCCTGGAACCTTATAGTTGCAAACAAAAGGTCACTGGTTTCATTCTAGGTGCTGGGGAAATCTGACAGTGAAAGTGAACAAACTGCTGCCAGTGAGGCCCTCAGTGAGAAATTTAAGGGCTGATATGGTCCACTATGGCAACCCCATTCATAAAAAGTTGGGATGCTGTGTAAACCAGGAATAACAACAAAATGCAATCATTTGCAAACTAGCTGTGTTTACAGTTGTACAAAGTCTTCCTGAGCTCATGTGTTCATCTCCTTCATCCAATCGTGTTCACAAAGTGGTGAACCTCTCTCCATCCTCGCTTGTGAATGACTGAGCCTTTCCAGGATGCCCCTTTCATACCCAATCATGATACTCTCACCTGTTACCAATTAACCTGTTTACCTGTGGAATGTTCCAAACAGGTGTTTTTGGAGCATCCCACAACTTTTCCAGTCTTTAGTCGCTCCTGTCCCAACGTGTGTGAAACGTGTTGCTGCATCAAACTCAGAATTTTATGTTTATTTATGTTTATTTTATTTAAGAAGGGACAATGCACATTAATTAACATGATCACTTAAGTCATGTAAATGTGCCAGATTTAGCCATACAGGCTAATTTTCATCTGCAGTCCCTGGCAGGTTGATGGTATATACATATATATATATGAACAGGCATTAAAATTGCATACAGAAGTACAAAAGAACACAGACATATATAGAAAGCACATAAGCTCAAAGCAAGTACATAACCACAGACAAAAGCACATAAAGCACATAGCAGAAACAGCGAGATTTAAAGACTATAACCTAACCATATAACAAAAACATTAAAAATGCAGTATACAAAAAGGACCTAAAACATAACACAGACCAAAACACACAGCCAAAAGAAGACACACAAATACACAAAGCAAATCATATAAGCAAAAGCCACAGCACACAACCACAGTTAACAAGACAGTGAAAGAACGTACTATACAAGCACCAAATCCTAGCATATATTATGAAAAAATGAGGACATTATCCAGATCATGATGACAGGTTTGATTTTCATTTCAGAATAAGCAGATATTTACAAAAATCACTGAAGCTGATCGAGTCAAACATTAAATATATTGTCTTTGTGCTATTTTCAGTTGAGTATTTGTCCAAAGGGATTGGCAAATGATCACATTCTGTTGTATTTATGTTTGTTTACACAGTCCCAAACCTTTTTGGAATCAAGTTTGTGGACTGGTTGCACCGGACTTAAATGTGTGTGTTTGTGAGAATTAGAAGTAGGACGCTGCTATAAAAAAAAAAAACCTGTATGCACTGCAGAAAATTCCTGGATAAATAATGGTGGAATAAAGGATCTACTCTGATCAGAATAAAATCAACAGCCTAATTAACATTTCAGAGTTTAGTTCAATTCTGCACGAGATAAAATCAAACTCCTGAGCTTGTGGTGACACACACACACGGAGAGGTTTCAGTTGATTCTTCTCACGACATGACTGCAGGTATGGAAATGGATGGACAGAATTGCCTTAATATCAGGAGTTTTCTCAGCATTGTCTTCTGCTGTTTGTTGTTTACTGTCAGTTCACGTTACCCAAGGTTGAAAGTAGTCCCTGCAGTACCAAGATGAGTCTCGCACTCATTTGATGTTTGGAAAAGGAGTGAAAGTTTTCAGTGTTGAATTGTGAAACTGAGAACAAGCTTCTGAAGTCATTAAAAGCATTTAGAGATTGCAGGAAAGTTCACCAGTTTCAAGATCTACATGTTTTCCAAAACAGATTTAACAACAATCTCACCATACAGTCAGTGTCTCAAGCTGGTAAGCTGTCTGACAATAAATACCTGTTATTCCCTGTATACAAACCAAACAGACTGCATCTTAAATGTACAGCAAGAACGAATCACACAGTGTATTATTGTTAGTACTGCAGCGTCCGGGGGTTTTCCTTATCCAAACCACAGGACTGAGGATAGATACTGTCTTATTATTGTAAAGCCCTTTGAGACATTTTTAGCCACAAAGCAGCACAGCTCAAGGGATGGCCACGTCTGTCGGTCCACCTATCTGCTCCTGACTGAAGTCTCTCAGCAGTATCGGATGAATTGCTATGAAATATTTCACTGCATTCCCGTCCCCAGAGGACAAATCTCACTAACTTTGATGTACCACTGATCTTATCTCCAAATATCTAAACATCTACTTGATGGATTGGCACACACTTTTGTACAGGCATCCAAGTTCCCCCCGGCTGAACTGAAATAACTTTGAGCTCCTGACCAATCGTCTAGCACCATCATGAGGTCAAAAAGTTTCTCCAGCACTTTGCTTTATCAATAAATAACTGCAAAACTAAAGACATTCCCATTAGCTTTGGTTCTACTCAGTGTTTTGTGCTACTTAGCAGATGTTAGCATGCTGCTAATGTAACGCAATTTTATTTTCTTAAGTTTTAACTGCCTGTGCTGGTAGTCTGCTTGACATTGATGTGCATTGGAAATGGTGCTGCCTTGATCTTCTCTTTTTCCTGCTCAGCTGGTTCATGTTTTTCTTTCTCCTGTTCTAATTTTATACATTTTATTGTTGTTTTAATAGCTCATTTCACATCTGGCAAAGGCACAGCAGTTGAAAATTACACTTTTGGCTAACACTAGCAGTGATGTTGTTCCGTGTCCCTGATAAAAAATAAAAGCTTGCATCATTACACCTGCTAAGCATTAGAGAAAAGCATTAAAAAGTCCAGACAAGTACAGACAAGATAAATAACAATAAAAGTGACCACAAACAGTGCTGTCCACCACTCCTCTGTGAAATATAAACATGATTGGATGGCTGAAGCCCAAAAATTACCTTGAATATTAAATCCAGCATCATCGTTGGGAACATGCATGCTGATATTAGCACTAACCTCAAAGCATCACCGTACAACCTCATTTTAAAATGGAAGATATAATGTGAAATAAAATTAAAACACAGGTCACA
Source organism: Chaetodon trifascialis (assembly GCF_039877785.1). Lineage (NCBI taxonomy): Eukaryota > Metazoa > Chordata > Actinopteri > Chaetodontiformes > Chaetodontidae > Chaetodon > Chaetodon trifascialis. The sequence goes on along the minus strand of NC_092058.1, from coordinate 19,738,499 downwards.
CGACAGCGACAACAAATCAATGCTGTAATGTGTCGGACAACTTGTATCATGTATTGTATTCATACAGCAGCACTATGGGAACAAGGTAGTATGAACATCAAGGAGAGAGTTAGCGATCCGACTGGTTTGTGTCATCACCTGTGTTTGTGTGTGTGTGTGTGTGTGTGTGTGTGTGTGTGTGTGTGTGTGTGTGTGTGTGTGTGTGTGAATATGATCTTAAATGTCACTGTGTGGAGCTCGAGCTGAGTGTCTGTGGTTTCCTGAACATTTAACATTTTGAGTTTGATTGTGATCACACACACACACACACACACACACACACACACACATGTTTAGAGCACAGAAAATATTGCTGTCAGATGAGCCGCATGTCAGAAGAAGAGGTCTGTAGATGAACCAAAACACAAGTTTCATATTAAAGTGTGCGACTCTGCACGCAAGTGTGCTTTCATGGGGTTTCCTGCAGTGGGCCAGTCGCCGTGCAAACCAGGTCAATTTAGTTGATAGTAGTCACATGCAATGCAATGGTTATGTGCATTTGTAGGGTGCGTATCATGTCAGTGTACATTTTGTAATCAGTCAGGTAAAGTTTCTGGTTTGAAACTCTGTGTTCTCGACTCTGCAGCGAAGCATTTCTCAGTAAAAACCACAGAAAATGTTTCTGATCACAGCTGGAGGCAGGGGGGACACCTGTCGACCTCCCCATCATCCCCGCGGTCACGCTGACCTACATACAGCACAAACACAGACCGAAAATGCATCTAACACAGGGATATCAACAGAGGGTAGAACAAAATACTGGCTATGAAAAGTCAGCATTAGACACAAAATCTGATTGGTTCATTTTTATAGTGAAAAATCCATTTAGGGGAGGGGAGCTGCATTGCATATGCAAGCAAAATGCTACACAAATGTACAAAATACTGTATGACCTTAAAGATCTCTGAAAAAATCTCAACAGTATGTTGCATGTTATCACCTAAGACTAAGCAGTTCATTTTCCTGAAGTTGCACAAAAACTCATAAACACAGCGTACTGTCACCATCCAGTTAATTCGTTAAGACCTTAATAACAAACAGTTTCCAATTTACACGTTCAACAGATACAGAGCCACAAGAGCATTCATTTAGAACACCTAATGAGTATAAGTCCAGTCTCCACCAACTTCTAAGGTAAATATGTGGCTCTTTAGTGGCTAAATGCTGCACGATGTTCAGCAGCAGCTAGTTGCTAACTTTGCCTGCATGCTGTTTAGAGCTTCATCGGCCATAACACTGATGAGAGCCATGAAAAAAACATTAAAGGTCAACATTAAATCAAAACATTAAAGGTGCAGGATGTAAAACCAAAACAGTGCATTAAAAGATAATAAAATGCTCCATAGAGCTGATAAATGTCTGTGGGTTCATTGCTCTAAATGACATCTTTTATTTGATCTATTGTTAATAATAATAAAAAAAATGATTATAGCAGCTTTAAAGAAAAATGACTGCTCTGCATTTTGAGCTAATGTGCACAGCTGTGTGTCCTAACCCGGCCTCTGGTCAACTGCACTGAAAGCTGCCGATTAGGGTTTTTGATTTTAAAACTTTACAGTCTAATATTTCATTTTATTGACGTTCACATAAAGAGAACAAAGAAAACCAACATGTAGTGGTGACAAGCGACACTGTTTCAGTGGGAATGTGTTCAACAACTCACGCAGTAAGGTTACAAGACAGACAAGAGACAGTACAGGTGGCTAGTGTGTATTTGTGTATGTTTGTGTGTACGTGTGTGTGAGTGTTGTGATGGTGGGTGCCGGGGGGGGGGGGGGGTGTTAGCATTTCCGGCAGCACACAGGTGCAACATGACTTGTAGGCCCCGCGCAGCCTTGATCTCATACACGCACTCAAACACATACGCACATGCACCAACAAACACACTTCAGATGCTGCGATAAGTGTCATCTCCAACCACGGCCACAGTGGTATTTTCAGTAGAGCTATGAGGAGCGGGGGATTTCACAAGAAGTGAAGCCTCAGAGGTAAAAACTCTCTCAACAAAAATGTGGCAAGCGTGCTCCAGGTGTGTGCTGAGAACGTGAATCAAAACCTCTGGAGCAACACAAAGCGAGGAAATAATTGTTGAATGATCTCGAAATCTCGAAATCCTTATGCACATCTGTTTCATGTGTTTGCATGTGTCTCTGTGTGCATGCATGATTCTGCATATTTGTATCTACATTACATGTGTGGCACTGCGGTCTTCTGGTTGTTTCTCATGATTGTGGTTTTGCCGTGCTGGTTTTTTTTTTTTTATGCTATTTTGTCTCCCCTCACTGAGCGTACGTGGAACAAAAATGTAGCTCGTCTTCTGAAAAATGGGAGTGGCACAATAAACCAGATGCAGATGCTTTCTGGCATAAAAATACAGACAGCAACAAAGACACAGAAACATAACTGTCAGATGTCTATCTTGGCCAGGTTTCACCTCGCATGTGCGGTTAACAGCTCGTAAAAGTGTAAATTTATTTGTTTAAGTTTGTTGCAAAAGAACACACCAATGCCAAGTCGTTTATCCAGCGTCCAGCTTTAGCATATGAAGGTACAGAGCCAAATCCAAATAGCCAGTACCCTCTTAGCCAGGGTGACTTCATGTTATTTCCACTACCTCCCACACACACACACACACACACACACACACACACACACACACACACACACACAAGGGATCTGCAGTTAGTCGTCCTTTGCATTGGTCTTGTTCAAGTTCCCAAGGCTTGTTTCATTACAGAGCCCACTTAATCGGAGGCACATCCACCCAACAGCAGGTCGGTTCTGCAACAGCTGAGCAAAACATCTGCTGGGCTCCCAGTCCCAGCCAGGACGTTCTGGGGTTGATTTAGACCAACGCTTGACATAAACCGATAAATTTGTTGAGACCACTTCCAGAAACGTCCACCCTCTCCACATGCTGTTACTCTTAGTAAATTTTTTTCGCCCTTTTTTCATCATCTCTTATGTGGCTGCACCTCGCCCCTCTTCTGTGAATCAACTACCTCCCCCACCCCCCACCCTCCTCTTTCCCCCCTCTATACAGCTGTTCCCTTGCCTCATGTTGCACATTCTTTCATTCTTTAGGGCTCTGGCTGTCAGGGACCCATTACTTTCCTTCCTGCTGTATGTGTGTGTGTGTGTGTGTGTGTGTGTGTGTGTGAGAGAGAGAGAGAGAGAGAGAGAGAGAGAGAGAGAGAGAGAGAGAGAGAGAGAGAGAGAGAGAG